>NC_133134.1:37002858-37305888 GCF_048418815.1 Hemitrygon akajei | reverse complement strand
CTGGCCCCAAGCATTTTGGATAAGGAGGACTCAGCCTGTACATGGGTGCAAAATATTCATTGGCCTGCTATACTTTTCATTTGTAGCCATTGGCATCAAGATGAAGCCAAATGTCAGAGCTGATTGTGCTGTTGGGAAAAAGCAT
The DNA here is from genome assembly GCF_048418815.1 of Hemitrygon akajei. Taxonomy (NCBI): domain Eukaryota; kingdom Metazoa; phylum Chordata; class Chondrichthyes; order Myliobatiformes; family Dasyatidae; genus Hemitrygon; species Hemitrygon akajei. The sequence continues at coordinate 37,305,743 of NC_133134.1, read as the reverse complement.
ATTTGTTCACACCAGGTGATGGGTGTACTTGAAGCTGATGTGAGCAATAATGAGCTGGACTAGAGTTAGGAGGGCTGATTAAGGGAAATAATTTGGGAGTTTGGGAGAATTTGGGTGATTTACACATCTTCCTTCAACTGATGAGGTCATTAACCTATTTGTTGCATTAAACCTGGGAGGAGTCAGATTTTTGCTGGTGTTAACTGATTTCAGTGGGATCCTGTAAACAGCCTACATGGTATCAATCTCTAATTTCTAACTACTGGCATGTGTTTTGCAAGTTGTTTATATATCTTAGACTTCGTTTATTTGGCTGCAGTTCATTATATCAATTGGATTGATTATGCAGGCAACAATCAGTTTCCTCAAATGTCGTATTTGCAATGTGCGTTAAATACTTCTGCGTTTGCCCTTTCGTTACATTTGTTCAGATTATTTGGGTGAAGGGTAATGGATATTCCATGGAGGGTGCTATATTTTTTAACTTCAAAACATTGAAATAATTAAAAGGAAAACACAAAGCTGGGAATAACAGGTCTGGTTTTGTTTTTACTTTAAGTAAGACAAGCACATATGGTGTGGTGGCATAATGACGTATGTCATTCACGTACTTTTACATATAACCCCTGATGCATTATGTAAACAGCCAAGAATGCTTAATCAAACAATATATTTAAAATATTACTCAAATATTACCGAAATATTGAATTCACGACAGAGGGAGTTGCAATGACAACTATGTTACTCTGGAAATTTGCTGGCATTTTCCAGCTTGAGTTGTGTTTGTTAGGATTTTCATATCAGACATTCATCAAGTGAGATTTTGTCTCCGTGCTCATTCCCGTGTTCTCCTGAGCATGCCTGTTATTGGACACTTTCAGCACAATGTAGCTTTAATTGTATGCCAGGCTGGACCCCAATGGGGTAAGCGCCATTATTTTCCTTCTATCATTTGCCAGCAGCACCCATTCCTTAAAAATATTATGCAACTAATTTACACCACACATATTCATTTCCTCAGCATGTTCAGATTGCAACCTCTGGTTCCAGCTCTCAATTGCTTCCAATCTCAACTCCGGACTAGCCCTGGAGCCAATCTCCCTAGCTTCATCTCCCTAGTATCCCTGGGCACATCTCTGTAACCGTCCCCAGCTGCATCTTGTAAAACCATTCCCAGCTACATCTCCCCAATTGTCCAAGACCTGACTCTGTCTTGCATACATCGTCTTGGAAAATTAAACTAATATTTACTCCAGATAGTTGAATAGCCATGTAACAGTAGTATTAGAAGAAACGTTTGTTTATATGTTCTGCTCAATTCTGTCAGAACAAATTACCGTAGAAGACTACTGTAAAGAATGGAGCTTCCAGAATGTATAATTTCTGTTTGTCCTATGATCCTCTTTTGTGATTTATAATCCTCCAAATTATTTTTTGTTCTACTTTAATACGTTCTATTGACTGCCACATATATTGCTGCCAACTTTGAAATAATCCAGTAAGGAGCATGGAAAAATGTATTTCTGTTCACAACACACATCAAAATCCCAAAGATTTACAGTGGTAATTTTTTTGTTGGATACCTGATAATTGATGTAAGGTCTTTAGACCCATCTGGATGAATACCTAAAAGCAATGAAAGTGAAGATGAACTCAAACTAAAAAACCTTTTGACATTTTGATGCGAAGTAGGAAAAAAGTAGTAGCATTCTGCAAACGATGTGGGACAAAAAATAACAGAGAAATGATGAGGAATGACGTGGGATATTTAAGGGAATTTAACACCAGCGATCAAATCTGGCTGGGTTAGTTAGACCATAAGTTCTGCATGTGTGTTTCTAGGTGTGGAAGTTTGGGACTTACTGAATGACAGATGGTGCTGCATCTGTCACCATGCTCTGTCACATTATATTGTGGAATTGCCAATCATATCCTCCCCAGGTCAGATCTGGCACAGAACCTGACACTCAATTTATTTCAATAGCAATCTTACCAATGATCCAGGGTCAAAAAGGCAATTTTCTTTTAATTATTTGGCCTCAGTTTAATGTGTTTAATTATGTTTATGCATCTTGTGTCATTCAAATTAAAAATAAACAACTTTTGAAAATTGTGATTACTTACTTCGGTTTTAATAGTTATCAAATGACTCTCAATGTCAGAGACATTTAAAAACTGTTCGATAACTTGCAATTTTCACAGCTGACGAAGATCCATGCTCAGCTTTGACAGCAGGAGAGGACAGCACAATATTCTGGGAAGCACCCTGTCCTTGTGCTGGGCTTGTGGCTACAAAGGGCTGGTAATACAGAGGTGTTTTGTGTCAAGCCCATCTAAATGTGGATGTGAAAAAGAAACTCAAAGTTCGAAGTACATTTATTAATCAAAGTATGTATCCTGTGCACTTTCAGGCAGCCACAACAGAAAGAAACATGATAGAACCCATTTAAAAAAGGCCCGCACAACAAAAAACATCAAATACTCAAAGAAAGAACAAACAATAACAAAGTAAACAAAAAACACACAGAACTTGAACCACAGAGACTTCAAAAGTGAGTATGGGACTTGCAAAAGTGATTGTGGACTATGAGTTAAGTCCAGCACAAAATGGACCTCTTCCAGACACCCAAACCAATGTAGTTGAAGTTTCATAATTCAAATTATCATGAGTTTTATAAAGATTTGAACAGAAGACGAGGTAGGTTGAGGGACAATTAATTCGGAATGATTATCTGAGTTCTTTCAGTTTCTAATTTGGAGGCAAATGAAAATTGAAGGAGGTAAGGAGTTGTCTGAAGCTGCAGATCTTGAAAAATTGTGATAATCACTCAATTATAAAAAATAATCTCTATTATTATAACAACAGCTAACTATTTGGTTGTTTTTGTTTTTTTTAAAAAAAAAAACAAGTTTTAACATTTGTTCTCAACACTCATAATTCTTTTATATCTTCTAACAGCCAGATATCTGTTTAGGTAATGGGTTCACTGAGGGATCATTTTTCATTCTTTAAATTGTTGTACGTACTCTATCCATATAATTACTGTTAGATGTATTATAGTACATGGCTGAACCAAAAGTCTCTCTGCACAATGATTTAAAAACTATTTGAATTCCTTGTTCATTGCAAATGTGTGTGTGTCTTTGATAGAGACTGTCCCACTCTCTACTCTGGTGAATCTCAAACAGTGTGAACTGCAGAATTTTCACAGCATCTAAATTGCAAAGTCCATCATAATGTGTATTAGTGATGAAACTCTTGGCTCCTCTGACAGAAAACATCAGCACTGCTTGAAAGAGAATAACCAGGACATTCAGGAGCTAATAAGCTGCAAACTCATTTGATTCTGGGTTTGGAAACTCCACCATACCTCAAGCAGAAACCACTCTGCATGCACTTGAAGACCAACATCAAACAGAAAATATACTATCTAAGCAGCAGATAATGGGTGGCAAGAACCCATGTTGGCTGAAAACTCACTGCAAGCCATGACATGATCAGATTCTTCAGCACCATCAAGGCCATTGGCAGTCCAAACACCCAAGGGGGTTACTCTGTGAAGAGCAAAGAACAGGTGTGAACATATTGTGGACAGAGAGGCAGTCAACATACACTGAAAGGACAATCTTTTCATTTGTGTCTCTTTTCTTGACATGAGTGCTGTTGATTTCATTCTGCAGCAAATTATCAGATCCATCCACCCTGCCAACTAATGCTATCTTTAGTTTCTGCGCCACGGTAGCGTAGCTGTTATTGTGATGCTATCACAGCTTGGGGGCTTCAGAGAGCGGTGTTCAATTCTGACACCGCCTATAAGAAGTTTGTAGGCTCTTTCCGTGAGCGCATGGGTTTCCTCTGGGTGTGCAGGTTTCCTCCCATGTTCCAAAGATGTACCAGTTAGTAGGTTAATTGGTTATTGTAAATTGTCCTGAGATTAGGCTAGGGTTAAATAAGTGGGTTGCAGCACAGTGCATCTCATTGAGCCAGAAGGGCCTGTTCCACTTTGTATCTCTAAATATCTCTAAAATATTAAACATAAGAAAATGCAAGCAACCTTTTGCCCTCAATTTTCCTTTACAATATGTTTACTGGCTCACTCATCACCATACACATCTTATCATCACCATGTTTTACAAGACGTATGAAGCAACCTTGGAGAAGGGTTTGCCACATAATACTACAAAAAAATCATTTTGCCCAAAAAAATATGTGTGGTAATGCATCTCAAGATAAGCTACACTCAGACTTCACTGGTTAAACAGAGCATAGTCACCAAATGATTTAGTGCCTTAATAATGAACACAGAAGTGCATCGGGCCATCTCTTCTCAAGTAAGCAATTACATTGAACTATATATTTCAAACTCAATTATTGTTTATTTTAAAATAATTTAATATATAATGTATTGCATGCATTATAGATAGGATATCATTACTTAATGAGATTCTTTTAATGCTCTTGTCCTTCTCTGTGAATTATATACAATAGAATTGTCGAGTAATATCTATTCATTGGCACGATCTTCCTCAACAACTGAAGTCCATCCCGATTCCACACTTAAACCATAAATATATTTCTTTCACAAGGATAAGTATTTAATGTACCTGCTGTAAATATATTTACTTACACATACAACTGGTGTTGCAGATGGATGGCTTTAATCATATAGTGCTTTAACACAAAAAGTAGAGGCAAATTATAATTAGAAAATCATCAAAGTTCTTGAAGGTCATTTAGAACATCAAAGAAAAATATTTTGTAACACTTTTTATATTATTATAATGCTCCAAAGCATCTTACAGCCAACAAAGTACTTTAGTAACATATAGATGCTATATTAATGAAGGAAATGGAAAATCAATTTGTGTGCAGCAATCTCCCACAGCCAGAAATCTTTCAAGACCATAGATCCTCTGTTTTAGTGACATTTATTGAAAATGGAATATGTTTAACAGATTCTCTATGTCCAGGGATAAGTTAAAACTTATGCTTTATTACTAATTATAAATTTACACCATCTTTCAGCTTGGGAAATGTGTTGGCACTACCCACACATTCCAAACTACTATGCAAAAGAGGCTTAAAAGAGGATAACAAATATTAATTTATTTCCTTGCCTTTTATTTAAAAAGGCAGCATAATAATTTTGATTTAAATATGTCATGCTTATTTATTTCTGCTTATCTACTAAGTATTCCTCTCCATTGATGCTGCTTGACTCGTTGAGTCCCTCCAGCATTTTGTGTATGTTGCTCTGGATTTTCAGCATCTGCAGAATCTCTTGTGTTTTTGTTGTGCTTAGTTGGATTTAACACTTGTGTCAGTTTTCAGATTTTTGGCTAATCATCTGAAACAATTTATTTACATTAACTATTAGCATCTTCGCTGTTAATTCTTACCATTGAGGTGCCCATCATAAAAGAACGTAGTGGTACAGTTGCCACTGTTCCATTGGTATAGAACAAAAAGGCTGTGAAATGATATTTGCCATTTAATGTATGTCTATGATGTCAAGAACCTATTTTATCAAAAACTTGCAAATACTGCATTGAAGTATAATTAAATTTACATAACTATATAGCTACCTTTCGGGCAGTAAAATACCATTTTGTCCATCCTATATAGTTGGTAAATTGGTTTATTATTGAGGTACAGTGAAAAGCTTGTCTTGCATACTGTCTTTACAGATCAATTCATTACAACAGTACATTGAGGTGGTACACAAAACAGTAAAAGTGTGCAGAATAAAGTGTTATAATACAGACAAATTGCACTGCAATAAAGTGCAAGGTCACAAGGTAGATTGAGGTCAAGTCTCCATCTTTTTGTACTAGGGAACCATTCAATAATCTAATAACTGCAAATTAGAAGCTATCCTTGAGCCTGGTGGTATAGGATTTTATGTCTTCTGTCCGAGTTGAGAGAGGAGAAGGGAGAATGTCCAGGGTGGGTGGGATCATTGATTATCCTGGCAACTTTAGCAAGGCAGAGTCCATGGAGAGGTAGATGGTTTCCATGATGTCCACAACAGACAGAGCAGTTGCCATACCAAGTTGTAATGCATCCATATAGGATGCTTCCTACAGTGCACTGATAACATTTGTGAGAGTCAAATGCCAAATATCCTTCGCTTCCTGAAGAAGTAGAAGTGCTGTGAGTCTTCCAAGCTGTGGCGTCAACATGGTCGGATCGGGGCAGGCTGTTGGTAATCTTCAGTTGTCGGAACTTGAAACTTTCAACTCTCTTGACCTCAGCTCCTTTGATGTAAACAGGAGTATGTGCAGCTTTCCTGAAGTTCTGAAAGTCAATGAGCACCTCTTTTGTTTTGCTGACATTGAAAGAAAGGTTGTTGTCATCACATGACATTGCAAGGCTCGCAATCCCCTTCCTGGGCACTAGCTTGTTATTTATGATCTGGCCCGCTGTGGTGGCACCATCTATAAACTTGTAGGTAGAGTTAGAGGGGTATCTGGCCACACAGTCGTTGGGTGTATTGGGAATAGAGTTGAGGTCTGAGGATGTGGCCTCATGGAGCACCAGTGTTGAGGGTGATCGTGGCAGAGGTCTTTACTGCCTATCCATACTGATTCTGGTCTCTTAGTCAGGAACTCCAGGATCCATTAGCACAGGGAAGTGTTGAGTTCCAGATTTAGGAGTTTGGAGGTGAGTTTGCTTAGAATTGTAGTATTGAAGGTGAAGTTGTGGGAGGAAACCAGAACACCCAGACAATGTTCAAGCTCAACACATAGCGACAGAGATTAGCACTGAACCTAGATGACTGGAGCTCTGAGTGAGCACCTCTACTAGCTGTGCCACTGTGCTGTTCCGAGGAAGATATTTAAAAAAACAAGAAAACTGCAAAAATGTATCTCCCATTTTGGTAATCAAAAGTGGCCTAGAAGATCACACATTGACATGCAGAAAGGAATTTGACCTTTGGTACAAAATAATTGTCTTCCCAGATGTGCTTTGAAGAAATAGAATGAATCTGTCTTTGGTGCAGGACTTGGCAACCTGTTCCACACAACTACTACCCCTTGAAAATGTTCTAAAACTCAGTTTAAGTTCTCTTCTTTCTTCAATTGCTTCAAGTGTTCACATTTACTCAATCTTTATTATATAATTCCACAGAGAAAAAGTAGGTTATAATCACACCCTACCAAGGTGTGATTTAAAGATTGAAACTACTGAGCTCAATAATTCAGTTCATTTGAAGTTTCTGCTTCAAATTCTCAATGCATGCTGTCACAGTTAGAACTACAGTACAGGAAAACATCAGTTCAGCTCAACAGATTGAAAACTGATGTGACCCTCTTCAATACTGTTCATATTACCATATGACCTTGTTCACCAGAAATATATTTCTGCTATTTGTATCAATTGGTCTGTATGGTTACAACTCCCATATTGCCACCATTCTCTGCCCGTAAAAGTTGGTCCTGAATTGCCTATCAGCTTAATGAATAGCAGATGTGTGTACCAGTCCTGCACCAAGCACAGATACTTTGAAATTTTGGCCTCCTTTTGTGGAAATATTCCCAAGTTTAAGCTGTTAAATTCTTGTGATATTTTCGAGCCCATCATCAGGTAGGCCCACAGCCACCTTTAGTTTTCACTTTGCGAGATTACAACAAACATCATACAATTTAAGGGAATGATAAGATAATCTTATATGATATCTTACCAATAACTCAGTTTTCATGCTGACACTCTTACTAACAAGCAATTTTATTGGGCAAATAAAATAAGTATAATTTTTCTTCCTTATCATAGATTCCTCTCCTGTTGTATGTAATTGCTATGCTACTAATTAAAATACTATTTTACTCTTCATCTCATGTTTATGATATTTATTGCTTATTTATTTACTATTATTATTTTGCTTGTGTTTTTTTTTTTTTTAATTTACTGTGAATGCCCGCACAAAAATGAATATCAAGCTTGTACATGGTACATATATCTACTTTGCCGATAAATTTACTTTGAATTTGATTTTTACCCATCTTTAAGTTTGCATCATTTAACCAAATTCTAATTAAAAGGGCAACACACAAAAAATGCTGGAGGAACTCAGCAGGCCAGGCAGCATCTATGGAAAAAAACTGCTGCCTGGCCTGCTGAGTTCCTCCAGTATTTTGTGTGTGTTGCTTGGATTTCCAGCATCGGCAGATTTTTTCTTGTTTATGATCTTATTAAAAGGGTAATGTTTTATCCATATGTTTTTCTCCTTGGCAGTGAAATCAGTGCTTTACTCTAATTTTGCCTGCTACTGCGATATGCTGGCACTTTCCCAATTAAGTCATTCCATTAAGTAAGGGATTGCATCACATTAAAAGACAATCTTAGTTCAAAAGTTCAATAGCACACATCTTAAAATGGCAGTATAGCTTTAAAATTGTAGCCATTTGAAGACCACTTGAGAATAATACTTCTCTCTCTAATAAATAAATGTGAAATATTGATATTATTAATGCAATGATTTAAAGGCAGATTAGCAGTGTTGTTAAGACTAGTGGATTGCAAGATTTTGCTGCCATTCCTTGCAAGGGAGCGATGTATCATCTCGAATATGAATTCTTTGTAGCTTGAGAAACAGCCAGCTACAATGAATTTAAGAACTCTGCAGGAGAGAATCAAATGAAAATTGATTTTTGTCCATACTACATGCATATCATGATAACGTTTGAAACTATTGCTTATCTAATAATCTGCATCATCCTTAAACTAGCTTGAAGACCAGCATCGAAGGTCTCCTACACTACCTCTGTTAATGGATATTGGTGCCAGGGTTGCTTTGTTGCATAAATAATAGGCTTGTGTAATATTCAGTATTTCAAGCTTACTGTTTTCTGTGTATCAAGGAAGGATTTCTGACACAGGATGCGGACATGCCAACTAAAGAGGCCACACTGGATCTAGTATTAGGCAATGAATCTGGTCAGCTGACAGAGCTAAGCGGGTGAACATTTTGGAGACAGCAGTCACAACTCCCTGATCTTTACCATAGCCTTGGAAAAAGAAAGGAGCAGATGGTATGAGGAAGTATTTAATTGGGGGAGGACAAATTATGATACTATTAGGTTGGAACTTGGGAGCGTAAATTGGGAACAGTTGTATTTGGGGAAATGTACAATGGGTATGTGGAGGTTTAGGGAGCAATTGCATGGGATTCTGAATTGGTCTATCTCACTGAGGCAGATAAAAGATGGAAGGGATGAAGAACCATGGTTGACAAGAGATATGAAATACTTAGTCAAGAGGAATTAAATAAACATACTTAAGGTTTAGGAATCAAGGAACAGACATGGCTCCATAACAGGGGTTCCCATTGACCACTCGGTTATTGGTAAGACATATTGGCATAAAAAAAGGTAATGAACCCATGCACTGAAGTGTTATTTGGTAGCCAGCAAGAAGCCTAAGAAGGGACTTGGAAAAGTTAGAAGGGGACATGAGGAGGCTGTGGCAAGTAGGATTAAGGAAAACTTCAAGATGTTCTGATATAGGAGGAGGTAGTGGAGATCCTTAATAGATACTTTGCTTCAGTATTTGCCAGTGCGAGGGACCTTGACAAATGTGAGGTCAGCATAGAACAAGCTGATATGCTGGAACATGTCAAAATTAAGAAAGAGGATGTGCTGCAGCTTTTGAAAGACGTTTTGATAGGTAAGTCCCTGGGTCCAAATGGGATATACCGCAGGTTACTAAGGAGAGCAAGAGAAGAGTTTGCTGTTCCTTTGATCTTTGTATCCTCACTGTCCACAGGAGTGGTGCCAAAGGATTGGAGGGCAAATGTTATTCCATTGTTCAAGAAAGGTAATTGGGAATTGTAGATCGGGGAGTATTATATCACTGGTGGGCAGAATATTGGAGGGTATTCTTAGAGATAGGATTTACAAGCATTTGGAGAAGCGTAAGCTTTGTGAGAGGAATAGTCAGCATAACTTTGTGAGAGGCAATTTGTGCCTCAGAAGCCTATTTCAATTATTTGAGGAACTGACAAAATTCATTGGTAAAGGTAGAGCAGTGGGTGTGGTGTATATGGATTTTAGTAAGGCCTTTGGAAAGGTTCCCCATGGTGGGTTCATTCAGAAAGTCAGGAGGCATGGGATGCAGGGAATTTGCTCGCCTACAGAAGGCAGAGGGTGAATGTAATTGGAGCATATTCTCTCTGGAAGTTGGTGACTTGTGGTGTTCCGCCGGGATCTGTTCCGAAGCCCTGCTCTTTGTGATTTTTATTAATAACCTGGATGTGGAAGTGGAAGGATGGGTAAATATGGTTGCAGGTGACAAGAAGGGTTGTGGTTTTGTAGGTAGCATGGGAGGTTGTTGTAGGTTACAATGGGACATTGATAGGATGCAGCAGTTGTTAAGAAGTGGTAGATGGAGTTCAATCTGGAAAAGTGTGAATTGATACACTTTGGAAGATTGAATTTGAAGGCAGAGCACAGGGTTAATGGCAGGATTCTCAGTAGTGTGGAGGAACAGAGAGAAATCTTGGGGTCCACGTCCATAGATCCCTCATGGTTGCGGTACAAGTTGATAGGGCGATTACAAAGGTATATCGTGTGTATAGGCCTGCATTAAACAGGGGAATGAGTTCAAGATCCACGAGGTAATGTTGTAGCTCTACACAACTCTGTTTAAACCACACATGGAATATTGTGTTGAGTTATGGACACCTCATTATGGGAAGGATGTGGAAGCTTTAGAGGGTACAGAGGAGGATACTGCCAGTATTAGAGAGCATGTCTTACAAGGAAATGTTGAGCAAGCTAAGTCTTTTCTCTTTGGAGTGGAGGATGAGAGGTGACTTGATGGAGGTGTAAGATGATAAAAAGCATAGATAGAGTGGATAGCCTGCAACTTTTGCTCAGGGCAGAATTAGCTAAGACAAATGGGCCAAAATTTATGGACTGGAGGGAAGTATAGGGGAAATTCAAAGATTAGTGTTTTACATAGAGTGGTGGAACAGCGGTAGAGGCTGATAGATTAGCGACATTTATGAGATTCTTAGACAGGAACATGAATGAAAGAAAAATTGGTGTGCAATGTGGGAGCAATGGGTTAGATTGATCTTGGAGTAGTTTAAAGGGTTGGCACAACGTTATGGGCTGAAGGGCCTAAACTGTGCTGGATGTTCCATGTTCATCTGTTGACCACTTGGCTCTTGCCACTGGGGCTAAGACACCTGACATCTTCACAAACACTGTTTGACTATCCTGAAAGTGCAGGAAATGGAGGAATTATTTCTCTCATTCTACATCATGTGAAAAACAATACCTTAACAGTAAGTTGCAGACGAAGCTGACTTTCTGATTAGGCGCAGTTCAGAACCAAACAGATTAACCTCTCAATTGCCTAATTTCAGTTCATATTATTTTAATCTTAACATTTGTGTTGATAATGCCTTGTAACATGAAGACTGCTTATAGCTAGCCAGTATTAAATTACCTGAAGAAGCAATATTGTTTCTACAGCATATTGAAATTATGCTTATCTACCTAATTAAAGTCAAGGACAAAATAACGATAAATTTCGAGTAATAATGAGAAAAGTTTTGTCAAGAGGAAGAGCACTAAGGTTAATTTTCACTCTCAAGGTAAAACCATATAAAGTATGGCACAATACTTAGCATCACACCCTGCATCTGCAGAGGACAAGGTCCTATCTTCATACTGAGGGCACACTCCATTGATATGGACAGCATTATGGTCATGCTAAATGGAGACAACTCAGAACAGATTTCACAGCTCAAAACTAGAAATCCATGAGTTATTATGGGCCATCAGCCATGGCAGAAATGTATGCCCTCTAATCTCACATACTGGGATAGCCCTTACTGTACCATTTCTATTAAGCTAGAAGATCAATCTTGGCTCAATCAAGAAAGGCACCAGGCATACTTAAAATGAGATGGAAATCTAGTAAAATTACAACATGGGACTGACTATGTGTGTGCAACTATTCAATGCAATACACAGAGCTAAGCAATGTCACAGATAAAGCCACTAATAAATCTTTTTTTCCATGATTGTAATTCCATTAGCTCAATAATGAGATATCTACTCTCAATCATCAACAAAATGATTTAAAGTATCATCAAGGGTTACTGAGTGGCATTTACTCAACAAAAACCACTTTACCAATACCTTGTTTGAACTTCACTGAGACCACTTGATTTTACATCTCATCAGAGCTGTGGTCTGAAGAACTACATTTCGGAGGTGAGCAAGAGTGACTGTCCTTGATGTCCATGTAGTATTTCATCAAGTGTGCCATCAGGAGACTGGTCAGACTGAAGTCGAGGGGAAAGCACTCTAATAATTGTATTTAGAAACCTCACAAAGGAATGTTGTTGTGGTTTTAGTCACCAACTTTCTAGTCCAGGGCCTCATTGCTAAACTTTTTCAAGACAATATCCTAAACCAAATCGGCTTCAACTTTTTGTCCTCTCCTATGATATAAGTGTCACCGGTAAGATCAGCATTTGATGCCGTTCCTCAGCTGTTGTTGAGAAATAATCCTGAGTGTTATTGTGACAGTAGTCCTGAAATGTTTTGAGATACAGATTCCTTGACTTTAACAGAGAGACCGTGAAGAAATGGTCATTTATTTCCAAGGTAAAATGGAATGTTACTTGGATGTGGATCAGTAGGTATTGCAGTTTTGGAATCATCTCCTTTATTGTCTTTCCCAGTTTGGGGAAGCAAAAGGTATGAGAGATCCTGTTAATGAAGCCTTGGCAATTGCTGCATTGCATCTTGTTGATGTTAGGTATTCAGCCACAGTGCCAGTGTAATGAAGAATGTGAATGTTCCAAAAAGTGCACAGAGTGCCAATCAAGCTGCACACTTCTTCTTGGATGGCGCTGAGCAATCAAATCCTGCAGCCTCAATTTTGCTTGAAAAGGTGAGGAAGAGATTGGTTACAATTTTGATGTCTCACTTGTTAACTGTGATTCAGTGATGTATCCCTCTGTGTTCTATGTTGTCAGCTGAAAATCAAACACAGTGCAATTTAACCCAGTGGACGTACCCTGAAACTAATACTTAAAAATAGGTAAATTGTTTTATTAATGTCACATTACTGAGTACAGTGGAAAACATGCAAGTTCATTGCAATGATATATTCAATTAGTACAAAATAAAACAATTACAGAGTGCAGAATAAAGTATTGCAATACAGAGTAGGTCAAGTGCCGAGAGACAGTAATCTGCAAGGTCACAGTGAAATAGATTGTGAGGCTGAAAGTTCATCTTCTTGAGCAGCGAACTGTGAGTTATATAACAGGTTAAAATAGAGAGGTGAATAACTCAAAATGTTGTTAGCTAGGGTCGTCAGTTCATTCTAGGTATTGAAAGAATGGTTTCTTTCCTATAGCTGGATGAGTCCTTCAGTGTTGATCCTGTCTCAGACTGTCGATGTTAAGTATGCACTGCTTGCTGCCCGCCTATTGATCTCCATATTTAGCTCCTAAAGGTGTACGGAGGACTATGAAGCAATTCCATTGTGTTTATTACACTATAGTGTGAAATCTGATACAATATGTGCATAGTGTATGATTAATCCCAGGACAAGATGGAGTGGCCGCAATTGAGGCAGATCGGGGAATCCAAGAGGTGGTGCAGGAGGAGCCTTAACCCTCGAGTTTGTTCAACAGATCTGAGATTTTAACTTCCAGTGAAGATGAGAGTGGGGCTCTCGGGAAGATGGGCAACTGAACTATGGCGCTGTGGTTCAGGAAGCAATTCAAGAGGGGAGAGAGAAATGCAACTTGGTTGTAATTGAGGATTATGCAGTCAGGAGAATAGCTACAGTTCTCTGTCGCAAGCATCGATGGTCCTGACGGTTTTGTTACGTGTCTGGTGCCCATGTTTGAGATATCTCATTTGACCTGCAGAGTAATTTGGAATGAGACGGGAAACATCCAGTTGTTGGGGTCCATGTGGTTACCAATGACATAAGTAGAACATGAAAAACGATGGATTCTACTAAAAAAAAATTTGAGCAGATAGGGCATAAATTACAAAGGAAGTAGTATCTAGATTGTTATCTGGTCCATGTGAAATTTGGCACAGAGTCAGTAAGGTCAGAGAGATAAATGAACGGCTCCAAGATTGGGATGGTAGAATTAGGTTTGGATTATGGGACATGGTAGAAAGAGGAAGCTGCTCAATGGGATGGGCTCTATCTCAACCGTGCTGGAACGAGGGTCTTGGCGAAATGCATAACTCGGACTGTGGATAGACTTTTAACGAAATAGTGGGAGGGTAGGTTCACCAGATTGGAAAAATGTGAATAAAGTGAAAAGGAGGGTGAGTACAGGAGAGGTAACTGAGACTTGAAAATAAAAAAAAATGTTTAGAAATGGTTAAGAAGTTAACCTGAGACAACATTGAGATAGATTTGAGAAGAAGCATAGTGAATACAGGGCGGAAGGTGTTATATCTGAATGCATGCAATATATGAAACAAAGTACAGATAGAAATTGGAAGGTATGGCTTTGGGGGAAATGCAGATTGTAGACTGCTGCAACATTCATGGACTCAGTGATTTCTGTGTGTGTGTCTTGTGCTGCTTTACATATACTATGTGTGTCTAGTGCTGTGAATGACTGTTGGTACAGTGTTTTATACCTTGGCACCAGAGCTTTGTTTGGCTGTTTTCATTGATATTTATGTGTGGTTGAATAACAATTAAACTTGAACTAGAACTTTCTAAAATGGAAGTGCAGAAGGTCTTGTGGAACTTAAAGATTAACTTGCACATTGAGTCAGTAGTAAGGAAGGCAGATGCAACATCGGTATTATTTCAAAAGAACTAGAACATAAAGGCAAGTGTGCAGTGCCGAGCCTTCATAAGATGTTGATCAAACCACATTAGGAGCATTGTGAGCAGTTTTGAGCCCCATATCGAAGGAAGAATGTGCTGGCATTGGAGGGAGTCCAGAGGATGTTTGTGAGAATGATCCCAGGAATGAAAGGAGTAACATATGAGTGATATTTCATGGCTCTGGGCCTGTACTCACTGAAGTTTGGAAGGGTGAGGGCAATTCTCATTGAAACCTACTGAATATTGAAAGATGTGGACAGAGTGGATGAGCAGAGGACGTTTCCAGAGTCCAGGACCAGAGGGAATATCTCAAAATTAAAGGACATTTCTTTGGAACAGAGATGCAGAGGAATTTCTTTAGCCAGAAGGTTGTGAATTTGTGGAATTTAGTACCACAGTCAACTGTGGAGGCCATGTCCCTGGGTATATATTTAAAGCAGAGGTTAGTAGCTAGATGTTTTTTAAAAGGGCATCAAAGGTTATAGAGAGAAAGCAAGGGAAAGGGGTTGAGAGGAAAAAGTAAATCAACCACGATGGAATGGTGGAGCAGACTCAATTGGCTAAATGACCTAATTATACTCTTATGGATAAGATAGATAGATAGATACTTTATTCATCCCCATGGGGAAATTCAACTTTTTTCCAATGTCCCATACACTTGTTGTAGCAAAACTAATTACATACAATACTTAACTCAGTAAAAAATATGATATGCATCTAAATCACTATCTCAAAAAGCATTAATAATAGCTTTTAAAAAGTTCTTAAGTCCTGGTGGTAGAATTGTAAAGCCTAATGGCATTGGGGAGTATTGACCTCTTCATCCTGTCTGAGGAGCATTGCATCGATAGTAACCTGTCGCTGAAACTGCTTCTCTGTCTCTGGATGGTGCTATGTAGAGGATGTTCAGAGTTATCCATAATTGACCGTAGTCTACTCAGCGCCCTTCGCTCAGCTACCGAGAGTTCTTTAGAGGAAGATGATAGAACTAACTGTCTTCATCTGCTTCATTAATAACCTGCCTTTCATCATAGAGACAGAAGTGAAGATGTTTGCTGCTAATGTCATGATAAATTCCTTTCAACCTCAACAATGTGTGGACATAAGCTGATAATTGGCACGCAATAGTCATGCCAGTGAAGGGTTAGATAGTAAACTTTTACTACAAAGAGAGAGTTCATAGCTGTGAGTATGGTCGAGGCTTTTGCCATCAGTATCCTAGGGTTGCTACTTATAAGAAATAATGCCATAAATAATCTGTCTACAGCACAGGCCAGAAATTGGATATCTTTTGTCAGGTGATGGATGATTCACCACCTGACAGCTCAAAGCCTATTCACCATTTAAGGAAGAGTACAAGCCCAGACTGGTAATTGATTTATTATTGTTACAGGTACTGAGACACAGTGAAAAGGCTCTATTTGGTTTGCCATCCATGCAGATCATTTCAAAACATGAGTACAGTCAATGTTCTCTGCCTTGTTGTATTTGTGCAGCCCTAACAAATTCAGGAAGCTCAAAATCATCCAAAGCAAAATGCCCCATCCATTGTGCTAAATGCTCATTTCATGCACCACTGGCACGGCATTGATGTGGTGTGCACCATCGACAAAGTGCACCACGATCAGTCACCCAGGCACTTCTGACATCTCTCAAATTCCATGATCTTCCATCATAAAAAGCTAGGATAACCACAAGCACCAGGTCTCATACAATCCTGATTCAGGAAAATAAAACTATTCTTATTGTCACCATAGAGAGTCCTGGAACTCTCTACCCAACAGGGTGATTATTGAACAATTAAGAAATTATGATTCATTTCACAATTAAATGTTCTAATCTCAGTTAATCTTGTATTTAATTACATACTTAATTGGCACAATTACTCTAATTATGTCATTCACATTTGTTTTTGTGAATGATATTATTATTGTATTTTTTTCCTCAGCTTAATCTGGTGAAACCTGAGGTACAGGTATAGCCAAGCACACTCATTTCACAATAGCAAGTGGTGTTTAGTATTGTGGCTTTTTGGAGATTTATATAAATATTGCTGTGAGGCCTAATTATTTAATGCTATTTTGTAGTGACTTTGGGACAATACTACTTAAAAATATTACAATTGGGAGAATGTATAAACTATTCATGTTCCATAGTCTTTCAATTTTCTCTTTTAATTCAGCTTATTTCTGAAGTTTTCACTTAATTGATTTCTATATGTTATGTGTTTTTTTTAATTTATTCATTTACGGGATGTGGGCATCACCAGCTAAGCCAGCATTTATTGCCCATCCCAAGTTGCCCTTGAGAAGGTGGTGGTGAGCTGCCTTCTTGAACCACTGCAGTCCCTGAGGTGCAGGTACACCCAGAGTGCTGTTAGGGAGGGGATTCCATGATTTTGATGCAGTGACAATGAAGGAACAGCGATACGTTTCCACGTCAGGATGGTGAGTGACTTGGAGAGGGCATTTCCAAATGGAGGTATTCCCAGGTATCTGCTGTTCTTGTCCTTCTAGGTGGTAAGAGTTGTGGGTCTGGAAGGTGCTACCTTAGGAACTTTGGTATGTTGTTGTAGTGCATCTTGTAGATAGTACACACTGCTGCAACTGTTTGTTGATGGTGGGGGGATTAGATGCTAGTGGAAGGGGTACAGATCAAGTGGGCTGCCTTGTACTGAATGGCGTCAAGTTCCTTGAGTGTTGATGGAGCTGCACTCATCCAGGCGAGTGGCAAGTATTCCATTACACTCCTGACCTGAGCCTTGTAGATGGTGGACGGACTTTGGGGAATGGGGAGGTGAGTTACATGCCACAGGATTCCTAGCCTTTGACTTGCTCTGGTAACCACAATGTTTAAATGTCTAGACCAGTTCAGTTTGCTGTCAATGGTAACCCCCCAGGATATTGATAGTAGGAGATTCAGTGATGGTGATGCTACTGAATGTCCAGGGACGATGATTAGAGCCTCTCTTGATGGAGATGGTCATTGCCTGGTACTTGCGTGGCTCGAATGTCACTTGCCACTTGTCAACCCAAGCCTGGATATTGTCCAGGTCCTGCTGCATTTGGGTATGAACTGCTTCATTATCTGAGGAGTCACGAATGGTGCAGAACATTGTGCAGTCATCTGCGGACATCCCCGCTTCTGACCTTATGATGGAAGGAAGGTCTTTGAAGAAGCAGCTGAAGATGGTTGGTCCTAGGACACTTCCTTGAGGAACTCCTGCAGAGATGCTCTGAGATGATTGACTTCCAATCTCCACAATCATCTTCCTTTGTGCCAGGTATGATCCAACCAGCGGAGGGTTTTCCCCCAATTCCCATTGACTCCGTTTTAGCTAGGGCACCTTGATGCCATACTCAGTCAGATGGTGCCTTCTTATCAAGGGCTATCACTCTCGCCTCACCTCTGGGATTTAACTCTTTGGTCCAAGTTTGAACCAAGGAGGTGATGAGGTCAGGAGTTGAGTGGCTTTGACAGAACCCAAACTGGGCATCCATAAGCAGGTTATTGCGGAGTAGGTGCTGCATGATAGCACTGTTGATGACCCCTTCCATTACTTTGCTGATGATTGAGAGTAGGCTGACAGGGCAGTAATTGGCTGGGTTGGACTTGCCCTGTTTCTTGGGTACAGGACATACCTGAGCAATTTTCCACATTGCCAGTCAGATGCCGGTGTTGTAGCTGTACTGGAACAGCTTGGCAAATTCTGGAGCACAAGTCTTCAGGACTATTGCTGCGATTTTGTCTGGGCCCATAACATTCGCAGTGTCCAGTGCTTTCAGCTGTTCATTGATATCATGTGGAGTGAATTGGATTGGCTACACACTGACATCTGGGATGCTGGGGACTTCTGGAGGAGGCCGAGCTGGATCATCTACTCGGCATTTCTGAGTGAAGATTGTTTGGAATGGCTATATCTATTAAGTAAGTTGTTCTTTGTTTATCCTGTAATATTATATCCAGATGGTTATTATGGATTGTCCTATCTGTAATAATGGTTCAGTTGTAATATCATTTGTAGGACTCTGACTCTAAAACTGGATCAGACTTGTATTTAAGGTCTGGTGAGTAATGATGTAAGCTAAGTAATGTTTAGTGTCTCTTCTGAGTTTATATTTGAAAGCAAGATTTTGGTTAATGATGTTTGCTTGATTGTGTCTGTGTAAGTAATCAGATTGAGTTAAACTGCTGCAGGATCCTGTAGTGTGTTGGATTGTTTCTGGCTACTCTTGGCATTTCCTGTATTTATCACCTTGAACTTGTTGGTTATTCATGATATATTTTTGATAATTTCTTGTGTTAACCACCTGGTCCTGTGTTGCCACAAAGAACCCTTCTGTTTCTGGGAAGAGGTCTCCAACTCTGCACCAGATGTTCGACACTTCCTTGTTGCTCACATCATGGGGCTGTCTTCCATGGAGGGTCATGCTCCATTGGTTAACTTTTTTCTCTGTAGTGCTAATTTCTTCACTTTTCTGGGATTTGTTTTCATTTAAGTTTAGCGGTGTGTACTTCGTATCAGATTGTAGATGCTTGTGTAGAGTGCTGAATCCTGATTTCATTGATGAAAATTTATCCTTAGAAGTAAATTATTTGTCTGTTATTCCTCTTCCCCCTTCTGTCGTTCTGTCGTTGGTAGTGTTAATCTAAGTGTGATCAAGTGTACATAGTGTTTTGTAAAATTTGTGATTTCTGTACTTATTTGTCTTTGTAAATTTCCCAGATTGGTTTCAGGCCAAGATATTTTGCCAAAAGAATACATTACTATGGGTATAGCAAAAGTATTTCTTGCCTTTATTATGTTTTTACAATTGAGCTCTGTTTAGCAGATTTTCTTAAGCCTTGGAGTAAATTCTGTCAAAAGTTTTTCCTTTATCTCACTATGATCTATTTCCTTTGATAACCTAAATACTTATATGTTTCGTATTTATTCATCAGTAGTATTCTACTATGATGCTCTGTTTTATATTTTACTAGCTCCACTGCAACTTTTTAAATGTTTAATTTTCTACACTTATCTAGTCTAAGTTCATGTGATATCTTTAGAAAATAGTTCTACTATTTGAATAAATTGCTTTAGCTTTACTTAGTGTGTAATTTCATATCATCCAGATATAGAAGGTCTGTTGAGGTATAATTCGATTGTTTCTGATTCGATAAGCTGTTTTCATTTGATTCAGTAAATTAGAGAGTGTGTTTAAAGTTCAACGCAACCATAGTGGGCTTAAAGTGTTGCCCGGGAAAATACCTTTTGATAATGGTTGTTCCTTTTTGGTTGTTAATAGATAGGATGATTATAGTACGCTAATGCTTCATCAGATGTTGTAGGAATTTCGCAAGTATTGGGTGTATTTAGAACTTGTATTAACCGTGAATATGGGACAGAATCAAATGCTTTTTGGTTGTCAAAATAACAACATGAAAGATTTCTGCTTTGCTGCTGGCCTTAATTTAGAATTACAGTATCTGTTATCAGTTGCTCTTTACATCCTTTCATACCCTTACGTCATCCTTTCTGATCTTCTGTAAGTATATTGTGTTTATCTAAATGAGTGGTGATTAGTTGTGAGATGCATGATGTTGCAATTTTATACTGTATATGGTGTGTAAACAAGTTATAGGATGATATTTTGATGGATCATATGTGATTTCTCCTTTGTTATTTATTATTATTGCATGAAAAAGTATAAAATACCTTGGGTTCATCATATCTGAAAAAGTAATCATAAAGAGAAATTGGTATGATTTATATAGCTTTAAGAAAAATGGAATTTAGAATTTCTCTCTTTGACCATTTTGGTTTCTTCCTGATTCTTCAGTTTTTTGCCTACATGCTCTAGGTTAATTGTGATGCCAAAAAAGAGTCCAATATGAATGGTGGGGGATGGGTAGTGGCGGGAAGGAGAGATGGAGTGGGACTGATGGGACTTAACCTTTGGTTAAGTGGTCAGCAGGATGCTGACAGGCTGAATGACTTCTTTCCACGTTATTGTAAGATTAAGAACTGAGCCGCAAAAATTAATTCCTGCACCTTTTAGTCAGTTGCATGAAAAGCTGCTCTTTGCTTATCTATTTAGTTAATAATGTGTCTCACTGATTTATAATCTGCCTGGAATATGAGAATTTCCCTTGGCACTGTTATGGTACAGCTGCCATGGTTAAGTGTTCTTGGGCCAGTTGAGTGAGGCAGTCACGGCCTTCTCAGCCTTCAGCCATCTTTGCAGTGGAGAAACTTCCTTAGCTATGCATTAGCCATGAGATGTCGGCACTTGTATTTGATTGAGTCTGCATTAAATCTAATTGGATGCTTTTAGTCATTCTGAGGGGGCAAGAACACAAACTAAGTCTTTGGTGATCTAAATCCTAGAACAACATCTATCAACATTGTGAGTCCATAATCACTGCATGGGACCTACCATCATTTTTGCAGAGGTAGAGTCGGCCCTCCTCATCCGTGGGGGATTGGTTCCGAGAACCCCTGCGGATACCAAAAAACGCGGATGCTCAAGTCCCTTATTTAACCTGAATCAGTGTGGTGGACATCAGGACCTGGCGGTGCAGCTCTGAATCCGCGGTGTTTCTGTTCATGAAAATAATCATGATCACAATTGAAAATAAGGTGGAAGTAATAAAGCAATCGGAAAGAGGTGAAATGCCATCGGTCATTGGAAAAGCGTTAGGCTACAGTTGGTCAACGATCAGAACAATTTTAATGGAACATGTGAAAGGCCCTGCCCCGATGAAAGCTACAATTATGCAATGCAGTGGTTTAATTATTGAAATACGTATGTTTCTTAAGTGTTTTATATGCATAGAAAGGTAAAATATATACTATATACTAAGAAAAACGTTTGACTAAATGACGCTAAATAATACCAGATGTACCTGTTCTGACTTCAAATCCGACTTAAAGACGGACTCAGGAACGGAACTCATTCATAACCTGGGGACTGTCTGTACTTTTAAGTCATTTCTAGATTACTTATAATACCTAATACAATGTAAATACTGTGTAAATAGTTGTTATACAGTATTGTTTAGGGAATAATGACAAGAATAAAATAGTCTGTACATGCTCAAACGAGTGCTGGAGACAGAACTTCTGGATTTTCCCAATCCGCGGTTGGTTGAATCCACGCATGCGGAATCCGCAGATAAGGAGGGCCGACTGTATTGTGTTTTTTTATTATTGTGTTCTTTATATTATTTTGCTGCTTTTTGCGCCACATCAGATCCTGCGCAGCAATTATTATGTTCTCTTTTACATCTGTGTACCGAAAATAACATTACATGATTTTGATTCTTGGACATAGGAACATATCTTTTTAGTTTCCTTTAAAGACTGTGGTGTCCATGTAGCAGCAGTCAAGTTGTACAGAGTATTGAATTTAGCCTATGGCCCTCATTAATTGCCAGTCAAAAACTGTTATACCTCAGTGTAACACTGACATCCTCCTCTTTTAAATGTTAAATTGATTCATGATTCATTGGTTACCCTGACAGGCAAAGTGTTCCAACCAGTGAGCATGTAATATGTGTGTATACTATTAGGATATACTATGTGAGTAACGTTTCTCGGCCCTATGTTTATAATGCAAATGGGTCAGCTGCTAGTAGCTATCCACTTTGCTGTTGTGATTGTTCGGGTGTATGCCGGAGTTATGGAATATAGCAACATTAATTTCAAAAGCAACCAGTTTTCAAAGAGTGTGGTTTGCATATTAAATTTAAAACGCAGCTCAGAACAGTGGTGTTCTTGGAGCTGCGGACTGGGGTTGATTGCAAACCAAGAAACACGTATTGATCTGAGATGTCTGCATATGCATGAATGCAGCTGAGAGACAACGGTGATTAATATTCAGTTTGGGTGTCGAGTGCTGATGTGAAGATCTAAGTGAAGATCAAAAGAAGCAGTATGAATGCATTGTAACCATAGAGTTGTTCTGTTGTTACCTTTGAAAGAGTTAGCTAGAGCTCTTAAAGATAGCGGAGTCAAGGGATATGGGGAGAAGGCAGGAACGGGCTACTGATTGTGGATGATCAGCCATGATTACATTGAGTGGTGGTGCTAGCTTGAAGTGCCGAATGGCCCACTCCTGCACTTATTGTCTATTGATCTTTAGCATATAAAAATGTGGTGTAATGTTGGGTTTGTGAGCCTCTACCAAGAGTGTCTCCAGAATGATGCCAGCTTGTGCTGAATAAAGACTTCTATCTCATCTGCTTCAGTGTCTCTCCAGTGACTTTGTTCACAGTCACAGCAGTAATAGCTCCAGGTTTGTTCGGAAAAGAAAGGGTTGAGTAGGCAGAGGTGTGCTGCACTTCAGTGTGCTCCATGTGAAGAGATTTGAGATTCTGAATGTCATTGTGAGTGTTCCTTTTCATTTCAGAGTTCATGAACCAAGGATCTATGCAAGTTATTGGGAATTTGCATTGTACATGACATCTTGAAATAATTTCCTTTGTCCTAATAATCAGGTCAAAGACCCAAATGGAACATAAAATGCCTGTTTGAGGAGTTTGGTTTCAAAGGTGTAAATAATATGACTTTGGTGTTAATTAATTATAATTAAACCCTTAACGCCTGAGATGATATCCTGGGTCAGGATGCTAATGGTCTAATCTCAAACATGAGAAAATATGCAGATGCTGGAAATCCAAGGCAAAACACACAAAATGCTGGAGGGACTCAGCAGGTCTGAGAGCATCTATAGAGATGAATATACTGCTGATAATTCTGGCCCACCACCCACCTTCTTGCTCTGACTTCTCATCTTTTTTTTCAGTCTTGATGAATGGCCTTGGCCCGAAACATTGACTGTTCATTCATTTCCACAGATGCTGCCTGACCTGCTGAGCTCCGCCACCATTTTGTGTGTGTTGCTAACAGTCTAATATCATTTTTCTTGCCATCTCTAAATTTGGAAGGTTTTGTGAATACCACTGATGGTATCCTGAAGTACCTGCCGTCAGTGGCCTAATTCTCTGAGGAAGTGTGCAATCTAGTAGAACCTTTGTTTTCTTTCCTTGCTTTGATGATGGCCTTAGACATACAAATAGTCAAAAGCTGCGCTTATGGAAGATGGTCTAAGATATTATTATAGTCGCATGACTGTAGTACCATAGAACCATAGAACACTACAGCACACTACAGGCCCTTCAGCCCTTCCTGTTGTGCCAACCCATATAATCCTTTTTTTAAAAAAGTACTAAACCCACACTACCCCATAACCCTCCATTTTTCTTTCATCCATGTGCCTGTCCAAGAGGCTCTTAAATACCCCTAATGTTTTAGCCTCCACCACCATCCCTGGCAAGTCATTCCAAGCACTCACAACTCTCTGTGCAAAAACACTTACCCCTGATGTCTCCCCTAAACTTCCCTCCCTTAATTTTGTACATATGCCCTCTGGTGTTTGCTATTGGTGCCCTGGGAAACAGGTACTGACTATCCACCCTATCTATGCCTCTCATAATCTTGTAGACCTCTATCAAGTCCCCTCTCATTCTTCTACGCTCCAAAGAGAAAAGTCCCAGCTCTGTTAACCTTGCTTCATATGACTTGTTCTCCAAACCAGGCAACATCCTGGTAAATCTCCTCTACACCCTTTCCATAGCTTCCACATCCTTCCTATAATGAGGTGACCAGAATTGAACACAATACTCTCAGTGTGGTCTTACCAGAGATGTGTAGAGTTGCAACATGACCTCTCTACTCTTGAACTCAATCCCACTGTTAATGAAGCCTAGCATCCCATGGGCTTCTTAACTACCCTATCAACCTGTGCAGTGACCTTGGGGGATGTATGGATTTGAACCTCAAGGTCCTTTTGTTCATCCACACTCTTAAGTGACTGACCATTAATCCTGTACTCAGTCCTCTGGTTTGTCCTTCCAAAATGCATCACCTCACACTTGTCCAGATTGAACTCCACAGTAGTGTTGCAATTTGAAGCAAAATTTTAAAAAAAAACTGCTGGTGGAAGTTAGTGGGTTGAGCAGCACCTGAAATGGGTAGTTAATGTTTTAATAATGGACTTCTATTTTTTTAGATGTTTAGTGTGAGGTCCATTTTCTCTTACATTTCAATAAGCACATTGACAGAGGCCTGGAGATCAGCTCAACATGTCTACGTATGTTAATGTCTGGAGGGTCTTGCAGTGGAGCCAATGGAAGTTTAACAATTTCTCCATGTGCTCTATGTGAAGAGATTTGAAATTCTCAATGTCATTGTGAATGTTCCTTTTCATTTCACTTTCAAATTCATAAATTGGCTAGTTCTTGCTGTACGTCATCTGATTCCAAAAGGTTACTGTCGCTCATTTTGAAAAAAATATTAAAATATATTATGACTCTGCTGAAAAGCTGGATGGGGTCAACTGCATAGAAATTCACATACTTGGTAACTTTCAAAACCTCGTTCAAATTTTCCCGTTTGTAAAAACAGTGGTATGTTGTTGAACCTTAATTGTCCTAAAAGTTGCAAATTTGGATTGTTCAGTGGCTGGAAAGATTAAAACTTGTATTACAGTCTGAACTTCTCTTAACTTAAAAAAAAATTAACCAGTTTTTCATATGACCATTGTGGAATTGTAGTTACACAGGTATCTTCCAAATTTAATTTGGGTTAATATTTTTACTGTACATACAATGTAAAATGAAACAGGAGGGCAAAAAGAAAGCAAAAGAAGAAAGGGCAGATGCATAGAAACAAAACTCAGTATATTGCATTCTTTATTACTCCTTCAGGCACCTTCATAATATTTCAGGTCATTGTAAAAATATCATCAAATGTAACTGGAATAGAATATTGTCAATCATTTATTTTAGAAACAAACAGTAAAACTTAGACCTGAGGCGACATCTTTTCTCTAAAGAGCAAGCAGCTGAAGAAAGTTCTCAGTTTTAAACATATCCAAACACAAGGAAATAAACAAAAGCATTCAACAACAAAAGAAGTTTCCCACAGTTGTGGGAAAGATACTGGAGTCAATTATAAAAGAGGAAATTACGACACATTTGGATAGCAGTAGAAGGATCAGTCTGAGTCAGCATGGATTTATGAAGGGAAAATCATGCTTGACTAATCTTCTGGAGTTTTTTGAGGATGTAACTATGAAAATGGACAAGGGAGAGCCAGTGGATGTAGTGTACCTGGACTTCCAGAAAGTTTTTGATAAAGTCCCACTTAGGAGATTAGTGGGCAAAATTAGGGCACATGGTATTGGGGGCAGAGTACTGACATGGATTGAAAATTGGCTGGCTGACAGGAAACAAAGAGTAGTGATTAATGGGTCCCTTTCGGAATGGCAGGCTGTGATCAGTGGGGTACCGCAAGGGTCGGTGCTGGGACCGCAGCTGTTTACAATATACATTAATGATTTAGATGAAGGGATTAAAAGTAACATTAGCAAATTTGCTGATGACACAAAGCTGGGTGGCAGTGTGAAATGTCAGGAGGATGTTATGAGAATGCAGGGTGACTTGGACACTTGGACAGGTTGGGTGAGTGGGCAAATGTATAGCAGATGCAGTTTAATGTGGATAAATGTGAGGTTATCCACTTTGGTGGCAAGAACAGGAAGGCAGATTACTATCTAAATGGAGTCAAGTTAGGAAAAGGGGAAGTACAATGAGATCTAGGTGTTCTTGTACATCAGTCAATGAAAGCAAGCATGCAGGTACAGCAGGCAGTGAAGAAAGCTAATGGCATGCTGGCTTTTATAACAAGACGAATTGAGTATAGGAGTAAAGAGGTCCTTCTGCAGCTGTACAGGGCCCTGGTGAGACCCCACCTGGAGTATTGTGTGCAGTTTTGGTCTCCAAATTTGAGGAAGGACGTTCTTGCTATTGAGGGAGTGCAGCGTAGGTTCACAAGGTTAATTCCCGGAATGGCGGGACTGTCATATGTTGAAAGATTGGAGCAACTGGGCTTGTATACACTGGAATTTAGAAGGATGAGAGGGGATCTGATTGAAACATATAAGATTATTAAGGGATTGGACACACTGGAGGCAGGAAGCATGTTCCTGCTGATGGGTGTGGCCAGAACTAGAGGCCACAGTTTAAGAATAAGGGGTAGGCCATTTAGAACAGAGATGCAGAAAAACTTTTTCACCCAGAGAGTGGTGGATATGTGGAATGCTCTGCCCCAGAAGGCAGTGAAGGCCAGGTCTCTGGATGCATTCAAGAGCAAGTTAGATAGAGCTCTTATAGATAGCAGGGTCAAGGGATATGGGGAGAAGGCAGGAACGGGGTACTGATTGTGTATGATCAGCCATGATCACAGTGAATGGCGGTGCTGGCTAGAAGGGCCGAATGGCCTACTCCTGCACTTACTGTCTATTGTTTATAAATACAATTCCAAAGTTTTAACAATAACAGCTTTTCACTTTGGTAGAACAACAAAATATAGACAGGAGACTTTTTGGATATATTTTCAAATAGGGAAGACACAGGCAATCTTTCAGATACACTTTCTCACAAACTGAATATAGATTATTTTTTCACACATTTTCATGGTCTATCTTTCTTGTATTAAGAACCTCAGTGTCATTTGGAGCTTCAGTATCATGTGGTTAAGTTGTTAAATTTTGATAAGGTACACTCCCTGTGCTATGGACTTTATTTTTATCAAAATGTTTTCATTGGAGTTGACGATGCTGTCGCCTACCTGCCGAACAGAACCTATTCTCATTTGGATAAGCAGGGAAGCACTGTGAGGATCATGTTTTTTGATTTCTCAAGTGCCTTCAATACCATAAAGGCTTTTTTGCCCTGTTCAGTGTTGGTTGGCACTTCCATTGTATCCTGGATAATGGACTACCTGACTGGCAGACCACAGTCTGTGCAACTTCAGAGCTGTGTGTCAGACATGGGGCCCCAAAGAGGACTGTATTTGCTCCCTTCCCATTTAGACCACAAACCACAACACACAGAGACCACAAGACACAGGAGCAGAATTAGGGCGTTCGGCCCATTGAGTCCACTCCACATTTCCATTCATGGCTGATTTATTATCCCTCTCAACCCCATTCTCCTGCTTTTTTCCTTTAACCTTTGACACCCTGACTAATCAAGAACCTATCAACCTCCGTTTTAAATATACCCGGTGACTTGGCCTCCACAGCCATGTGTGGCAATGAATTCCACAGATTCACACCCTCTGGCTCAACAAACTTCTCCTCTTCTCCATTCTAAATCTACGTCCCTCTATTCTAAGGCTGTGCCCTCTTGTCCTAGAATCCCCCACCATAGGAAATATCCTCTCCATGTCCACTCTATCTGGGCCTTTCAACATATGACAGGTTTCCAATAGATCCCTCTCATTCTACGTCTACATCATTTATTATTATATTGAAATTTGTCCTCTACTGTGCCTATTGTCTTGTTTATTAATTATTGTACTGCCCTGCACTGTTTTATGCACTTCATGTAGTCCTGTGTAGGTCTGTAGTCTACTGTAGTTTTTGTGTTGTTTTACGTAGTCTAGTGGAGCCTTAAGTTGTCTCACATAGTCTAGTGTAGTTTTGTGTTGTTTCATGCAGCACCATGGTCCTGGAGGAACGTTATTTTGTTTTTACTGTGTACTGTACCAGCAGTTTATGGTCGAAATGACAATAAAAAGCAACTTGACTTGATTCTTCTGAATTCCAGTAAGGGCCCAGAGCTATCAATCACTCCTCACATGATCAAGCCTTTCATTTGCAGAATCATTCTCTCTGGTGTCAGCACATCCTTTCTTAGATAGGAGTCCCAAATTGCTTACAACACTCAAAGTACAGTCTAACCAATGCCTTATAAACTGTCAGCATTACATCATTGCTTTTGTAAGGCCATAAGATATAGGAGCCAAATTAGGCCATTAGGCCTATTGATCTGCTCTGCCATTTCATCATGCCTGATACAATTTTCCTCTTAGCCCCAATCCCCTGCCTCCCCCTGTATCTCTTCATGCCCTGTCCAATCAATAATCTATCAACTTCTGACTTAAACATATGTAAAGACTTGGTCTCCACAGCTGCCTGTGGTAAAGAATTCCATAGATTCACCACTCTCTGGCTAAAGCAATTCCTCAACTGTTATAAAAGTTTTATTCTGAGGTTGTGTCCTTTAGTCCAAGACTCTCCCATCACAGAAAACATCCTCTCCACATCCATTCTATTAAGGCCTTTCACCATGTGATGGTTTTCAATGAGATCACCCCTCATTCTTCTGAATTCTAGTGAATACAGACCCAGAGCCTACAAAGCCTCTTCATATGACAAGCCATTCACTCCTGGAATCATTTTTGTGAACCTCCTTTGAACCTTCTCCGGTTTCAGCACATCCTTTCTGAGATAAGTGGCCCAAACATGCTCACAATACTCTAAGTGAGGCCTCACCAGTGCTTTAAAGTCGCAACATTACAACCTTACTTTTATATTCTAGTCCTCTTGAAATGAATGCTAACGTTGCACTTGCTTTCTTCACCACGGACTCGACCTGCAAATTAACCTTCAGGGAATCCTGCACAAGGACTCCCCAGGTCCCCTTACACCTCTTTTTTTGTATTTTCTCTCCATTTGGAAATAAATCCTTTCATTTCTTCTACCAAAGTGCATGACTGTACATTTCCCGACACCGTATTCCATCTGCCACTTTGCTCATTCTCCTAATCTGTCTAAGACCTTCTGTAGCTTCTCTATATCTCCAAAACTACCTGCCCCTCCACCTATCTTCCTACTGTCTGCAATTCCATCATCCAAATCATTGACGTATAACTTACAAAGAATCGTTCCCAACACAGACCCCTGTTTAATGCCACTAGTCACCAGCAGCCAGCCAGAAAAGGCTCTCTTTATTCCTACTCTTTCCCTCCTGCCAGTCAGCCACTGCTTTATCCGTGCTAGAATCATTCCTGTAATACAATGGGCTCGGAGCTTGTTAAACAGCCACATGTGGTACCTTGCCAAAGGCCTTCTGAAAATCCAAATTTATCTATCCTGCTTGTTATTTCTTCAAAGAATTCCAATAGATTTGTCAAGCAAGATTTTCCCTTGAAGAAACTATGCTGTCTATAGCCTATTTTATCAAGTGCCTCCAAGTACCCTGAGATCTCATCCTTACTAATCGACTGCAACATCTTCCCAACTACTGAGGTCAGATTAACTGGCCTATAGTTTCCTTTCTTCTGCCTCTCTCCCTTCTTGAAGAGTGGAGTGACATTTGAAATCTTCCAATGCAAAAAGAGAAAATCCACGGATGCTGGAAATCCAAGCAACATACACAAAATGCTGGAGGAAATCAGCAGGCCAGGCAGCATCTATGGAAAAGAGTACAGCTGACATTTTGGGCCGAGACCGTTCATCAGGACTGGAGAAAAAAAGATGCAGCCAGAGTTAGAAAGTTAGAAGGTGGGAGGGTGGGAGTAAGGTGATAGGTGAAACTGAGGCGGTAGGGGTGGGAGAGGTGAACTAAAGAGCTGGGAAGTTGATTGGTGAAAGAGGTACAGGGCCAGGGAAGTGGGAATCTGACAGGAGAGGACAGAAGCCATGGAAGAAAGAAAAGGGGTGGGGGGGAGGAACACCAGAGGGAGGTGATGGGTAGATAGGGAGATAAGGTGAGAGAGGGAAATACCACAACCAAAGGAGTTGAATGACTTCAGACCTGTTGCCTTGACGTCGCACGTGATGAAGACCATGGAGCGGCTGATAATACAGAATCTGAGGCCACAAACCAGGCACGCCCAGGATCCTCTTCAGTTTGCGTATAAGGAGAAGGTGGGAGTGGAGGATGCTATCACGTATTTGCTGCACAAATCACTCTCTCACCTAGATGGGGTCAGTTGTGCTGTGAGGATTACATTCCTTGACTTCTCCAGTGCCTTTAACACCATCCAGCCCAAGATCTTAAGGCACAAACTAACGGAGATGGGAGTAGACTCTCACATGGTGGATTGGATAGCGGACTACTTGACAGATAGACCTCAGTATGTGCGGTTGGGAGACTGTAGGT
The DNA here is from genome assembly GCF_048418815.1 of Hemitrygon akajei. Lineage (NCBI taxonomy): Eukaryota > Metazoa > Chordata > Chondrichthyes > Myliobatiformes > Dasyatidae > Hemitrygon > Hemitrygon akajei. Next base: position 37,274,908 of record NC_133134.1, on the reverse strand, counting down.
CTGACACGGTGGTCAGCAGCACAGGAGCGCCGCAGGGAACCGTACTCTCTCCGGTCCTGTTCACCCTGTACACATCAGACTTCCAATATAACTCGGAGTCCTGCCATGTGCAGAAGTTCGCTGATGACACGGCCATAGTGGGGTGTGTCAGGAATGGACAGGAGGAGGAGTATAGGAAACTGATACAGGACTTTGTGATATGGTGCAACTCAAACTACCTGCGTCTCAATATCACCAAGACCAAGGAGATGGTGGTGGACTTTAGGAGATCTAGGCCTCATATGGAGCCAGTGATCATTAATGGAGAATGTGTGGAGCAGGTTAAGACCTACAAGTATCTGGGAGTACAGTTAGACGAGAAGCTAGACTGGACTGCCAACACAGATGCCTTGTGCAGGAAGGCACAGAGTCGACTGTACTTCCTAAGAAGGTTGGCGTCATTCAATGTCTGTAGTGAGATGCTGAAGATGTTCTATAGGTCAGTTGTGGAGAGCGCCCTCTTCTTTGTGGTGGCGTGTTGGGGAGGAAGCATTAAGAAGAGGGACGCCTCACGTCTTAATAAGCTAGTAAGGAAGGCGGGCTCTGTCGTGGGCAAAGTACTGGAGAGTTTAACATCGGTAGCTGAGCGAAGGGCGCTGAGTAGGCTACGGTCAATTATGGAAAACTCTGAACATCCTCTACATAGCACCATCCAGAGACAGAGAAGCAGTTTCAGCGACAGGTTACTGTCGATGCAATGCTCCTCAGACAGGATGAAGAGGTCAATACTCCCCAATGCCATTAGGCTTTACAATTCAACCGCCAGGACTTAAGAACTTTTTAAAAGCTATTATTAATGCTTTTTGAGATAGTGATTTAGATGCATATCATATTTTTTACTGAGTTAAGTATTGTATGTAATTAGTTTTGCTATAACAAGTGTATGGGACATTGGGAAAAAAAAATTGAATTTCCCCATGGGGATGAATAAAGTATCTATCTATCTATCTATCTACATTTACCCTGACAGGGTATACATTTACCCTGTATACCTCAGACTTTAGATAGAACATTAAGTCATGTCATCTACAGAAATTCTCTGATGACTCAGCAATAGTTCGGTGTATAATGGGAGGATGAATGCGGAGCCCTAGTGGAGGACTTTGTCAAATAATGCAAGCTGAATTATCTGCAGCTCAACATCAGTAAGTCAAAGGAGATGGTGTTGGACTTTAGGTAGATCAAGCCTGCACTGCTCCCTGTTACTATTGATGATGAATATGTAGATGTGGTGAGGACCTACAAGTACTTGGGGGTGCACCTGGATGACAGACTGGAGTGGGGCACCAACACAGAGGCTGTGTGCAAGAAGGGCTGGCGTTGCCTCTGTTTCCTGAGGAGACTGAGGGCCTTTCGTGTGTGCAGGCCTCTCCTTCACATGATCTACCAGTCTGTTGTCACCAGTACAATCTCATAAGCAGTGGTGTGCTGGGGCAATGGCATCAACACAGGTGATGCCAACAGGCCTCAATAAACTGATAAGAAAGTTTGGCTTTGTTATAGAGTCAAACTGGACATACTGGAGGTTGTGGTAGAATAAGGGACCCTAAGGAAAATCCTGGCAATTCTGGATAATGTTTCTCACCCTCTGCATGCAATCTTGTCTGAACTGAGGAGCACTTTTAGTAATAGACTAAGACAACTGTGTTGCTCCAAAGAGCACTATGAGGTCATTCTTACCCTTGACCATTAGGCTCTATAATGAGTCAACCTATAGCCGGGGAAATGATGACCCCCTCCTGTTAGACTGTTTGAGGTAACTTATTTTTTATTCTTTGTTGCTTCTAATATTTATATATTTGTCTACTTGTAATGCTACTGTGGCACTGTAATTTCTTTTGGGATCAATATAAGTATTTATCTATAAGTAGGCTTTTGTTTGTCACCAATAGTCTTTGACAGCCATTGTCCCTAATCCCAGGATACTGTGTCAAGCATTTTTAATGTCTACTACCACAGCTTTGGGCAATACTCACTGAATTCTTGTCTGAGGGATCTGTTACCAACAGGACCTGTCCAGCTCAGCATGACTAATTAAAAAAAAAATCGGCATCGAATGCAATTGAGAGCTTGAGATCCGCAGTCACTGTTGTCATTTCATATTTTCAAGCCAGAAGCACACTAGGACAGAGGGGAATTTGTGTGTGTGTGTGTTTTTTAATGCTAGGATCATTTGGGAGCAGCCCTTATCTTGGACCCTGGCAGCCTTGGTCTGTAGACTTGATGCGCATTGTAAACTCCCAGCATGTGTTTTTTCTACATCTGCTGCCTTCTTTTCATGTGCTATGTTTTTTTTTCTTTTGATATGACAGTGCTGGAGTGTTTATGTAAATTTCCCTCCTATAATGCACCAAGTCACTTGGTGATGCATTTGTGCAATGTTACAAGGTGAAATAAGGATGGGTTTCAATACTGGTCAGATGGTGGCATGTTCGATTGCAGTGGCCTTTCCGGTCCAACCAAAGGTGCAATTGTTCATCCTTTATATCTTTTTTACGATCACAAGACACTGCTGATTATTAAGAACTTCAGATTCTTCAGGTCCACCTCACTGGCGAGTGGCTTGACAGCAGTGGAGCTGGGCTTGTTTAGTTTAGTGGTTCAGTGGTGTGACCGATGGCTGGGGAGCTGCGTCTCCTCAGTTATAGCGCGGACCAGAGCTTTATCCTTGTTGCAGCCACCCAAGGGAGGAGACTCTGGAGGCAGTGTGGTGTCCCGTGTCCACGCTTGGTTGAAGACTGGCCCCTCCCATCAGTGCTGCTCTCCAGTGTTTGCTCAGTGGAAGACAAGCTGGACTGAGTTCCTCTGCAGCCGCTATATTGTTATTTTGTGTGACTGTATATTTACTGCTATCACAATTATATGTGCTAACTGTCCCTTGTGCCACGTATGACTGTTGGTATTGTGCTTTGCACATTTGTCCCAAAGGAGCACTTGTCTCATTTGGCGGTATCCATGGTATGGTTGTATAACAGTTAAACTTGAACTTGAACCTGCCAGTGCTGGAACAGGTTGTTGCCACTTAACGTCTTGACTCATGCAGGAGGAATATCCATTTGGACAGGCTGGTTAAAACTGCATAGGGCAGAGGACCAGGTTAATTAAGATAATAGAATGTGAACTGATTTTTTTTCAACCATTTGAATATCCAAGTTCTTGAAACCTAGTTTAAGGAGGAACCAGAATCTTAATTTAAAAGAGGCTGCCATGAGAACCATTTGAGGTGGTTATGTCTTTGTTTTTATCTATTTAAATTCCTGTTTGATTCTTTTCAATTCTGATTGAAATTCTTTCCAATCTGTGGAAGATGCATTGTTGAACATTGGAATTTGAAATCTGTGCCGCTTGTGTGTGTGTGTGTGTGTGTGTGTGTGTGTGTGTGTGTGTGTGTGTGTGTGTGTGTGTGTGTGTGTGTGTGTGTGTGTGTGTGTGTGTGTGTGTGTGTATATATATATATATATATATATATATATATATATATATATATATATATATATATATATATATATATATATATATACCTGATGGCTTATCCAATGGGCAGGAGAAGCCATGTTAGACTTCTGAACACAGACACTGGAAGTCTTGAGCCATACAAACACAAAATTGCTGGAGGAGCTCAGCGGTTCAGTTCAGCAAGGGAGAAGGCAGGAGGATGAGAGTGTGAGGGGATAATAAATCAGCCATGATGAAATGGTGCAGCAGACTCGATGGGCAGAATGGCTAAATTCTGCTCCTTTGTCTTATGGTCAGGCAGCATCTGATCAGGGGAAGAAATAGTCAACGTTTCCGGTCCAGACCTTTCCTCAGGACTTCATCCTGATAAAGGGTCTTGGCCCAAAATGTTAACTGTTTATTCCCTTTTGAGATGCAGCCTGACTTGCTGAGTTCCTCCAGCATTTTATTTGTGTTAGATCTCGGAAGTTTCATTAGTGCAGTGACGAAGATTTGGAGAGTAGAACATGCTCAACTCCAGCCAAAGATCCTTTCAGTGTATCCTTTGAATGGACAGAAATGAGTACGGAGGAACAGTACTCTTTCATGCACTCTGCTGACTCTAAGAAGTACTACTTGTCTCCTTCAGTTACTGTTAGGTAAAATTAAAGCATCTGGGAAGATTTTCTCCATGTTTATTTTTGAACAGTTGGAAGGTTTAGCTGTAATACAGCAGAAATTTTCACAGGTACATTAACAATTGTGTTTGATGAATAGAAAGCTTCTTTTTCTATAATATTATCCTTTGAGTTACAGAATAATATAATAGAGAAAGAAGCTATTTGGTCTGTTATACCTGTGCCATCTGCTTGAGAGCTATCTATCTTTTCCCAGTTACCTGCCTTTCCCCATTGATGTGCAGAGTATTTCTGCTTCAAATAATATTCAATTTCTTTTATTAAACTATTATTAGATCTGCTTTAAATCAATCCATGAACCATATTATCACTACATTCTAAATTGTTTCACGATAATCCTATGATTCTGTTCTTCCCTGGGGCTTGGGTCACCAGCTTTAATAACGCAGATCTTAGTTCAACAATAATGATTCATTCTGCTCTGCAAGGATGCAGTGGCTTTGGGTCCAAAAGAACTCTCCTTAGCATTGCTGTGTCTCATTGTGTGGCTGAATCATAAACCAAAAACCTAAGAAGATCTGCTGATACCAGTGGACTGAGATTTGCACACTTATGTAGATATGTGGAATTAAATTGTGCAGGTAACCAATGCTTCTCCTTTGTTATAATGAAGAAGAAATGGCTCCATAGCTGCTATCTGTTTTGCTGAGAGGTGCTATAGAAGTCAAACTGGACATACTGGAGGATGTGGTAGAATAAAGGACCCTATGGAAAATCCTGGCAATTCTGGACAGTTTTCATTGACCCTCCTCAGGCGTTCCAAAGTAAACTTTTGTTCATTGTCATGGGATTGGAGCTGGATTATTAACAAAAATGACCTTTAGTTGGAGTGACTGTATGTGACAAAAATCTTCACTTGGTTCTAAGTTCTTTTAACCGAATTATCAAGAACTCAAAAGCACAAATACTTGGTAAAGAATGACAGAGACGATAATGTGCCATAAAGCAATAAGACATTTTGAGGTTGAGATGACACTGATAAAGTTTTGCAGCAGTGGTCTGTGATGTTAGCTGAGCTGTTCGATGTGTTACGAGCTGACAGCCTGCTGCAGAATGTTGTCCTGCACCATATCTTGTTGCAAAGGCTGATTAATTCAGTCTAATGTAAAAACATTGGCTTTGCTATTTTCAAAACAGCATTGCAGCATATAAGAAAGACAAGAACCTAGTGCGTTCCAATAACTCTAAGGAATACCATTTTTGTAGATCGACAGCAATCTTTAGATTGTGAGGAAATTACAATTGTTTAAATCTCAAGCTATTCAATTCACAGCCCTCTACTTGGTTGACATGATAAAATTGATAAATTAATGATTGATTAAATGTTATGACCTGACTTGCCATGCTTTGTGTAATTGATAAAAATCTTGAATTGAGGTTATTATTGTAATGACGCATGACCCAGGCAGCAATAAAGTAACAAAAAGTCAATGTGCCAAACTGAACTGATCCTGTCCATGCTTTGACATTGACATTCATGCTAACTCTGTACCTGAAGTAAACTTTGTGATTGTGTAACCCCTGTGATCTTACTAACATAAATGTATGAAATTGCTATTTATTACTGTAATTAAAAACATAAATATACCTTGAAATAAAGAATGGACAGAGATGCTGCCAAAACCTGTCTTTTAAAGTTGGTTGTGCTAGATGCATCAAATATGACTGGCATAAAGTAGAAGGCCAAATCCAAAGGATATCCAATTTTGAGTCTCACTGACTGGCATAGTGCAGTGAGTGGGGGCAGAAGATCAGAATGTCATAAGTGTATATGACATAAGAGCAGAGTTAGGCCATTCAGCCCATCGAATTTGCTCTGCCGTTCCATCCTGGCTCATGGATGATTTATTATCCCTCTCAACCCAATTCTTTTGCCTTCTCCCCACAATCGTTGACACTCTGATTAATCAAGAACCTGTGAACCTGTGTCTTGAATATACCCAAATAATTGGCCTGCACAGATGTTTGTGGCAATGAATTCCACAGATTCATCATCTTCTTCATCTCTGTCTAATTTATTTTTAAAATTTAATTTTTGAGATACAACGTGGAATAAGCCCTTTGGACCCTTTGAGCCACATGGCTTAGCAATCCCTTGATTTAATCCTAGCCTAATAATAGGACAATGTACAGTGACTGGTAGGTCTTTAGACACTAGGAGGAAACCAGAGTGCCCAGAGGAAGACCGTGCAGTCACAAGGAGAACGTACAAACTCCTTACAGACAGTGGCAGGAATTTACACGTCGCAGGACAGTAAAGCATTGTGCTAACCACTATCCTACTGTAAATGGACATCCCTCAATTCTGAGGCAGTGCTCTCTGGTCCTAGACTCCCCCACTATAGAAAATATCCACTCAATCTAGGCCCTTCAATATTCAGTAGGTTCAGTGAGATGCTCCCCTTTTTTCTAAACACCAGTGGGTACAAGCTCAGGGCTATCAAACACTCTTAGTATGTTAACCCTTTCATTCTTAGAATCATGCTCATGAACCTCCTACAATGCCAGCACATCTTTTCTTAGATAGAAGGCCCAAAACTCCAAGTACAGTCTGACCAATGCCTTACAAAGCCTCAACATGATATCCTTACTTTTGTATTCTAGTCCTCTCGAAATGACTGCTAAATTTGCATTTGCCTTCCTTACCACCAACTGAACCGGCAAGTTAGCCTTTTGCACGAAGATTTCCAATTCCCTTGGCACCTCTGATTTTTGAATTTTCTCCCCATTTAGAAAATAGCCCATGCCTTTATTCCTTCTGCCAAAGTACATGACCGTGCATTTCCCTACACGATATTCCATCTGCCACCTGCCCAGTCCCCCTGTCTGGGTCCTTCTGCAGACGCCCTGCTTCCTCAACACTACCTGCCCCTCCCTCCACCTATCTTTGTATTGACTGCAAACTTGGCCACAAAGCCATCAATTCCATCATCCATGTCATTGATGTATAACGTGAAAAGTAGTGGTCCCAAAACTGACCCCTGCAGAACACCACTTGTCCCTGACAGCCAACCGAAAAGGCTCCCTTTATTCCCAGTCTTTGCTTCCTACCAGTCAGCCAATTGTCTAGCATGCTAATATCTTTCCTGTAACACCATGGGCTGTTTCTTGTTAAGCAGCCTCATGTGCGGTACTTTGTCAAAAGCCTTATGAAAATCCAAATAAACCACATGCACTGACTCTCCATTGCCTATCCTGTCTATTATTTCCTCAAAAAATTCCAACAGGTTTGTCCTGTTTTCCCCTTTGGAAAACCATGCTGACTCTGGCCTATTTTATCATTTGCCTCCAAGTACCTGGGGGCACATTCTTAAGAATAGACTCCAACATCTTTCCAACCGCTGAAGTCAGGTTAACTGGCGGATAATTTCCCTACTCTGCCACTCTCCCTTCTTGAAAAGTGGAGTGACATTTGCAACTTTCCAGTCCTCGGGAACCATTCCAGAATCTAGTGATTCTTGAAAGATCATTGTTAATGCTTGCGCAATCTCTTTGGCTACCTCTTTCAGAATCCTGTCCCAAGCCCCTTCTCCTAAGTAATAACAAAATCACTCACTTCTTCCCCTGACACTCTCATACTTCTGACATTCTGCAGTGAACACTGATGAAAAATGCTAATTAAGTTTGTCCACCGTTTTGTTGACTCTCATTACTACCATTTCAGTGTCATTTTCTAGGGTCTGATGTCTACTCTCATCTCATTTTTACGATACATCTGAAAAGAACTTTTTGCGTCCTATTTTATAGAATTGGATAGCTTACCTTCATATTTTATCTTTTCTCTCTTTATGGCTTTTTAGTTGCTTCTGTTGGATTTTAAAAGCTTCCCAGTGCTCTGCTCACTTTTTTTTGCTATATTTCATGACCTCTCTTTTGTTTTTATGCTTCCCTTGTCAGCCACATTGGCCTCATCCTCCCTTCAGAATACTTCTTCATCTTTGAGATGCATCTTCCCTGCACCTTCCAGATTTTCCCAAGGACACCAACCATTGTTGTTCTGCCATCATCCTGGCTAGTGTCCCCTTCCAGTCAACTTTGGCCAGCTCCTCTCTCTTGCCTCTGTAATTCCCTTTTTCTCCTCTGTAATGCTGATAAGTCCGATTTTTAACAACTTCTTCTCAAACTGCAGGGTGAATTCTATCATATTATGCTCAATGTCTCCTAATGGTTCCTTCTATCTTCAGCTCATTAATCAAAGCTGTTTCATTACTCAACATCTAATCCAGAAATGCTTTTTGCCTAGTTGGCTCAACCACAAGCTGCTCTAAAAAGCTATCTCATAGGCATTCCACAAATTTCCTCTCTTGGTATTCACAGCCAACCTAATTTTTGCAAAATACATGCATATTGAAATCCCTCATGATTATTGCAATATTGCCCTTTTTATCTCCTGTTGTAATTTGTATCCCACGTCCTGTCTACTGTTTGGAGGGACGTATATAACTCCCATCAGTGTTTTTACCCTTGTAGTTTCTTAACTCTACCCACAAGGATTCTATATCTTCACCTCTTTCAAAGGACTTGATTTCAATTTTACCAACAAAGCCATTCCACCTTCTTTGCCTGACTGCCTCTCCTTTTGATACAATGTGGATCCCTGGATGTTAAGCTTTTTTTTCAGCCCTGTATTGCCCCGTGCTCTACAGGATGCAGATGGGTTCTGCAGATTCCTTCTGGCTATCAATACTATCTAGACTGATGGCTTTGAAATGCATTCAGACATTTTTATTTTTGTCTTGCATAAATGAAAAGTGACCTTTGCCAGAATGAAACACCGTAATGGCTATTCCGTAGTTGATTTTTGTCTGTCATTAGCTACTTTCAGTGTCATGGCTGCTTAACGATTGATGTACTCTGAGCATTGAATGATGTTAGTTCTTTAGTGATGCCATTTTTCAGCATACCTGATGTAATTCAGTGATGCCTTCTGTAAACCAACCAGCCTTTCATAATGCTACCTGCCCTGCAGCTGTGCAGTTTCAAAGGCCAGTCCTTTTGTCATTTACAACTTCTCCACTTGATTCAATGATCATCTAGAGAATGAGTGTTCATTTAAAACAAATTAATCCAACCATTGAGCTGCACCACAATCTTGGAACTTGGAAGCTACGTGTGTATGCCACTCCTGCTGGTATTGCTGGAAGATTTGAAACTGGATTAAGTGCTGGGGAGAGGCCACTGTGTCAATGAGTGATACGGAAGAAAAAGCCTCAAAGCGTGTCCATGCAATTCGCAGCCCTCTTGATTCTTCCCAAGGATCAGTGGGTAAATTTTACACCCCCTCCCCCCCCCGCCCCATGAGGTCAAGAATACAGCCACAATCAATTTTTTTTAGCCCCATTGTTATTCCAGGCAGCTACCACTGATCTATGTCACATCTCAGATTCACTACTCACTGCAGCGTTACTGAACTCAGGAAAACCATGCAGTCATAAAGTGAATCCCTCTGCTTCTCCTTCAATACAAAAGATAAGGCAGAGGGAATGCATGGGTTTACCACATGCTGGTTCATGCTGTAGATAATGGCCTCCTGCAATGCATTAGTCTTCACTCAGAACCTGGAGCTCTTCAAAAGTAACAAGATGGTGGTACTTCATGTATCAGCACAGATATCTCCACAGTCACCAAGGGCAAATAGAGACAGACAACACATGCTGGCCTTGCTAGTGATGTCCAGATCCCAAAACCTGAATATATAAAGAAAAAAACACAAAGAACAACAAAATAAAAGGTTAGCATAGAAGCTCGATGGTTGGTATGGACCTTCTGGGCCAAGGTGCTATTTCCAAGCTGCAGATCTCTATGACTATTTGATTTTTAAGGCTTCTTTGCCTGAAAATAGTGTTATTTATCCTTGGTTCCTTCTGTGATAATGATTTGAAATGAGGGCTAAACTTATATCAATCTGGTCTCTTTGCACATACTGTAAATGTTCTACCTCTCCAGTCAGGTTCATACCGTCAACAAGGCAGATACCTTCCTTTAAGTAGACTAGAATATTTCAATCAATTATGATACCCACAGAGGCTGGTAGTCAACCAGCTCAATAGATGCGTGGCCAGAATTAATTTTACAAGCATAGCCGCAACCAATAAAATGCGTAACAATTTGGCTGTCAGTTCTCTATGAGAAATAATGCATGCTGAAATGTGATGTTCAAAAGCTGGTTTCCACCAAATTGAAACTACTGTTATTGGATCAACTAATTTTGGAAATAATGATGTAAAAACTTAAAGATCGACCTTCCTTTACAGACGTGCTACCTATCTGTTTGCACTTTGGAACCACAGAAGGAAAACAAAAACAGAGTTAGGGCGTAGTGGAAGTCCTTGCTTGCACGGAACTCAGAGTAAACAGTATACATGGTAATAATAAATACAACGATGAGCGCAACATAGCCAAATGGTGCAATGGTTGAGGCGCAACGTGAAGTAGTGCAAACAGGAATGCTAAAGTAACAGCAATGGAATAACCAAGAGAGGTAGAGTTACAATGCAGGAGATATAAGAGCGTAGCAGCTTCACTGGGAAGGGAATATGAAAGGAGCGATTGGTTCAGAACTTCGTTGTTTGTGGTGAAGAAGCTGTTCTTAATTCTGGGCTTCTGGGCTTCTGGGCTTTCAAGCTCATGTATCTTCTGGAAGGTAGAAGAGAGAAAAGAGATTGGCCAGAGTGGCAGGCATCTTTGATGATGCTGTTAACCTTCCTGAAGTAAAACACTGTGAAATTGGAGTGTATAGAAGGAAGTGGATGTGGGAACTTTTTGACCAAAGTGACTAACCTCTAACTTGGGCAACTGCCTTGTATTATATTTTGCTGAATTCAGGCATTTACCATCTGTGTTTTAGTGTATTGTGATTTCACGCCTTGTTGTAAAAACCGAATCAGCTGCTATGGATTACAATGAGGTACTGCTGTGTACTATCTCTAGTTAGCAGGGGCATTCATTTATTCCCATAGTATCTTCCTCATCAAGCACAATTTCAAAATTGTTAGAAGCATTTTATTCTGCATTAATAATAAATAAGACTTACAAAGACCTCAATGTAAAAGCTGTTTCCTATTGAATCAATTTACTAAAAAGATGATAGCAAAATGAAATTTATTAGACAATTGACTTGGAAAACCTTTATACTTATTAATCTTGCCTTAATATAGGCTCCAGGGTTCTATCACTATGCTCTTTCAGGCTGTCTCATTTTCTATGCTGAGGAAATAGATTTCTGTGCAAAATGTCAATTTTTAAAAAATATTTAGAGATATAGCATGTTAACAGGTCCTTCCAGCCAAACGACCCCATGCTGTCCAATTATACCCCGTGAAACTAATTAACCTACTAATCCATGTGTCTTTGGAATGTGGGAGGAAACTGGAGCACCCAGAAGAAACCCTCACTCTTACTGTAAGAGGATTGGCTTCTTCCTCCTACATTCAGCCAGGAGAGGCTATATTCTGAGAGAGCGTAATGTGAGAGACAAGCTGCCTGAAAACTTGTGGTTGGAGGAGTAATCCTGACGTTCTGATGGAGTTCATGGCTTTTAAACTCTGCAGTGATGTTGGAACTTTGACAAGGCTGGGGAGGTGAACTGCAGATCTGTGAGAGACACAGTCTATCCCACAGTGAGAAAGACCAGCTCCTGCAATGGGCTTACTTAGATCCTACTGGCTGCAATATTATTCAGTAAGGTTTCTCTCTGTAACTGCATGCTCCTGGCTTGGAGTTAACAAAAGGATCAGTTTTCAACCCCATGGTGGCACTGGGATTTTGAATAGCCTTAGCCTTTACGTCCATGAAAGTAATTACTCAATCGATCTGACACTGTACTGATACACAAATGCCTTTCATCGCCAGAACAGAATAGAAGTTGCACAGCAACCTCCATGCAAGGTTTCGATGCAACTCCAGCAAGATAAACGAGATCGGCTTCTCCACCATTCAAGTCCAACAATCCAGAAAATCCATCAGACACCAGGCTCTGTATCCTTATCAGTCTTCCCTCTAAATTCTTTCTTTTCATGGTCCTTGTCTAATTCCCCTGGAGCAAAATGAAATGTGGAGTCACCCCCATGAGAGTGCCCACAAAGATTTCCTTACCTTCCTGCTTGGAAGCGCCAGTTTGAGGCAATTGAGTCCCCTGTTCAACATGATGCTGTGCAATGGGGAGTCCATAGAACCAATAAGGAAGCTGGGTTCTGATTTCTCACAACCCCAGCCTATAAAATAGAGGCTGAGATAGGTGTGTGACTCAAGTTCTCGGTAGGTATGGTAGAGAGAGGGAGATAATGGTTTGTGTGGGGGAGGGAAGAAAGGGTGATGTAACAGCCGGCAAATAATGTGGGGAAGTGGTCAGAGAAATTCAACTTAAAATAGAATTTCTCGGTAATGTATAGTCTAAAACTTTCTTTTACTAATCTTGTGAGCTCATGATATTTCCTGTATTGTACCATATTGGAAGCAAACTATTGGAAATTAGTTCCACTGCTACCTCAAGCTGGCTGGCTGGCTGCTTCACTTTACAAACACAAGTGATTCTGCAGATGTTAGAAATCCAGAGTAACACGTACAATATGCTGGTGAAACTCAGCAGGTCAGGGAGAATCGGTGGAGAGGAATAAAGAGTTGACACCAGGCTGACTGGATGTCTTTTTTTGTGGGCTTCACCACGGCTTCCAGCATACAGAACCTTTTTTCAGTGTGTGGATTCCTTTATTACAATTTCAAGGTCTTTGTCTGTGATGTGAGGGCACAGTCCCAACTCTCTTCCCTTCCTACCTCTCTCTCTTCCATTCCCTTCCTACCTCTCTCTCTTCCATTCCTTCCTCTCTCTTCCATTCCTACCTCTCTCTTCCATTCCTACCTCTCTCTCTTCCATTCCTACCTCTCTCTCTTCCATTCCTACCTCTCTCTCTTCCATTCCTACCTCTCTCTCTTCCATTCCTACCTCTCTCTCTTCCATTCCTACCTCTCTCTTTCATTCCTATCTCTCTCTCCCATTCCTACCTCTCTGTCTTCAATTCCCTTCCTGCCTCTCTCTTCCATTCCCTTCCTACCTCTCTCTCTTCCATTCCATTCCTACCTCTCTCTCTTCCAATCCTATCTCTCTTCCCTTCCTAGCTATCTCTGCCATTTTCTGGCTTGTACCACTTATGGCTGTCGTAGGTGTGAGCTGAGTGAGTCTCTTTAAGGGCTGGAAACCTCCTGTCAGAGCTGCATAGTTGAGTGCCTACAGGAATGAGCAGTACAAGTGGTGGTTTTTCATGGAGGATCAAAGATCACCTTTATTCACCACATACATTTAGGAATTTGCTGTGGTGTGTTGGCATGGAGATAGACAACAAAATGCAACATTCAACAGTTATAAAGAATTACATTAAAAAATAAGTAAGAGGTTAAACTACGAATATGTAATTTGCCAAAAAAAAGGCAGGAAAAATAGTTGTATTTGGATCAATGACCCCTGCTGCAATGGTACAGGTTCATTTATCTTCAAACTCACTTGAAAAATGGAATCCTTTGCTGCATTTCATAAGCAGTGCAAAGGCACCAGAAAACATCACCTCTGACAGTGCCACATTCTTTCAGTACTCAAGGACTTCAGAGTGTCAGCACAGATCAAGTTTCTCAAATGAGACCTGCACCTATGACCTTGAAGAAGTGAGAGTGCTTTTCAGAATTAGACCTAATACTTCTAATAAACAAAGGGCCTTATTCCTCTCTCCTACACACACTGCAGTCAACAATTTTTTTTTTGCTTTGAATGCAAATATGTCAGGATGACAAACTGTATTGAGTATCAGCACAGTCCTTGATTGTGGAGGTCAGGTGGAGCTACAGGGAAAATTTGGAGAATATCAGGTATCTTGCTGTTTTGAGGCTTGTTAACCATGCATTGGTTGTGAAGCTAAGATCAGACTGGGCCTTTTAGAATATAAAGATAGCAAGAAAGTGCTCAAGCTGGCTGTTTGAAAGGCCAAAAGGGGCCATGAAGTGTCCTTAATGAACAAGGTCAAAGAGAATTCTAGGGCACTTAATACTCAAATTAAAAAAATGAGGATAAGTCCACACAAGGGGAAAAGAGGGAGTTTGCGTGTGGTGTCAGAGCTACTAAAAGAGTACTTTGTGACAGTATTTACTGAGTAGGAGAAATTGGAGGATAGTGAAGGCAGAGTGGGGCATGGTAATGTGTTGGGACATTCTGAGTCTGAGGAAGTGGTGCTGGATCTTCTGAAAAGCAATAATGTGGATGCATCCCCAGGGTCTGATAACATATATCACAGAATATTGAAAGAAACAAGTGAGGAGATTGCTGGGGCTTTGACAAAGATTTTGGTATCCTCACTAGCAAATGGTGAGGATGTATTGTAGAGGACTGGATTGTAGCCAATGTTGTGCTTTGTTCAAGGAAGGAAATGCGGATAATCCAGGTACAAGCCAGTGACCCTCATCTCAATGGTCGGGGAACGATCGGAGGGGATACTGGGGATTGGATTTATGCACATTGCCAACTTGGAGACAGTCAGCATGGCTTTCTGTAGGGCAGGTCGTACATTGCAAACTTGATCGAGGTTATTGAGGAGGTGACAACAGAGCTTGCTGGAGTTAAGGCAGAGGACATTTGATAAGGTCCCTCATAGGATTCAGACGATAGTGATGCATGGGATCAGGGTGTATTGCAAGTTTGGATCTGGAATTAATCTGCCCAAAGAAGACAGAGTAGATGTGGAAAGCTGTTATACTAGCTGGAGGTCCATGACCGTTGATGTTCCTAAGGAGTGCTGCTGAGATTCCTATTGCTTGTGATAATTATGCTGATTGTGTATATTAATAATTTAGAAGAAAATGTTGATGGGTAGATTACCAAGCTTGTGATGACTCCAAGATTGTTGGAGTTGTGGACAGTAGAATGGATTATCAAAGAATACAGAGAAATATACAGTACTGTACATACTGTAAGTCTTAGGTGTATATATATATATATATATATATATATATATACAGCCAGAGTGCCTAAGGGTTTTGCACAATATTGTATATTGGCTAAAAGAGGAAGGTGGCTGTGAAACAGAAATGAAACTTGGCTTTTTATTAGCTCAGTAACATAAAGTGTTTTTTGGTAACTGGAAAGACAGTATACAGTACTGTGCACAAGTCTTGGTACTGTTACGATCCCCGTAACTGGGTCACTTACCAGCAAAGATAGAGAGGTCCGCTGAAGTCTGATGGTACTATTTTTAAACGTTTTTATTTATAAAGGGGCACAAAAGTAAGGTTAATACAGACATTCAGAGAATATATGTCGTCAATACTCAATCTAAAGCGCGGGTATAGTAATAATCAACAATAAGAAGTGGCTCTATCATTTTGTCTAGGGGTAAAAATATGGTCCGATGGAAATATAAAAGTCTCGCCAGTTCATGAAGGCTTTTAGCCGTTTGGGGACCGCTGGGTTTCACTTGTTGGAGAGAGAAAGATTTTTGGTGAGAAAATAAACTTGCCAGCCTTTTGGACTCAAATCGTTGAATCGGGAACGTGGGTTCCCCGTTGTCAGTTCGAAGTCCTTTTCGGTGTTATCAGCCACTCGCTCCCCAGGCTAGGGGAAATGAACCACACGTGGCTTCCGAATAGCTTCCCGTTATCACGGGAGCGATGAGCGATGGTGTCTCCTTCTGGTGCGTCACTAGGGTACTGCCTCCTGCAGCCCCTTTTTTATCTTGCCTTGCAGAGTTGTAGATGTCAATCAAGGTGGGGTGATACAATCCCCACCCCACATTGCCCGAGGGTGTGCACGCATCCCTGATCGCTGGCACGTAGCACAGAGTCGCAATCCACACAGGTGTCTCCAAGAACAATGGTCAAAATCCGTTGCGTTGTCTCTCTGAGGATTCTCTTTCATTTCCTGGGTCCAAGACCCGAATTAATAGCGATCATGCGATTCTCAGGAAGGAGGGGGCTGGGATCATAACAGTACCCTAGCACAGTAATGTAGATCCGTTACAGATATGGGCAGATGGAATTTAATCTGGGCAAGTGTGATTTGTTGCATTTTAGAACGTCAAATGAATGGAAGTATACAGTTAATGGTAAACCTCTTAAAAACATTGATATACAGAGAGATCTTGGAGTGCAGATGTATAGTTCGGTGAAAGTGGCTACACAAGTGGATAAGGTGGAGAAGAAGGTGTATGATGTGATTGCTTTCACTAGGAGGGGTATTGAGTGCAGAAGAGGTTTGCCAGAATGCTGCTTGGTTTAGAGGGTATAAACTATAAGGAAAGACTGGACAAACCCGAGTTGTTCTCCTTTGAGCAGTGGTTCCCAAACTTTTTTGGGTTACTGCCCCCTTGATTCCCAGTGCCCTCCTCCCTTTCTGGTCATGACAGTAAAACTGCAAATAATTTTGATTTACGACACACAATAAAAGGAACGAGGAACTGCAAATTCAAAGCAGTGACAAAGAATTGCAAAATTGATTCAAATCTATTTAAAGCTACATTTTTTACATTTATTACAGTAAAACAATTCTCATGAACAATTTCAAAGTGTACATTAGCAGTTTAACTATTTGCTACTTCATTGTTTTTTCACCTTTCAATGAGACGGATGGGCTTGTTATAGTGATATAAACTTCACAGCACGTGTTGGCGCGTGGCCTAGTAAATAAGGCATTGATCTAGTGATCTGAAGGTCACTGGTTCGAGCCTCAGCTGAGGCAGTGTGTTGTGTCCTTGAGCACTTAACAACAGTTCGCTCTGCGATGACACCAGTGCCAAGCTGCTTGCGTCCTAGTGCCCTTCCCTTGGACAACATCGGTGGCAACTGCTGGTCTCCCATTCAACCCTGCCCAGGCCTGCCTTGGAAACCTTCCAAGGCGCAAACCCATGGTCCCTCGAGACTAATGGATTGATGCCTATATAATAAGCTTCACAGCATCCGGGTGAATGGCACTCAGATGGAGTCTCAGATCCCCACATTGCAGTCTGTTTCTTGGTGTGAAGTAGGTTGGGCAACGGTACCGAAACTGCACTCCACTAAATACGATAGTGGAAAGGCAATTTAAAAAAAAACATCTTGATGTTTTTCCACAGTGCAGGATAGTGTTCAGTGATTTCTTTCTGCAGCCGAAAGTCTTGATATGATATTTTTTGAACCTAGCTTCAGAGCAAAGTCATTTTGTAGTGAGATGCGTTCCTTCTCTATCCTTCCTGTTAATTCTTCATTAGAAGTGTTCAGAAATGAATTTATTACCAAATCTGGAATTTGGATTCAGAGAAGATCCTGAAATCTCTGACATGGCTCACCCAGGTGGACACAGTACACTTGAAGATCATCAACACAGTACACTTGAAGATCATCAACTGGTATTCTTCTTACTTTTTCAGCTCAGAGAGGCTCAGAAATTGGAAAGGGTTAGGACAGCCAATGTGGCACTTAAATGGGGATAATTTGGCCAGAAAAACGGAGAGGACTGATTTGACTTTGATAAGATTCAAATAATTTCCTTGCAATTAAAGATTGATTGCATTAAACTTTGCAAATAATTCTGACACATAAGAAATATCATGCCTAATATTCTTGAGTTGATTACTGAATGAAGCATTCGAGTCTTCAAAGAATTTTATTACAGTTTTAAAAGGTACGTAGAAGTGTCTCAGTCAGTTTCCATTTGAGAGCCATCTGACTTCTGAGTGCAACAGTGAAAGTTCAAACTTTTCATCATTCTCAATACAACGCTCTTGAAACAGTCAAGAATTGAATGCATGGGACTTAATTTTACTTATCACTGTGATGAGAATATTTAATGATTTGTGCAGCCTATCACTTAGGTTTTTTTTGTGACAAGATGTTGTCTGTGAATTATACAGTGAATGGTAAATATATTATGTACAGCTTTTTTCAAGAAAGTAATAACATTAGGTGGTGTCCTATCATTGTTGGTGCCCCATCTGTTGCATAAGCAATAACGTTGGTGACTGGAATGTTATTCTCTTTGAAAAATTGCTCAACAACCCAAAACACTGACCTCCCCCTTCCTATCTTGTTTGTAGTCCCCTTGCAAATAGCAACTCCTGAACTATGCTTTCTTCTTTTATGAAACATACATAAACAAGAAGAAAATTTTGTTATCCTAAGTATGTTGGACAATGTGTTTTCCACATCCTCAGCCATTTAATCCATTTGTCTTTCAAAAGAGTTGTTGCTGTGTGGAATTGCTTTAATTATTTAGTCTGGTGATTTATGCAAAATTGTACTCAGAACTTCCCTTTTTGCTGACAGCATCAGTTCTTCTCCAATTGTGTGGATCTTTCCAGATTTAGCAATGAAAAATGAAATGCTGTATGAAGCACATTAACCATCACTGTTTTGTTGTGAAGTGCTGGCAAACATGTTGCAAAGTTTTTTCCATTTCTGAAAGTTTTCACAAAGTGACGGAAAATAAGCCAAGTTCTTGTTTACTTTATCAGTGTTTTCTCTTCAAATGTTAAAGGAACCTGGATGGTTTCATTGTCTCATTTTTTAAAAAAAGCTTTTTCTCACAACAGATACTTTGGCTGCTTTTGTCTGTTTGAAGCTGGAATGAATCCATTATTTCAGTTACTCTGCACATTATACTGTCTACACATCTTTTTTGTTTGATCTGTTTCTGCCATTTTCATTATGGACTAATGACCATGGTCAACTGCTTATTGTTTAACTCCAACTTCATGTGCTCCAATCAATAAAGGGGAAAGTAATGATGTCATCATAGCTCAGGCAAAACCTGACTCTGTACATGAAGGTACATAAAGTGGGGCAGCGATATCACAGTTGGGCCATGCGCTAGAGAAATTCCGGTCAAGACCATTCAAAAAGGCAGATTCTGAACTTTACCCCATTGAATGCCATACTCTAATTCACATACGAGCTAACAATGTATCCCAGTAGTGAATGGCAAAATTGCCCATTCCTGGCCTTGAAACATCATGCTTTCTTCAGTCCAGATTTCTCATAATATGTGAAATTCAAAAGCGTCACATTGCTTTTCAAAAATTTGGTGGAGGTTAAGATACTTTTAGGTAGGCACATGAATATGAAAGGAATAGAGGGATATGGGTGATAGAAAGAGTAGGACAGTTAATATAAATTGACATTAAGATCAGCGCAATATCAGGGCTGAATGGCTTGTTTAGGGCTGTATTATTTGATGTTCTGTGTTCTAAATCTTCAGTGTGGATCCCAATTCAAAAGTCCTGTTTCTGCAACTCCTTTAATTTTTGGCATAACAATAAACAGGACTTCAACTTATTTTTAAGACAAAGAACTTATAAAGATACGAGAGATTGTGAATGCTGGAACCTGGTGTTAAAGGAAAATTAAACACCAGGGAGAAGTCAGTGTGTCAGGCAGCATTTGTGGAGGCAAAGGGATAGTTGATATTTCTGGTTCAGACCCTTGCGTCAGTCCTACTGACTTTCTTAGCAGCTTATTGTATCTCTAAAGAACTTCTGAGGTCAAGAAGATATTATCAGAATGTATAGTGCACCCTTAGGAAATGACAGCTCTATACAATGCGTATAATTTTTCCAGGGTTTAGGGTGTGATAAGAAATGATACAGAAAGCTGAGTTGATGCAATTGGAAATACAAGGTAAAGATTGCCTCAGTCATTTGGTTAAAATGTACTCCAGTGTGAATGGTGCTCACTGTTTGGGAGCAGCAATGAGCATACGGATGAATTCTCCACAGATGTTTCAAGGTATGTGGCACATGTCTTCTGGCAGCCTCTGTTCATGACCTTTGAATGGAAAACCCAATAGGTCTTCTGAAATGCACAGAGGACATGTTTACTGATGGAATTTTATTTACTTCAAAAATTTCATGCTATACTAAGGAGTTTCATATTTTTGTCTTTTTGGCGACGACCTGAATTTCTATAGTGTTGTCATCACTCTCTGGCCCTGTTCAAATTTAAAATTTGTAATTTCAGAGTAAAATTATTATCAAAGTACATATATGTCACCATATATTCGGTGAGATTTATTTCCTTAGGGCATTCACAGTAAATACAAAGAAACACAATATATTCTGAAACACTGCACACAAGACCCAAAAACAACCAAGATGCAAAAAAAAAACAAATTTTACAAAGACAGAAAGTAAAAAAACCAAACAAAATAATAATAATAAAGAAAGAATAAAAATCGAGAACAAGAAATGAAGAGTCCTTGAAAGCGAGCCCATAGTTTGTGGAAACAGTTCAGTGAAGGGGTGAGTGAAGTTATCCCCTCTGGTTTAAGAGCCTGATGGTTGAGGGATAATAACTGTTCCTGAACCTGGTGGTGTGGGTCCTGAGACTCCTGTGCCTCCTTCCTGATGGCAGCAGTGAGAAGAGAGCATGGTCTGGATGGTGGAGGGGGGTCCTCAATGATGAATGTTGCTTTCCTGCGACAGTACTCCATGCAGTGCTCACTGGTGGGGAAGGTTTATCTGTGATGCACTGGACTGTATCTGATTGGGGATGAGTCTTCGGTGTTAAGAAGCCACCCTTGAAATAGATGGTTGAGGACATTGCAATTGGCGATCACACAAAAATAATCATGCAGTGGGTTAACATAAATGCTGAACCAACTGAGAAAATCCTCCAGTGGCTCTATGGGAACATAGAATATAGAAATCTACAGCACATTGCAGGCCCTTTGGCCCACAATACTGGGAAATATCCAATAACTATTAAAAATTGGATAATCTATTTAAAAATAATGAAAGCAAAATTTAAATACAACTTAAAATCACTGAAGATCACTTAAAACAATCAAATGCATTTTAATTAACTCAATTACATACATATATTAAAATTTCACTTATTTAGCTCCTTGCTGTTCTTCTCAACTGAATGTTTTTTTAAAAAATTTTATTTAATTGCGTTTTTAAGTAATTACAAGTGTGGGAAAAAAATGTATATTTCCCTTTCCCCCTCCCCTTAACCCCTCCCCCCTAACTTCCCTATACTAAAAAAAAGAGAAAGTAAGAAAGAAAACAAAAGAAAGAGTGCCTGGTTGTTGGAAGGTCTCCACATGCTCCATGGAGTTCTTAATAACTTTAGTATATATATTTATTTCTTTCCCCAAGTAACCAATTGAGTTGCTCAACCTTTCATAGTTAAGAAGCTGGAGGTTAAAAGAATTTTTCAGCCAATTGCTTTTTTAATCACATATCATTCCTCTGCTATTTAATGAAGTTAGTTGCAATGTTAACAATTTTAATAATATTACACTTGCTATCACTATAATTCATCCCAAGATGCTCATCAGAGGGACAGGAAACAAAATTCGGCACCATGCTGTATAAGGGCATGTTTGAGCAGCTGACCAGCGTTTGGGGAGGGAAGGGAGCTGGAGCAGGCAAAAGCTCAGGGAGTGAATTCCAGAACTTGAAAGCTGAAAGCATGGCCACTACCAGACAGGTAATCAACATTGTGGGATGTCCAATATTGCTGTAGAAGGAATCAAACAATACAGCTACGGAGGAACCTGAAGGAAAAGACATTTGAAAATCGTAAATCACAGCACTGCATAACAGGGGTGCATAGGATTTGCCAGTACAGGGTTGATGAATGAAAGGACTAGTTAGTACATGATGGGAGTATTTTGAATGACTTCAACTTTACAGAGGTTGTCCATTTTTGCCTCTTTAAATGAGGAATACCTCATAATAGATATAGGAATGACCTCCTGATGTATTAATTGGCTCTTGCACTAATATTGTAGAAAATAGAAGGAAAGTGGGCTTTCAAAGGGTTATTAAGATTCACAATGATCCAGAAAGTAATGTATTGAAATTGTAGATAATAGAAAGTGCAAAGTAAGATTTGAAAAAGTAATGGGCTGAATATCTGTTTACCATCAGTTTCTTCCCTTACTTGTTTAAATAGCAGCTATTGCCCTGGCATCAAGAGTACAGATGTATAATATTTGACATGGTGATAAAGTGCTATTCAGTGTACAGTGCTGTGCAGTTCACATTATCAGACATCCCACCCTGCAAAAAATCATTTCAGGGAGGTAGCACCACCACCCCCGCCCCCCCAACCCCATATCCAACCCTCCCCAGTCGACCTCCAAGGGTGTACATATATAGGACATTTGATTATGAAAGAACACAACAATTTATTCGATCATATTGAAACTATTTGCACACACGCACGCACACGCACACACACACACGTAGACACACACACACACACACATATAATATATATTCCTTGTTGAGTATTTTGTTGGCAATCTCAATGCTAATGCAAATAGCTTTTTTTATTTCTTTTCAAACTTTCCTTGTACTGTGATATGGCTTGCTTGGCAGATTTGAGCATTTTGCCAGAAGTCGCAACCTCATAGCAGTCTGTGTCAATGAATTTGTTAATTTTGCAAGACATCAGATTCACAAGTGTTTTGTGAGAGAGCTGACTTCTGAATTCTGTCTTAATGTGAATCACCATGCTGAATGCCCTTTCTACATCACAGTTAGAATTTGGCAGCATCAAAAGCAGCTCCATCAACTGGCAGAGCTCTTTGAATCTCAACTGCCCTGTGCTCACAGATTTTACTTTGGACAGCTTCCCCCAGAACTCATCAACTGGCAAACTTTTGTAGTTTGGCACCAGCCCTTCAAGGTTAGTTGAGACATAATCCAGGACTTCCAAGTGGAGCTGTTCTCTTGCACCTGCCTGATCACATTTGGAAATCTCTCTGCCAAAGTCAAAATCTTCTCTGGATTCACCTCATCTTGGCTCTCTGTATTGACCACTGACAGATTTTTCAAGATTTGGTCTCTCATTGGGAACTTCTCCAAGATTTTTTGCTATTTCTGAATCAGGAAACATTTTCCTGAATAGCTTGCCTGTATGCTTACACACCTGGAATGGCAGGTTATGCTCAACGATGAAAGGTGTAAAGTACACCTCAGCTCTAGTGACCTTCTCTGTCAGAGTTTGGTTTTCTGCTGAAAAGAACTGGGAAATACTTGAGCAGCCTTCCCTGTGCTTAGCCTCCCTAATATGTTGTGGTCCCCAAAAGA
Source organism: Hemitrygon akajei (assembly GCF_048418815.1). Classification (NCBI taxonomy): domain Eukaryota; kingdom Metazoa; phylum Chordata; class Chondrichthyes; order Myliobatiformes; family Dasyatidae; genus Hemitrygon; species Hemitrygon akajei. Next base: position 37,251,687 of record NC_133134.1, on the reverse strand, counting down.
AATAAAAGCATAAGGTGTACCCTTACTATATTGTCTTATGCAGAAAATAGGACATTAAAATATGTAATTATATTATATTATCATTGAGTCATTTTTTATTCTATTACAACTTGAAGCAAGTCTACAGGGAGTTTGGCCTCATCATGTAGGACATCAATAGAGTAGCTCCTTAGCAGCTAGCCAGCTAGTTTAAATAACATTAGCTATGCTAATGAACAAATGACACTGGTTAAACTCACCTCAACATGTCTTTTACAGTCATTTAACCCACCATGGGCAACAGAAACGTCACTGTTGCAAACAGTGCAGCGATCAACACTGTCATTATTTTTGACCCCTATTAGGCAGGGGTACACTGTAGTGTAGTCTGGGGTGAAGTACATTTTATATTTTCTGTTTTTGAAACACTCTGCCATGGCTCAGCAGGACACTAAACTGAACTGATGGACAATGAAAGAGAGAGAGAGAGAGCGGTCGTCTGTAAAGCCCGCCCACAGAGAAAACTGATAGGTCTACTTAGCACAAAGAAAGACCAATCAGGATGCTTTCTCTGTCTCCCCTTCCCCCCTCCTTCTCTCCGCTTCTCCACTCCCTCTCTCCCCTTCTCCTCCTCTCCCTCTCTCCCCTTCTCCTCCTCTCCCTCTCTCCCCTTCTCCTCCTCTCCCTCTCTCCCCATCTCCTCTCCCACTAGTAGAAACATAGAAAACATACAGCACAATACAGGCCCTTTGGCCCACATGCTGTGCTGAACATGACCCTACCTTAGAACTACCTAGGCTTACCCATCCCCCTCTATTTTAGCCCTCTAATCACTACCTTTGGGGACTGGTTGTGGCTAGGTGGAGATATCTTGAGTATAATTTTTTAAATGTAGTTAAATCAATCCAAATGATAGTACCAAACTGTTAGTCAAACTAACAGTTTCTCTTTTTACATGATAATGATCTTTATAACTAACAATGCATGCAAGGAGGAGAACAAAGGCTTTTGTTTGTGGTTTTACTTATTTTTCTTTAGGGTATTTGTTAGCCAAATTGGTGGTTAGACAAAATCTATGGGCTGTCATCGAGTTGTGAACCATGCTTTGGTTTTATCATTTATCTCTTCCTCATATTCCCTCCTTGCTTCTATCTCGTGCTCTCACCCAAGTAACTAGCTCATCTTTGGTTTATTATTGTCACATATACCAAAGTACAATGAAAGGTTTGATCAGTACACCATTCATAGAGATCAATTTATAGTAACAATAAATTGAGGTAGTACGAGGTAAAATAATAACAGAATGCAGAATAAAAAGTTAGTTATAGAAAAGTATGGTTCAGGTGAACAGTAAGGTGCAAATTCAGAATGAGGTAGATTGTGAGGTTATGCCCATCTTCTCATGCAAGAGGGCTGTTCAATAGTCCTGTAACAGTGGGATAGATCTACCCTTGAGCCTGATGGTACATGATCTCAGGCTGTTGTATCTTCTGCCTGATGCGAGGATAGAGAAGGGAAAGTATCTGGGGTGGGTAGGGTTTTTGATTGTGCTGTCGCCTTTACTGTGGCAGCAAGAATTGCAGACAGTGACTATGCATGGTAAGGTAGTTTTCATGATGTGTCCATAACTCTGCAGTTCTTCGCAGACGTCAGAATCAAAATCAGGTTTAATATCACTGGCGGAGGGGAAGAAGCCGTTCATGAATCACTGAGTGGGTGCTTTCAGGCTTCTGTAACTCCTCCCTGATGGTAGCAATGAGAACAAGTCATGATCTGGGTGATGGGCTCCTTAATGATGGATGCCACCTTTTTGAGGCATCACTCCTTGAAGATGTCCTGGATACTATAGAGGCTAGTGCTCATGATGGAGCTGACTGAGTTTACAACTCTCTGCAGCTGACTTTGATCCTGTGCAGTAGTCCCCTCATAACAGACAGTGATGCAGACAGTTAGAATGCTCTCCTCGGTACTTCTGTAGAAATTTTCAAGTGTTTTTGGAGACATATCAAATCACCTCAAGCTCCTAATGAAATATAGCCGCTGTTGTGTCTTCTTTGTAGCTGCATCGATATTTTGGGACCAGGTTGAGTGTAAGGTTGTTGCTAGGACACCACTCAACTAGCTGATATACTTCACTCCTGTACGCCCTCATGTCACCATCTGAAACTCTTCCAACAGTGCTTGTATCATCAGCAAAATTTTAGATGGCATTTGAGCTGTGCCAAGCCACCTAGTTATTAATAGTGTAGAGAGAGTAGAGCAGTGGGCTAAGCACACATCCTCGACGTGTGCCAGTGTTGATCGTTAGTGAGTGAGGTGGAGATGTTGTTTCTGATCGTGGGCTTGGACAGACCAGTTATCATACCAAGCTGTGGTACATCCAGATCAGATGATTTCTATAGTGCATCAATTTAAAAATTAGTGAAGGTTAACGTGAATATGCCATATTTCTTTCACCTCCCGTGAAAGTAGAGGTGCTTTCTTGGCCATAGCCTCAATGTTTTTCGACCAGGACAAGATATTAGTGATGTTCAGTCCAAGAAACTTGAAGCTCTCAACTTCCTCCACCTCAGCACTGTTGATGTGAACAGGAGTGTGTGTACCGACTGGCTTCCTGAAGTCAATAACAGTCTCTTCTGTTTTGCCGATATTGAGAGAACGATTGTTGTCATGGCATCATGTCATTATGTCCTCTGTCTCTTCCCTGTACTCTGACTCAGCATTATTTGAGATATGGCTCGTGACTGTGGTAGAATCTAGAAACTTTTAGGTGAAGTAAAGGTAAATTTGTGAGTGTATAAAGGGCAGAGAAGGAGGATGAGGACATGTCCAAATGGGGCAACAGTACTGAGGATAATTGTAATGGAGGTGTTGTTGCCTATCCTTACTGACTGTGGTCTCTTGGTCAGGAAATCAAGGATCCATTTGCAAAGGGACTTTCGGATCTAAGAATTTGGAGATTGGTTTGCTTGGAATTGTAGTATTGAAGGCGCAGTTGTAATCAGTAATAATATTCTAATGTAGGTGTTTTCGTCATGGTACTCCAGAGATGAGTCTAGGGCCAGGGAGATGACATCTGTTCAAAGTTCAAAGTACAGAGTAAAACTTATTATCAGAGTACGTACATGTCTCCACATAGATCTCTGAGGTTCTTTATCTGTGGGCATACTTAGCAAATCGATAGAACAGTAACTGTAAACATCAGAAATTGTCAACAAACTGTGCAAATGCAGATATAAGTAAATAGTAATAAATGACTAGCATGAAAAACAATATTCCAGAGTCCTTAAATGAGTATCCCCTTTTTTTCAAGAGCTCGATGGTTGAGGGGTAGTAACTGTTCTTGAACCTGGTGGTGTGAGTCCTGAGGCACCTGTGACTTCTACCTGATGGCAGCAGCAAGAAAAGAGCATGGCTTGAGTGGTGAGGATCTTTGATGATGGATGCTGCTTTTCTATGTCAACGTTTCATGTAGATGTGCTTAAAGGTTTTACCCGTGATGTACTGGGCCAAATCCACTACCTCTTGTATGATTTTCTATTCAAAGGCATTGACGTTTCCATACCAGGCTATAATGCAGCCAGTCAGAACACCTTCCACTACATATCTATAGAAGTTTGCCAAGGTTTTCAATGACATACTGAGCCACTGCAGACTCTTGAGGAAATAGAGGCTATGTTGTGCTTCATTGCAATAATATTTATATGATGGATCCAGAACAGGTCCTCTGGGAGAGTGACACCCAGGAAGTTAAAGTTACTGACCCTCTCCACCTCTGATCCTTGGATGATTACTGGCTCATGGACCTCCAGTTTCCCTCTCCTGAAGTCTACAATCAGTTCCTTGGTCTTATTGACATTGAGTGAGAGGTTGTTGTTATTACACCACTCAGCCAAGTTTTCAATCTCCCTCCTGTGTGCTGGTTCATCACCACCATCGATACAGTCCACAACAGTGGTGTTGTCAGCAAACTTGTGTGCGCTGTTGGAGCTGTTCTTAGCCACACAGTCATAAATGTAAAGCGAGTAGAGCAGAGGGCTAAGTTCACATCCCTGCGGTGCTCCTGTGCTGATGGAGATTGTGGAGGAGATGCTGTAGAACTGTTTCAGTAGTCAGGAAATTGCAGTGGGTTAAGGTTGTCTGGGAGGCTGAAGCTAATACATACCATGAGCAGCCTCTTGAAGCACTTCATGATGGTGGATATCAGAGCCATCAACCTTGGCCGTTGAGAAGAGGGGAAGCCAATGAAATGGAGAACACCAGTAATTCTGTCACAGAAATAAATGATAATGCCAACAGTGACAGTAGAGGTAATTCATGTTAACTGATTGCCTACGTAAACTGAAATGACTGCTTTTCCATGCTATGCCAGGAAGCCTCAGATTTGTAGTTCCTACTCTTTAAGCAGAAATAACATTTGAGAAATTCAGAGAATTCAGCTATGAAGTGGATGTTTCATTTCCTGCTGATTCATTGTTTCTCTTAGAAAAATGTTCTATTTCCTTCAGAACAGTAGCTATTTGGTCATGCAGTTTATTCCGGTAAACATAGCTAAAGTTGACTGACTTCTTTGACCATGTGTTTCACAGGTCTATATCAGGACCAAAAAATCCTGTCCTGCTAACAAATCTGTCATATATGTACTTAGTTGCTATTTTCTTAGGTACACTTCTACACCTGCTCATTAATGCAAATATCTAATCAGGCAATTGTGTGGCAGCAACTCAATGCATAAAAGCACGAAGACGTGGTCAGGAGGTTCAACCCAACATCAGAATGGGGAAGAAAGTGACTTTGTATCTAAGTAACTTTGACCAATGACTGATTGTTGGTGCCAGATGGGGTGGTATCTCAGAAACTGCTGATCTGCTGGTATTTTCACTCAAAACTGTGTCTAGAGCTTACAGAGAATAGTGCAAAAAACAAAAAGGCATCAAATGAGTGGCAGTTCTGTGGGCAAAAATGCCTTGTTAATGAGAGAGATTAGAGGGGAATGGCCAGAATGGTGTGCAGAAAAGCATCCCTGAATTCCTAACCCATCAAATCTTCAAGTAGATGGGCTAGAGCAGCAGAAGATCACAAACATACTCTCTGTAGCCACTTTATTAGGTATAGGAGATAACTAATAATGTAGCCACTGAATGTATAATGTAAAATGTAAATTTAAAGAGTTGATTAAATATTGAGAGAACTTCCTTCTACTAAAAATAATTCTGAAGTTCCTATTATGGTGACATCTTCTAAATCTGCAATCCTCTGAGAGTTTTCAATTTGTCTAACTCTAGCCTTATTTACTTTGCTCCTTAAGATTATAAGACCATAAGATATGGGAGCAGAATTAGGCCATTTGGCCCATCAAGTCTGCTCCACTATTTCTTCATGATTGATCCAATTTTCTTCTCAGCCCCAGTCTCTTACCTTCTCCCTGTATCCCTTCATGCCCTGACCAATCAAGAATCTATCAACCTCCGCCTAAAATATACATGAAGACTTGGCCTCCACAGCTGCTTTTGGCAAAGAATTCCACAGATTCATCACTCTCTGGCTAAAGAAATTCCTCCTCATCTCCGTTCTAAAGGATGCCCCTCTATTCTGAGGTTGAGTCCTCTGGTCTGAGACTCTCCCACCATAGGAAGCATCCTCTTAATTAAATGGTGGCCATTCCTTCAACTGTCTGAACCTTAAGACCTGGAATTCTCTTCCCAAACCTTTAGTACTTAGAACTTGGTCAGAATTTGACAATCAAACAACATTTTGCTCCTGGACTAGCTACTGGAAGTCCTCCTCAACCAGTGGGTGAACTACCAGCATGATTGGAGGGAAGACATGGGTAGGATTATTAGTTGTGGATAGAAAACTGGGTTGGATTGATGGTGGCTGTTAAGCAGCAGGATTAGTAAGAAGGAGGGGAGAGAGCGGATGGAGATGATTAGTTTTGGTATATATGAGGGGAGGTCATGGGATTAGGGAAGATAGTACAGTGATTTGGTGAGTAGTTCCAAGGTGCAATCAGAGGCTAGAACATGGTGTCTTTGTGAGCAGACTTTGTGAGAGAGGTTTGTGAGTTAGTGATGACATCCTCTCTAGGGGAAATAGGATCGGAATCCTGAGTGACAGCTCGTGCAGGTCCCCTAAGTCTTTCATAGCAGGCACCTCAAATGCCATGAAGGTCTACTTTTTGCACAAGTGGCCCATGGATTTATGTGCTATTAAAAATGAAGAGGCATACATTGAACAAGAAACAACTCTGCTTCCAGATGTAGATGTCACCTTCTGCACCTTCCTCCTTTAAAAGCCCGGCTTCAGTATTTTTAACCCAGTGTTTATTCTCCTGTCCTAAAATTTCAGTATATGATCCATTTGCTTGGTACCCACAGCTAACAATCATACGAAGCATTGTGGAAAGTTTCACTCTTTTAAGAGTGTTACATTAAATATGATTTTTTTGTTGGCTAAATCAGCAGGTTTTGAAAGAAGTTCTAGCAACTTTTAATTCACAATGAAAATCAAGAAATGTCATACGACAGATGTTGGTCTAATAATAGCAATGTGCGATTGTATCTTACTTTGAGCACAGAATAGGATATTTATTGTGTGAATAGGACATTTATTGCATTACATATTCTCTTGAACTCCTCATATTGTGAATGAGCTGCTGCAACATCAACACGATTTCTCAACGAAAGATGAATGTGTCACTGCACACAAGCCTTCTGTCAATTTCTATATAGCTTTTTGCCTGGAGATAGTGAGAGAAGCTTCAGGGTAGGGGATCAATTGAACATGTGAAAACTGGGGATAATGGATTTTTTTGCTCTTTTATTGTGGAATCTCAGCTGATTGATAGAGGTATTTGTTTATTCGCAATACACGCCTGCTTGGTCTACTCTCTTGCTCGCTGCCCAAAGCCTTCAATTTTCTTGCCAGCATTATCTAATCTTTTTTGTTAAAGTGCCTCAACAGTGATTTCTAGTGAAGAATTTCATATTCTCAGCAATCCTCAAGTGAAGATTTTAATCTGCCCTCATCTTTTTATCTTGATCAGTCTGAATTCTTATTTGTAATCTGAGTGATTAGTGGAAATAATCTATTCCTATTTCTTTTCTAACAGACCTTCACAATCTTTGATCAGGTTTTCCATTTTCAGAATGGAGGAAAAGAGGTTCATTCACTTAGTTACTGATGTATTAACCATGTTCTCCCTCACCCTGCCTTAGTTCCATTAACCTGTAAATGACAAAATAAAATACCCCTTCTGTCTGTTTTAAAATATTCACTTGATTCCCAGCTTCAGCAGCCCCTCTTATCATCGATGTGCAAAGAGCTACCAAAATAACCGGAGATGCACAAACAGGAGTGAAGCAGCATTAGAGAAAAATGGATGCAAATAATAGATTTTTATAAAGATGTCAGGCAGTTCCTTCAAATTTATTCTCAAAAAGTTGAAGTAATTTTATTAATCTCTTGAGTTCTGTTCTTTCCTTTGCTGATGCTGCCTGTAGCCTGTGATTGAATAAGCTCTGAAGCATTATTGTTAAGCAAGGGTATTAAAGGTTATAGAAGCAATCTAGATAGATGCAATAAAGGTGTAGGTCAGTCAACTTCTCATTATGGGACTGTAGGGTTTGGTTGTAGGACTAGCTTGAGGGGCTCCGTGTCTTACTTTTTCCAAGTTCCTATTACTGCTGACCCTGGTACTTATAGTGGTAATTGGCCCGAGCAGAATTCACAAGTTCTGAGCCAATAATCTGAGCCATCCTCCATTCCATGCCGAGCCATGTCGCGGTCTAAGTGTATAATAAGCATTGCTGTTATATTTGCTTCTACCACTTCCAAAGACGGTGCATTCCTGGCAACTACCACTCTTTTTTTTAAAAAAGACTTTCAATATAAATGTCTTTAAATTCCACCCCCACACACCCAGTCTTAAAGCTAAGTGTCTAGTATTTGGCATTTTCTACCTGGAGAAAAAACAGCTCCTGACTTTCTACCTCTTCTATGCCTGTCATGATTTTGTGTACTACTATCAGGTCATCTTCCGTCTCTTATGCTCCACAGGGAGCAATCCAAGTTTGTCAAACCTCTCCTTACAGATAATATTTTCTCACTCAGGAGTCATCCTATTCAGCTTTTCTGCACCCTCTCCAAAACCTCTGCATCCTTCCTGTAATGTGGTGATGTGACGTGCACAGAATACTCTAAACCTGGCCTAACCACTTTTAAACAGCTGCAATATGGCTTGCCGATTTTTATATTCAAACCCCTGGCTGATGAAGGCAAATGTGCTTCATCAACCTTCTTCTCCAACCTCCTCTGCTTTGCATGTGTTGCCATTTTCAGGGAGCTATGAACTTGTATTCCAAAATCCCTCTGTGTATCATGTTTTTAAGGGGCTTGATTTTTACTGTATACTTTCCTCTTACAGTGATCTTCCAAAATGCAACTGATTCTATAAATCTCGTCACCTCATTACTTTTGGAGCTCCCTAATGTCTTTTGGGGTTAATGCATCAACTTCTCATCAGTAACTGTGGCAGAAGTACAGTGGTTGGGCAATGAAATAAACTGGAATCTCAATAATCCAGATCCATCCTTTCTCCACTAAAGAAGGAGGCGAAGTGACTGAACTGAGGATCTGGGATTGTGGGGAGAAAGGATGCTGGGAAGCAGAGTGCGAGGATTACAGCTCGCTTCTTCATTTCAATGCGATCGTATGTTATCTACGTTTGTTGTTTTATAAATGGGCCTGATGTTGCCAGATGATGTACTTGATCACGTGTGTTCTGTTTTGTACAGAACACGGTATCGGAGAAATTCTGAAAGAGCCAGGTAGAATTCTTCACGTTTACTTAAGTGTTATTCGAATGCTTTGTGTTTTTCTTCACTGTAGACTAAGAATCCATATGGCAATATGTGACAATGCTTCAGTAACTAAGCTCCTGTTATTTTCTCCAAATATTTCTTCACTCAAAGCATAAAACTGATAGCAATAAGTGCAATGTGTGTGTGTGTGTGTGTGTGTGTGTGTGTGTGTGTGTGTGTGTGTGTGTGTGTGTGTGTATATATATAAAATATGCAAACTGCTTTCAGCCTTGTTCACATATCCCTAACTGCCTTAACTTATAAATAATGTGTGACAGCTGCTCCATTTTGTTTTTATCTATGTTTACTATTGCCTATGCGTGCAGTGGTGATATAGTACTTGGGAAAGGAAAGCTCATACAACAGGAAATCTGAATCATGTTTATCTTGCTTTATCTAGGAATTATAATTGCGTGTCACAGTCTTGCCTCATTCAGCCCATTTAGACGGTGCAAAATGTTTCTAAAAGCTGCTGACTGTGTCTGAGTGGTTATGTAGAATGGGTTTCTATTCATTGAACCTCAGAAGAAGCAGTGGTGACTTCATTGAACCATATAAGGTTATGAGAGGGATGGTGAGGGTAAGGGTAGTGGAAATGACTGTCTACAATTGGGATACATGGCTTTAAGATGCAGTCTTTTAGGATTGAGATGGAGGAGAAGTTTCTTTATTCAAAAGGTTTTAAGCCTTTTGAAATACCTACTGAAAAGTCAGTTTATTCTCAGGAGTATATTCAAGGCTGAGCTCATTTGGGTTTTGGATGGCAATCAAGCAGAATTATGGACTTGATGTGGAAGATCAATTATTAACCTATTGAACAGTAGAGGAGGCTTACAAAGCCTTACAACCAAGGCCCGCTGTGATTTGCTTTGCTCTTGTATATCTAAGTTGTCAAACTGGTTGGCTGACATCCGGGACTGGATGAATACAGTCTTTCCTTCTATATGATATTTGAAAGACTAATGCATTGTGTTCAGATCTGGTACAAATCCAGATTCCTGTCCATGAAAATCATCGCATGTCTTGACAACTGGTTGATAACCATAATCCTTTATTTGACTCCAAAATGATCTTCTGACAACAAACAAATATATTCATCAGTATCAATTCTGACTCTACCTCAGCTCACCTTCTCCTGAATTTCTCATCCATGCTTCCAATATCTCTAAGCTTGCCATTTCCAATGATATTTTGACCAGTTACCTACATTTTCACCAACTTGAGATAATCTAAAACATTACTCCATTATCCTAATCCATGCCAAGCTCTTTACACACAAAGTCCATGTAATTATTGATCCCATGTTGTCCCCTGCTCTGGCAATGTCTCAATTTCAAAACTCCTATCTTCATTTTCAATTCCTACTGTGGCCTGATCCCTGTCCTATAAACTTCCAAAGTATCTTTCAATATTGTCATTTTGCAAATCATTTATAATAACCATAGGATCATAAGACAAAGGAGCAGAATTACTGTAGGCCATTTGGTCCATTGAGTCTGCTCTGCCATTCCATCATGGCTGATTTTTTTTATCCCTCTGAACCCCATTCTCCTGCCTTCTTCCTGTAACTTGGACATCCTGATTAATCAAGAACCTATCAACGTCTGCCTTAAATATACCCAATGACATGGCCTGCACATATGCCTTTGGCAATGAATTCCACAGATTCACCACCCTGTGACTAAAGAAATTTTTCCTCAACTCTGTTCTAAATGGACATCCCTCAGTTCTGAGGCTGTGCCCTCTGGTCCTAGATTCATACACTATCAGAAACATCCTCTCCACATTCACATTATCTAGACCTTTCAATATTCGATAGGTTGCAATCAGACTCCTCCCTCATTCTTCTAAATTCAGGCAAATACATGCCCAGATCTATCAATCACTCCTCATATGTTAACCCTTTCATTCTTGGCATTCTCCTGAATTTCCAATCATCTGAACCTCCTCTGGACATTGCCAACCTCACTGTCAGCCATTTTCTTTAGCTGTGAAGCCCAAACTATATAATATGTTGTTTGAACATCTTTTGTATTTCACTATTTTTCTTTTCTGGTATTACATCTGGCCACTGATGAATCCGATGAATGAAATCACCATTAGCTTCAGCTCTGAAATTCTCCCACTGAACTCCTCTCTCTCCATTTCTCTTTCCTCCATCAAGAAGTTCTTTAAAGCCTTCCCTTTCAACGAAGGTTTTGGTTCTCTGTTACGTTATTTTCCCATGCAGTCAATGTCAAATTTCTAATGCTCCAGTGACACGCTTTTTCATGTTCTAGTATGTTAAAGGCGCACATTAAAGTGCTTGCAATTGCTGTTGTAGTCCTCCATCTTTTCTCAATGTAACATAGCAAATTCTTCCTCTTCAGCACTAACCAAATTTTCTTCTGAAGGTTTCAACTGAATTTCCTTTCACACCCTTTCAGTAGTAAAACTCACGACATAAAACTCAGCATAATGAAACAATTCCCCAGACATAAGAATATAAGAAATGAGAGCAGAAGCAGACTGTTCAAATTCATCAAGATCATGGCAGATCTTCAGCCTTTGTATCTCCATTACCCTCATCAGTAACCCCATGCCCCTGATTCCCTTAACATACAGAAATCTATCAATCTCTGTTTTGAATGAATTTATTGACTGAACCTCTTCAGCCCTCGTGGCTAAATAATTCCGATGATTCACCACCCTCTCAGTGAAGAAATGTCTCCTGATCTCATACTAATGAGATTACCCCTTATTCTGAGGTTGGGACTCTGGCTCAAGCCTCCTCAGCCGGGGAACACATTTTCCTTGCATTCACTCTATCAAGCTCCAAAAGAGTTTTGAATGTTTCAATGAGATTTTCTCACAACTTTGTAACTCCAGTCAGTCTGTCTTCAAGCTGCAAACATTCAATCCTGGAACCAGTCTAGGGAATCTTGACTGTACTCCTTCAGTGGGAAATGCATCCTTTCTTAATTAATTGTACAAATTGGTGCAATAGTACAGTTTTTAATTGTACCAATGCACCAATTTGGTCTCACCGTGGCCATTTGCTGTTACATCTGTCAACAACCTCAGTAGATTAGCCAAAAATAAAATATTCTTTTAGAAATCCAGGCTGACTCTGTCTCATCCTGCTATTGTTTTCACGGATTTTTAACACTATTCATTATATATTTTTGAATTTTCCCTGCTTTTAATGTTAGGCTCACAGTTTCTTGATTTCTCACTCACTTCTTGGTTGAATAATGGGGTCACATTTAATACCTTCCAATTTGTAGGATCAATTCCAGAGACTACAGAATTTCAGAAAAGAATAACTACTAGAGTACTCAATACCTCTTCCACTGCCTCTTTCAGAGCTCTGGGAACTGGTTAGCTGGATCTTTGGGATTTACTGCTTTCAAGCTCAGCAGTTTACCTCGTAGCATTTTTTGATGACTACATTTCTTGCAATTCCTCATTTTTGCTATATCCTTGATTCTTTAGCATTCCTGGCAGATTTTCTGGCTTGTTTCATCAAGTCAGACACAAATTATTGTTTAATTCATCCGCTAAATTATGTTCTCAATAAAGCCCCCCATTTGTCCTTGCTAGGCTTTTGCTTATTACGTACTTACAGAAGCTTCTGCAGTCCATTTTATGTTTCTTGACAGCCTGCTCTTGTTTTCTATCTTGCCGTTCTTCATCATTTTCATGTCCTTCTTTATGAGTTTGGAAATGCTCTCACTCCTCAGGCCTCTTACTATTTCTGGCAACTTCATAAGCCACTACCTTGGATTTATTGCTATCTTTAATTTCTCTTGTCATTCACAGATGAATCACTTTCTTTTGGGGGGTGTTTTGTGTCATAAAGAGCATAAAGGACTTCTCTTCCAATTTATTCATTATTCTGTGAATGCTGGATATTGCGTGTCTGCTGTTTTTTTTGAAATAACTAATTTCTGAATTAACAATGGTCAACTCTCCCAGTGGCGATCAGTAGGAAACCATTCCACTATTCTGAATCATACTTAGGATAAGAGCAGATGGTTGTAAAGTCAGTCTTGCCAACCCCATGATAGTCCTAGACCCAACCAGCACCACAATTCATCTGGTCTGTGATGTCCTCGTCCCATGTATCTACACCTGGACTATAGCCTCTGTACATTACTCATTGTGCACCTATCCAAAGTTACCTTAAATGCTACAGTTGAACCTGCATCTACCACTTCCACTGGCAGCTCACACCACTCTCATAAGAAAGGATCTTTGCCCGTAATTGCACAAGCTGCAAATCCATTGGTAATTCCTCAGTAAATGGAGTAGCAGGACCTAATAAATGCCAAGTAGCATCTGTCTCACAAAGATGAAACGCAATAGCCAGCAGGAGGGAGTCCAACCATTTGACCAAGACATTGGAGGGTTTTAGTTTCACCAAGTTCTCCACCCTAAACACAGAAAACTGGACCAGCTAGGTACAGTAAATACAACATAGCAGCTACAAGAACAGGCTAGAGGCTAGTTACACATATCCTGGCACCCGAGAGTCTTTTCAGCATCTCCATGCATGCAAACTAGGAGCAGCATACTCACCTGGAGAGTATTTGGTAGTCTTTCGGATGGACACGCTGTTGTGCAGTTCATCTGTGGACACGGACGTGGCTCTGCAGTCCCAGAGTCTAACACAATGGGGGCACTGGAAGTCCATTGTTGTAATAATTGTGGCTGCAGTTCTGTGACGCCGCTCACAGTTTTCCATCAGTTTTTGGCAGCGCCTGTCTTCAAAACCGGCTTCATAGCACAGGGCTCACCAATGGGTTCTGTCAGCAGCCGCAGCTTCTAGTTCCCTTGGCTAGATGTCACAGTAGCGTAGAGTTTCCTTCACAGCATCTTTGTAGCGCTTGCGTGGACAAGCTTGAGGTCTCTTTCTTGTTTCCAGTTCACCATAGAGCAGCTGGCGAGGCATATGGTGGTCGTCCATTCTGATGATGTGTCCCACCCACTGCACCTGGACTCTGATGATCAGGGACTCCATGCTGGTGGACCCCGCACGATCCAAGACGTCCAGGTTGGAGACACAGTCTTGCCAACGAATGCCTTGCTGATCCTGGAGTCAATTTCTTTGTCCATCACTCGAGATGATGCTTCCCAAGTATTCGAAGCTGTTGTCAGCTGGATGTCGACAACAGTGATTTTTGGTTCTATGGGGTTGGTGTTTGTCATGGGCTGGTGAAGTACTTCAGTCTTGTTCAGGCTGATAGTCACGTCAAAGGACGTAGCAGCATCTGAGAATTTGTTCAGCATCAACTGTAGATCACTGTCTTTGTGCGCCAGGAGTGCACAGTCATCAGCAAAGAGGGTTTCTTGAATGACTGTATGGAGGCACTTTGTCCGTGCGTTCAAACGGCGAAGGTCAAAGAGACAGCCATCCAATCGGTACCTGATGCACACTCCCTCCTTCAGACCTTGGACAGCACCTGACAACATGCAGGTGAAGAACAGATTGAACAGGACTGGGGCTAGTACACAGCCCTGCTTCACCCCATTGGACATGGCAAATGCAGCTGACATTTCACCACTGCAAAGGACCTGTCCTGTCATTCCATCGGCGGGCAGCTGAATCATCTTCACGAATTTCCTCGGGCATCTGTAACATCTCAGGATGATCCAGCGAGCCTCCCTGTTTACAGGGTCAAATCCCTTTGTCAGGTCACGAAGACAGAGTAAAGAGCTTGTTCTGCTGGATGCACTGCTTGAAGACTTGCCTCACAGCAAATATCATGTCTACTGTACTCCGTTCTGGCCAAAAGCCACACTGCTCCTCTGGGAGGTTCCTGTCTGAGACAGTGACAAGTCTGTTCAGGAGAATGCGGGCAAAAATCTTGCCTGCGAAGGACAGCAGTGAGATACCCCTGTAGTTTCCGCAGTCTGATTTGTTTCCCTTGTTGTAGAGAGCCACGATGAGGGCATCGCGGAAGTCGTCAGGCATCTCCTCTGTGATCCTGATGTCTTCCAGGATGTCTTGGAATGCTTGTAAGGCGTTTGGACCTAATGCTTTGTAGATCTCGGCAGGAATGCCATCCTGCCCTGTTGCTTTATTTGAGTTCATCTGCGAGATCGCTTTCTTGATCTCATCAGTAGAGGGCGGCAGGTCTAGGTCGTCCAGGACTGGCTGCTGAGGGATCTGCTGTAAGACATCAGGATCAGCTGCGGATGGCCTATTGAATAGGTTGGAAAAGTGTTCAGCCCAGCGGTTTTTCAGTCCGTCCTGGTCTTTGAACAGGCTCACCCCGTCAGATGACAGCAAGGGGGAGCATCCTGATTTAGAAGGGCCATAAACTGACTTTATGGAGTTGAAGAACTCTCTGGTGGCATGCATGTCTGCTCAGCCTTTCTCTGCCACCCCTGGTCCTGCATTTCTCGCAGTTCCTCCTGTACTTTGAACTGCAGGTGTTTAAACTCATTTTTCTTTGAGACAGATGATGGGTCGTTCTGCCAGTCTGCATAGGCCTTGTTCCTGGCCTGAAGGGCTGCTGAAATGGTCTCGTGGTTTTCATCGAGCCAGTCTTGATGCACCCGGGTTTTCAGTCCGAGTATAGTTGTTGCAGTCTGCGTGATGACACCTTTGAACTGCATCCACTTGTCAGAACAGGTTCCCACAAGCGGTGATCTGCCAGAGAGTTTTTCATTAAGTACATCTTGAAAACGTTGGACTTGACCTGGGTCTAGCTGTCTGCCAATATTGAGTGACACTCTGACAGTCTGTGGTTGCTTACGATGCAAAGGGGCTATGTGCAGGTTGAGGACCGACCGAACCAGCCTGTGATCTGTCCAACACTCAGCACCTCGCACCTCAGCCCGGGTGATGCTGACATCTTGAGGGTCATGCTGGCGTACTATGACATGGTCGAGTAGGTGCCGGTGTTTGGACCTGGGATGCTTCCAGGTTGTTTTGTACTTGTTTACAAGTCTGAACATTGTGTCAGTGATGCACAGGTTGCACTCGGCACACTTGTTCAGAAGCAGCAGGCTGTTACTGTTTAGTTTCCCCACCCCACGTCTCCAAAGGACTCCGTCCCAGTTGTCACTGTCTGTCCCCACCCTAGCGGTGAAGTCGCCCAAGATGGCGAGTTTATCGCTGGCAGGGGTTGTCCGAATTGTCTGGTCCAGGTCCTCGTAGAAGCTTTCCTCGTCTTCGTCTGGACTCATGAGGGTTGGTGCATAGACACTGCCAATGGTGATATACCAGGACTTGCTGAGAGGAAAACGGAACTTCATGATGCATTCACTTATTCCAGTGGGTAGAGTAGGGCTGTTCTTCAGCAGAGCAGGTTTGATTGCAAAACCTACCCCATGGATTCTGTTGTCAGTGGATGGTTTCTCTTTCTAAAAGAACGTATATCCACTCACTGCTTCTTGTAATGAACCGTCATCTGGTCTCACTGAGTGCAGCGATGTCAATGCGATAACGGTGAAGTTCGGCCGCTATGAGTGCTGCTCGTCTTTCAGGCCTTGCCACCTTGTCCCTATCCCACAAGGTGCAGATTTTCCAGGCTCCCAAGATTTGTTTTTCTTGATGCATGTCGACCGCTAAGGAGATGATCCGCCAGCCACGGTTTACTAGCCAGATGTTGAGGGGCAGGCAATGTTTAGGGTACCTTTTCTAACCCCATCCCTCATGCGAGGATGGGCTGTGCCGTCCTGCCTAGTCGCCCTGGATGCTGCCGGATGTCTCTGCTGCCCCGGGTACAGAGACGAACGGCCACTGGTCCAAAAGCCACCTACGTGCAGGTTTGTGACTACAACTGCCAGTGGTCAACTCCACCTGTGGCTTTGCCACCCCCCCCCCCCCCCCATCGCCGCAGGGCTTGACGAGGTGAGTTTGAACCACGATGAATCGCACCACAGAAACCTATGTGTGACAGAGTTTTAAATGGAACAACCATTGCACAGGGGCAATCCCAGTCTCTCGGCTGAAGAGACCCTGATCCAAGTCAAGTCAACTTTTATTGTCATTTCGACCATAACTGCTGGTACAGTGCATAGTAAAAATGAGACAAGGTTTTTCAGGACCATGGTGTTACATGACACTGTACAAAAAACTAGACTGAACTACATAATTAAAAAAAAACACAGAGAAAGCTACACTAGACTACAGACCTACACTGGACTGCATAAAGTGCACAAAAGAGTGCAAGCATTACAATAAATAATAAACAGGACAATAGGGCAAGGTGGCAGTCCAGGCTTCGGGTATTGAGGAGTCTGATAGCTTGGGGGAAGAAACTGTTACGTAGTCTGGTCGTGAGAGCCCGAATGCTTCGGAGCCTTTTCCCAGACGGCAGGACAACCAGTGGCACGGACAACTGTTACGACTGGAGACCTCTCCTGCTGCAGCGGGTGACCAGGACGTCTAAGTGCCTTGTCATGCTCTTGGTGCTCCACCAATGCCTGCTGGCCTGCCTTCTTGACCGTTGGACCAACTTGGTCTACTTGGAGCCACAGGTGAGAGCTGAGCGCCCGGTGGGGACCAAAGGTGGACGAGCTGCCCTGAAAAGGGGCACGGCAGGCACCCCCCCCCCACCAGAGGTACTGCCCCTCCCTACACCCCATACACCCTCCTGGAGAGTATGGCTCCTGCAACATACAGCTAGATCGATACCATCCAGAACAAAGCAGCCTACTTGACTGGTGAGCCCCTCCTCCTGTACAATCATCCTTTTCTTTTATCTATTGCACTGTGACTGCACTGTGTGCCATTTACCATATGCGCTATGTTTGCTGACATTTCAACAGCAAAACCTGCACCCTGTATCGCCAAGAGTGAGGAGCACCATCTGTAAGTTGCTCACCATCCTAACTTGGAAATATTTCACTAGTTACTGGTAGGACCTGTACAGCAGGGACAGTTTGCACCTGAACTCGAGGAGATCAGAGTGGGTAGATTTGCCACTGCAGCATGGGCTGGGGAGGTTGACACTAGAGTTGCAGGGGGCTGGGGACCAGAGTGCCAGAACAGATTGTGGAGTGGTTGTGGAGAAAGATGTTCTTAAGCCGACATACAAAGTCAAGCATTGAAAGGTTGAACGTGGTGGGACTATTGTTCTGAGCTGCTTCTATTTCAATGCAAGGAATATTGTAGGAAAGATAGATGAGCTTAGGGCATTGATCAGCACGTTGAATTATGACATTGTAGCCATTAGTGAAACTTGGTTGCAGGAGGGACAGGACTGGCAGCTCAACGTTTTGGGATTCTGTTGTTTTGGATGTGATTAAGGGGGAGGGCCTTATTAGTCGGGGAAAACATCACCGCAGTGCTCAGTCTGGACAGATTTGAGAGTTCATCTGTTGAGGCTTTATAGGTAGAACTGAGGAATAAGAAAGGTATGACCACATTAATAGAATGATACTATAAACCACCCAACAATCTGCAGGGTTTAGAGGAGCGAATTTGTAGAGAGATTGCAGACTGTCGCAGGGAACGTTAGGTTGTAATAGAGTAGGTGATCTTAACTTCCCAGGTACTGACTGGGACTGCCGTGATGTAAAAGGGCTGGATGGGAGTTGTCAAATGTGTTCAGAAAAGTTTCCTTAAACAGTACACAGAAGTTCCAGCCAGAGAGAGTGCGATACTAGATGTCCTATTAGGAAACTAGACAGGACAAGTGAGAGAAGTTTGTGTTGGGAAACACTTTGCAACCAGTGATCATAATGTTATTATTAAGTATGGAAAAGGATAGGTCTGGTCTAGTGTTTGAGTTTCTAAGTTGGAGAAAGGCCAATTTTGATGGTGTCAGAAAGGATCTGGCAAATGTGGATTGAGACAGGTTGCTTTCTGTCAACCTGTGCCGCAACTTTGAGTGTCCTATGGACACGGACTCCAAGATCTCACAGATCCTCCACACTGCCAAGAGTCTTATCATTAGTATTATATTCTGTCTTCAAATTTGACCTACTGAAATGAACTACTTCACACTAATCTGGGTTGAATTCCATCTGCCTCTTCTCAGCTCAGTCCTGCATCCTACTGATGTCACGCTGTAACCTGTGACAACCCTCCAGACTATCCACAACACCCCCAACTTTTGTGTCATTGACAAACTTACTAACCCGCCCTTCTACTTCCTTATCCAGGTCATCTATAAAAAACACCAAGAGCAGAGGCCCCAGAATCTAATTCCTCGAAAGTGGCAGCACAGGTAGAAAGGGTCATAAAGAAAGCTTTTGGCACATTGGCCTTTATAGATCAATGTATTGAGTAGAGGAGTTGGGATGTTATGTTGAAATTGTATAAGACTTTGCTGCGGCCTAATTTAGAATACTGTATGCAATTTTGTTCACCTATCTACAGGATAGATATAAATAAGATTGAAGGAGTGCAGAGAAAATTTACAAGGATGTTGCCGTGACATGAGGACCTGAGTTATAGAGAAAGGTTGAATAGGTTGGGGTTTTATTCCCTGGAACGTAGAAGATTGAGGAGAGATTTGATAGATGTATGCAAAATTATGACAGATATTGATAGGGTAAATGCAAGCAGGCATTTTCCACTGAGGTTGGATGAGACTACAACTGAGGGTCATGGGTTAAATGTGAAAGGTGAAATGCTTAAGGGGAACATGAGGGGAACTTGTTCGCTCAGAGGGGCTGCGGGTTCGATTTCAACATTTGAGCCAAATTTGCATAGGTCCATGGATGGAAAGGATATGGTCCAGTGCCGGTCGATGGGGCTAGGCACATTAACGGTTCAGCATGGGCTAGATGGGACAAATGGCCTGTTTCTGTGCTTTTCTGTTTTGTGATCTATGACTCCATGGTCCGTCACCATTGCTGATTCTAAATCCTGGATCTACCTAGCCAACAGCCCTGTGGAAGACTTTCAGTAGAGGGATCACGGTAACGGACAACTGTCACTTTTATAAATAAATATATCTATATGCTGAGAAAGGCTATTGGGAAGCAGTTGTTCACAGAAAAGTTATTAGACATCTGGATTTCTCTCCTCCAAAATGCCGTTAATGTTAATTCAGTTGGTCTGATGTTAAAATGGACTTACGAGGATGAATAGTTCAGACCTGTTCCTAGATTCCTATAACTTAAATTTAAAAAATTACATTGGATAAGGTGTATAACAAGAACTGTATAGAAATTTACAGGACATTACAGACCCTTTGGCCCACAATGTTCTGCCAACCATGTAACCTACTCTGGAGACTGCCTAGAATTTCCCTAGCTCATAGCCCTCTATTTTTCTAAGTTCTATGTACCTATCTAGAGGCTCTTAAAAGACCCTATTGTATCCACATCCACCACTGCCACCTAGCAGATATTCCATTCTTCACCACTCTGTGAAAAACTTATCCCTAACATTCCCTCTGTACCTATTTCCAAGCACCTTAAAACTATGTCCCCTCATGTTAGCCATTTCAGCCCAGGGAAAAAGCCTCTGGCTATCCACATGATCAATGCCCCTCATCATCTTGTACACCTCTATCAGGTCACCCCTCATCCTTTGTCACTTCAAGGTGAAAAGGCCAAGTACACTCAACCTATTCTCATAAGGTATGCCCCCCAATCCAGGCAACATCCTTGTAAATCTCTGCTGCATTCTCTCTGATTTTATCCTTAATTCTCCCTTCCTTTCCCCTGACTCTCGAACTCTATTTAGAGAATTGCTTTTAAATTGGAAATAAGCAAATAAGAAAAATTGCAGCTCTTTAGAAATATTTAGCGTTGTGATAGGTATACAGATGGCAATTAACAGTATTTTAGATTTGGCGAATTATAAGGAGCATGCATATTGTGAGAAAATAAAGCTGATAATGAAGTAGTTGCAAAAATATTTGTTCGTCTTCAATTGTCGTTGCCATGTAGATGTTAAAGAAAATATAGAATATGAAGATGCCTGCACTTAGAACAAGTGTGTTGATAAATTTGGGTGTGGTGATGTTTCACATGGGTGCAAATGAAAACCACATTTTCATTACTCTCTCACACATTCCCCAAATTGCAACACAACTTCATGAGGCTTGACTGCTTGTTCAATGTTCAGTCCCACAATTACCTTGCTACAAAGGTGGATTTAATTGTCATGGTTTTGTTGAAATAAAAGGCAAATGTTCTAACAGATATTGTTCTGTTTTTGTGATAGCTGATTGAAAATACTGGATCATTTCTATCAGAAATTATTGATGTAATATTTAGTGTGTTGTCCATTTGCAGAATAATAATGTTAATATAAACATTTTTTTAAAACTGCTGATTTTTACATGCATGTTTTGAAAATCATGCTTTGTATTTGCAGGCTATACAATTCTTGATTGCTTTGTGCATTTCTTTTTTTTAGAAATTTAAAATATTATTTTGAGAAAAAAGTTTTTGAATCGAATTCTAGACTTAAATGCCCAGAAATTGGATTGATTAGTAGCTGTTCTTATGCACAAAAATATCTTAACCTGTTGTAGATCATTCTACTCATGATTTTCGAGTGAACTCATGCCCATCACCAAAATCATATCTGCCATTTCCATGTACAATTTCACATTTAGTGCACAAGGTAATCTCCAAGATCATACAAGCTGTATTTCTCTGATGGTCACTTCCTCACTGACAAAATTACAGGGCAAATGTTGCATCCTACTATTTCTAAGGATCAGTTTCAGCTCAAATGAAGCACATTTTGCTCCCTGCTTGCTTTATTGCTATGTAAGGCGATACTTCTTACATTAGGAGACTTGACTGAGCAGCGACACGACTCAATATAGGCTGCTCAGACACCTTCCAAAATCCACAAAATAAAACTGTTAGAGAGAGCTTTCTCCAGCTTTCGTTGCTGATATTTTCATTCAGCTGTTGCCTCAGTGGTAAGGTCCCTGGTTGTTTTTCATTCGCAACATTGATTGGTGAGGCATTGTCAGCAGTCTCGCCTTTGAAGGATGCAATGTTTTGGTGGGGTGGGGGGGGGGGGGAATGAGAATGTATTCAGACCCAATTGTAATAACAAAAGATTAAAAAAAATTTAAATCAGAAATTCTTACTTTTGGATCTGAATTTCAACAATGAATAACCCAGATCCTCTATTTTGTATTTGGCTTTAGTGTTCTTGAGCTAAATGGAGTCATAGATTTGTACAGCATAGAAACATGCCTTCAGCTCACTGCACCCAAACCAACCATCCTGGTCAGCTATACAAATCCCCTTTGCTCATACAGTATACCTCTATGCCTTGCTCATTTAAATATCTGTTCTGATGCCTCTTAAATTTTGTACTGTTCCTGCCACGTCACTGAGTCTATAGAAAGGCTGCTTCCTTTTTCTGAGTCCACACCGATGTCCTTGATGATCCAGGGAAAGCTGTCCTAGCTGGACCAGCTTCAGACTGTGTCCCAGGACTAAACGTAGGTACAAACTGTCAGTGGGCTGCACGAGAAACCATGGTGGGAGGTGAATTGTTGCACTCAAAAGGGATACAACTTACACAATCTTGTAAACTTTTGAGGGAGGCATACTGCACGGTAATTAGTCATTTTAGATTCAGAAAGTAGAACAGTGCAACGTAAGGACACGCCCTTTGGCTCACCATTGGCTATGATGCCAATCTGGACTATAAGCCTGCACACAGTCAATATCCCTCTATTCCCTGTCAGTTTATGGTTCTGTATTACAGACATCCCACCCTGCAAAAACTAATTTCAGGGAGGTAACACCACAGTTTCAGTGAAGTAGCATCCCCACCCCCTGCAACCCCATATCCCACCACCCTGGTCGACCTCCAAGGGTGTAGCTAATACTTTGTTTAGTGATTTTGTCTAATCTGTAAAGCAAGTTGGGTATATGCAGAAAATGTGACATTAAAATATGTATTTATATTATCATGGAGTCGTTTTTTGTTCTATTACAACTTGAAGCAAGTCTACAGGGAGTTTAGCCTCATCATGTAGGACATCAATAGAGTAGCTCCTTAGCAGCTAGCCAGCTAGTTTAAATAACTTAGCTATGCCAATGAACGAATGACACCTGTTAAACTCACCTCAACATGTCTTTTACATTTTAACCCACCATGGCCAATAGAAAAGTCACTATTGCAAACAGTGCAGCGAGCAACACTGTCATTATTTTTGAGGTCGACTGTAAAGCCCGCCCACAGAGAAAACTGATAGGTCTACTTAGCACGAAGAGAGACCAATCAGGATGCTCCCTCTCACTCTTCCTCTCCCTTTCCCTTGCCCTCTCCCTCTCCATCTCAAAAAAATTGATTTCCGGGATATTGTATATAATTTGTGGGCGTCAGGGAGTCGCTATCAATACACAGGAGACTCCCGAGGTGGGATGTCTGGTATTAATATATCTTATGAGCTGGTGTTGCAGCTGCTTCCACCACCTCCCCCAGCAGCACCTACCTTAAACCTATATCCTTCCAGTGTTTGGTATTTCCACCCTGGGAAAATGACCCAGGTTATCTATGCTATTTATGCCTCATAATTTTATTTGCTTCAGTCTGGTCACCCACCCCCTCAGCCTCCATGCTCCAGAGAAAACAGTCCAGGTTTGTCCAACCTTTCCTTTAAGCCAATACATCCTGGTGAGCTCTTCTGCATTCTCTCTAAAAACTCGACATCGCCCCCCCCCTCCCCCCCACTTCCTCTAGTGCAGGGAGCAGAGATGCTCACACTACTTCAGATGTGGCCTACGCAACATTTTAAATGGTTGCAATTTTTTAGACACGATGTCTTGACTAAGGAACGCAAGCATGCCTGCCATATACCTTCTTTGCAACCTGGTGCTCTTGTGTTTTCCTGCATTATTGAATGGAACATGTCAGGGGAATTTTTAAAATCACTAAGTAAGTGTTACCACCGTTGATATTGGAGCAACTTGGCTAGAAGTGCAGCTGCATACTAGAAACAAACTGGTATGTTTCATACTATTGCTGGGATGTTGTCTGATCCCATAGCCTTTGCTGTTTTCAATGCTCTCAGCCGTTTCATGTCAGGTTGCCGTGAATCAAAATGGCTGGAGGCTGGCATCTGTGAAAGCTGAGGTGGATCATTTACTTCTCATTTCTGGCTGAACATGGTCATAAATGCGTTGGTTTTTATTTTCTTCAGCACTCACATGTAGGAACCTGCCAGAGATGATGAAGGAGATGTTTTTGGAATCTCTGTGTAGTTGGCTTCTATCATTCATGACCACTTATAGTAAAACTGCAGGGCTTTGATCTGCTGGGTGTAAGATTACTTTGTTCTATCTTGTGCATGCTGATTTTGTTCAGCTTGCCAGTCATCCTGTGTTGCAGCTCCACCATTTGCAATGGTATCACATCTATTGATGCTGTCTACCAATGTTGAAAAGTAATTACACCTTGAAATCTAGCAGACTGGTGTACAAGAGGGTAGAAGTAATGCTACAACCAGTAAATGTCTTTATTTACCCTGACTTCCAGCAACGGTTTCATGATATGGACTTTTAGGTATGAGTGCTGATTTACTAAGGTGAATCAAGTAGTTTACTACCTGAACTCCATGTATTAGGTTAGGACAGGTTACACAGATTAAGATTTTACTTCCTGGAATTTAAAAGGGTGAGGTGTGTACAGAATCAAGAGTGAAGAATTTTAGAAGTGAAGTTGTAAACCTCCTCTGCATGCAAAGGAACTCCATTACAAAATTTGCAAGTAGGGTAATTGTTAATTTTAGAGCTAACATTAGTTAATGTGTCTTAATTGAGTGCTTGATGAGTTGAAGGGAAATGCCAGGTAAATGAAATTAGGCTACAGGTTAGCAACAATCTAAGTAAATGAACAGAAAAGAGTCAAGAGGCTGTACGGGCTATTCTTGCTTGTACTGTATGTTCTATGTTTATATGGCGAGATTGTGTTAAGGAGAGAAAGCAAAGGGCTATAAGTAGCCACTAATAAATCCAGAATTTCATTCAGAAGTGATGTTCAGAGAGGATTTCGTGAACGTAGATTTTCCTGCTTCTGCCTGTCTGCCTACCTGCATCTGTGCCTGCTCAACTCTTCCTGTCTGTCTCTGCTTACTTGTGATAGTCTGTCTACTTGTCTGACTTTCTGTTTTTGCACTTCACTCTGTCAGGTTCAGTGAGTCTGCCGACTTGTCTATTTGTGTCTAATTGACTTTGGCTCTTTTTGCCTGGTTCCCAGTTTCTGTTTGTGCTTGGGTGCCTGTGTCTGTCTACTTTCTTGTCTGCATCTAATTTTCTGTGTCTACACATGTCAGTTTGCCTGTTGGTTTCTCTTGAATCTTTCTATCAGTGTCTGACTGCCTGTATCCTTCTGCATCTTGTCAGAGTTTTATATGGCTGCCTGTATCTGATTGGCAGTGCCTGCTTACCTAGTTTTATGCCTGTCTAATTATCTATTTCTGCCTGTGACTATCAGTATCTAACTGTTTTCCTGTACATTACTGATTTCCTGTCAGCCTTTATCTAATTGCCTGTCAGCTTGCCTGTTCCCTCTCTCCATCTACCTGCTAGCCTGTAATTGTATAGTTGCCAGTGTCTCTTTTTTTGTAAAAGACATGTTGAAAAGAGAGAAAACAGCCCATGCTCAGTTTATAACTCAGAATTTTCCATTTATTCTGCATTAAGCATGTAGTTTAAAATTGGGCAGACGTTTACCTTGAAGGACATAAATAGACTTCTTGGGAATTTACACCAGTCAGCAGCTTTGTGGCTAGTTATAATTTTTTATTTTTCAGATTTTTAAAACTGATTTAAGATTCTCGTGGTGGACCATGTGAACAATTTTCTTTGTTTAAAAATTGGATCAGAAAATGTAAGTGCTGAAAATCCTTGCCCAAACATCTTCAAGTCCCTGAATATCCAGATTCAAACATCCCTTAAAATAATCACTGTGTTGTGTAAGAGCTGCCACCTGTGCTGTTTCCCACATGTCACTGATAATGAGATGACAAGTTTGATCCAAGCTGGGAACTCGCTGTTCATTTTTGATGAGATGAGCTATGGCTTGTGTGACATCAGGAAAATGCAAAGCTCTTTCAACACCATTCAATCTATTTTGGTGCCTGAAAAATATACCACGAAACTCTCAGCAACACTTCGGCAATATTGAATTTTACCCGTCAGTTTATTGGAACACTTCATTGCAATGTGCTAGATTTAAGTGTGAGGGCAAAATGAACACATTGCAGGGCATATTTAGAAAATATATGAAAAAAGTCAAATGCAATAAAATACATTGGAAAATCTGATTATAAAACAGTAACAGAATCCATACTGATGGATATAAGAATTAAAAGGTCAATTTATCCTATAGTGAAAGGGAAATGGGAAAGGAAGACGTACACAAAAAGTCTTGGGAAATGACACTGAACTGAATTGCAACTAGACAGTCGCTTTCCATCATGAACTAGCAGACTAATAGTCATGTGAGAATTGCAACTGCCTGGAAGTTAACTGGCCAGAAGATGTAGGACATGAAGGAAATGGAATGAGGTTATACAATGTGCTCGTGGCCCAGCCTATAACATGGGACACTTACAACTGGATCCATGAATGGAAAATAAGGTATTATGCAATATGCTTTAGGTTATAATGGAGAAAGATTTTATTTGTGATATCAAGGAAGCTTCTTATTTGGCTACCTGATGATGTTTTCAGCCTTGTTAGTGTTCCTCTTATTCTGGTAGGCGCTGACAGAGCTAGGAGAGTTGTTGCCTCTTAGCTTCAGTAACCTGGTTTCAATGTTTTGTGGAATTTGTATGTTTTTCCCCTGACCGTGTGTTCTCCAGATGCCCCGGCTCCTACACAAATCCCAAAGATGTGCAGGTTGGTGGATTAATTGGCTGCTGAAAGTTGCTCCTGGTGTATAGGTGGTTGATAGAATATGAGGAGGGATGAGAAAGCTGATGGGAATATTGAGAGAATAAATAGAGTTTCGTTTGGATGAGTTCAAAATGCTGTAGATGTGTGATGGTCTGCATGGACCTTGTGCACTGAAGAGCCTATTTCTGTGCTCAAAGGCTCTTTGATTATCGCTGTGGATTCTGCAGGGATGTTAGTGGAGTTGCCCACCATCATTGATCAGAAAGGTTGGGCTGCAGGCCTTTTGGCTGTCTACTAAAGATGGTGCTAGGTTCCTTCATAGATCTTGATATTCAGCCTTTGCTTTCCAGCATATTTTCCATTGTATAATGTATACTTAAATCAGTTCTAAGTTATATATTTATATCAGGCATTTTTTTTTTGAAGTCTGCAGTATTAAAGTCATGAATTGACTCTTGCCAGACAGAGATATTGTGAGATCTCACTTTCTGATGATCTAACTTGGCACTCTGTTCTGTGCACGTTTGTCAGCTGACTGAACAATTTGTGGTGAAAGGAAAGAAAAAATGTGACATTCTAGCAATGGAGCTGCTGGCTGGCATGGCGGGGAAGTCGGATGAAAGAGGAGCTCCCATCATCCACCATTGTCACTTTGCCAGTTACCATAGTTGTGCGTGTGCTTGTCCTCCTCCATACTTCGCTGTTGCCATCTGTTACGCATTGCTCTGAAAGGAAAAGAGGCATGTTAGTGATATTTGCATGCGAAGGCTGTCATGGATAAATAGATGCCAACGCGCATGAGACATGAATTTTAAGTGTGAGTTTTCCGCCTTCTAAGTATGTGAAGATGAGATAAAGGGCAGGGATGAATACTAATCAACTGAGAATTTTGGTTGATGAGTGATTCAAGTACACTGTATTACACAGTGGATAAAGCTGATGCTACAGTTAGCAGAAAATATGAATTGGAGATGTACTCACCTTGTCAACTTAAGTCAGATCAATAAGCTTTGCACTGCATCTATAGATTGGATGCAGTACTCCAGGCATCAAAACCCATAGCATTGATGTCTGCTACTACTGACTCCCATGCCTCTGTGTATCTGCAATATATTTCTCCTTTCTTTGCAACTTCTTCTGCCTCTCTTCCTCCAAGAAATCCAGTGTGCCATTCATCATTCCCACCATTACGTCTTACACAGTTTTCCAACCAATCTTGAAGCCACAACATCTCTTCCCTTTAAGAAGTGCATTTTACCTTTGGGTAATGTGAGCCTCTCATGATATAGTGCACCTGTTTATGTATGGAATCAATAAATAGCTTAAGTCATGATATCTGCACACAAAATTCATATAAAACAACAGGCTTCACTCATTCAACGCATTATGAACAAATATATATTTTATTGATCCCAAAGGAAATTACAGTGTTACAATAGCATTACAAGTACACAGATATACACACATTAGAAGAAAGGTAAGAGAGAATAAAAAATAAGTTACCTCAGCAGTCTAACAGGAGGGGTGGTCATCATTTCCCCAGCTATAAGTTGACTAATTATTGAGTCTCATGGCTGAGGGTAAGAATGACTTCATATTGCACTCTTTGGAGCAGCACAGTTGTCTTAGTCTATTACTAAAGTATTCCTCTGTTCAGCCAAGGTGGCCTGCAGAGGGTGAGAAACATTGTCTGGAATTTCCAGGATTTTCTGTAGGGTCCTTTGTTCTACCACAGCCTCCAGTATGTCCAGTTTGACCCCTATAACAGAGTCTGCCTTTCTAATTGGTGTATTGACCCTGTTGACTTCACCCTGATGTCATTACCCCAACATACCACCACATAGAAGATTGTACTGGCGATGACAGACTGGTAGAACATGTGAAGGAGAGGCCTGCATACTCCAAAGGACCTCAGTCTCTTCAGGAAGTAGAGGTTACACTGGCCTTTCTTGTACACAGCCTCTGTCATCCAGGTGCACCTCAGGTACTTGTAGGTCCTCACCACATCCACGTCCTCACCATCAGTAGTAACAGGGAGCAATGCAGGCTTAGTCTTTCTAAAGTCCATCACCATCTCCTTTGTCTTACCGATGTTGAGCTGCAGATGATTCAGCTTGCACCATTTGACAAAGTCCTCCAGCAAGGCCGTGTATTCATCCTCCCGTCCTACTTCCAAATATCCAACAATTGCTGAGTCATCAGAGAATTTCTGCAGATGATGTGACTCAGTTTTGTATCTAAAGTCTGAGGTACACAGGGTAAATAGGCAGGAAGCCACTATAGTCCCCCATGGGGCCCCAGTGCATGTGCGCTCTTAATATCTGTTTCAAGGGTTTAGCTAATTTATATCCCCCATATATAACTATGTGTAACTGTTTTATTCAATAACTTTAATTGTTTAATAAAACAAAAATAAGCTTTTAAACTAGTGGGCCATCAAAATATAAAGTAATTTCACTGGCAGAATGTCTGGTAGCAAAAAGATGCAAATGTAAGATAATTGCCAAGACATCATCAAAAGATAGGACAGCCTTAATTTCTATTCCATTAATCCAGTATGAAATTGTTTGCTCGGCGTGAAAGTCAACACTTCACAGATTTAATAATAGCTTTCAATAAGTATGGGTATATGCTGCAAAATAACATACCTCAAGAAGGTGGCATCTATCATTAAAGATCCTCAACATCCAGGATGTGCCTTCTTAGAATAGAGAACATAGAACAGTACAGCACAGGAACAGGCCTTTCGGCCCACAATGTTGTACTGAAACAGTATTCAAAAGGCCAACTAAACTAATTCCTTGTACCTACAATAATGTACAAATCCTTCCATTTTCCTCACTTTCATGTGCCTACCCAACCATCTCTTATAAATCCCTAACATATCAGCCTCTACCACTACTGTGGGCAACACATTCCAGGCACCCACCACTCTTTGTGTAAAAGAAACTTGTTCCTTGCATCTCCTTTGAAATTACCCCCTTTCTCCTTAAATACATGCCCTCAAGTATTGGACTTTTCAACCCTTGGAAAAAGATACTGTCTGTCTACTCTATCTTTTCCCCTCATAATCTTATAAATCTCTACCAGAACTCCCCTCAGCCTCCACTGTTCCAGAGACTCAGAAATGTCCAACCTCTCATTAAAGCACATGCCCTGTAATCCAGGCAGCATCCTGGTAAACCTCTTCTGCACCTCTCCAAAGCCACAACATCCTTCCTATAATGGGGTGAAGTAAGGAACTGTATTCATTACTTCAGATGTGACCTAACCAGAGCTTTATAAAGCTGCAACTTAACTTTCTGGCTTTTGAACTCAGTGCCTCAACTAATAAAGGCAAGCATGCCATATGCCTTCTTAACCACCCTATCACCCTATCCAACCTTTCAGGGACTATGAACTTGGACCCCAAGAACTCTCTTCTCATCAGCACTGTTAAAGGTCTTGCAATTAACACTGTACTTTCTCCTAACATTTGACTACACATCTGGCTGGATGAAATTCCATCTGCCATTTCTCCACTCATATCTGCAACTGATCTATATTCCACTGTATTCTTTGCCATTCATCTACTCGATCCACAACACAGCCAACTTTCATATCATATGCAAACTCTCGGCCCGAAACGTCGACTGTGCTTCTTCCCATAGATGCTGCCTGGCCTGCTGCGTTCCACCAGCATTTTGTGTGTGTTAAGCCACCCATCTACATTTTCCTCCAGGTTATTTATATGTATCACAAACATATAGATTCATGCAGAGCACCACTGATCACAGTCCTCTAGCTAGAAAGAGTCCCTTGGACCACTGCCCTGTATCTTCTCTGGGCAAGCCAGTTCTGAATCCAAATGGCCAATTCACCATTGATCCCATGCATCTTAGATTTCTGGATGAGCCTCCCATGAGGGACCTTGACAACCGCGTTACTAAAATCTATGTAGACAACATCCACAGATCTACTTTCATCTATCATCCTCGTTACCCTGTCAAAGAAATTCAATCAAGTTAGTGAAACATGAGTTTCTCCAAATAAATCCATGTTGGCTTTCCCTAATTAGGCCGTAGTTTTCCAAATGCTCATAAATCCTATCCCGAAGAATTCTCT
The DNA here is from genome assembly GCF_048418815.1 of Hemitrygon akajei. Lineage (NCBI taxonomy): Eukaryota > Metazoa > Chordata > Chondrichthyes > Myliobatiformes > Dasyatidae > Hemitrygon > Hemitrygon akajei. The sequence goes on along the minus strand of NC_133134.1, from coordinate 37,220,971 downwards.
CTAGTATCTTCCCAATCATTGACATGAGACTCACTGGTCTACAGTTTCCAGGATTATCCCTGGTTCCCTTATTTAAAGAATGGAAAAATATGAGCTACTTGCCAGTCCTCCGGGATCTCACCTGTGACTTGTGAGGACACAAAGATACTGAACAAAGTCCCAGCAATCTCTTCACTTGCCTCTTTCAGTAACCTGTAGTATATCTCTTCAGGCCCTGGGAACTGACCCACCTTAATGCTCTTTCGGAGACCCAACATTGCCTTCTCCTTTACTTCAATGTGCTCAAGCATATTTCTACTCTTGGTACTGATCTCCCTATCCTCTAAGTCTTTCTACTTGGTACCATCTGCTTACTATCAGGGAGGCTTCTTCCCCTCTACCATCAGATTTCTGAATGGTCCATGAATCCATGAACACTTCCTCACTATTTTGCTCTCTTTGCACAATTTTTAAAAATATATTTCTAATTGTAGTTTATTGTAATTTTTATGTATTGCACTGTACTGCTGCTGCAAAACACCACATTTTATGATATACTGCTCGTCAGTGATAATAAATCTGATTCTGATATCTCTAAGAAATGGGATTAGTAGTAGGCTATGGGGAAATGTCTGTTAGTTCAAAGTTCAAAAGTTGAAAGTAAATTTATTATCAAAGTACATACATGTCACAATATGCTATCCTGATTTATTTACTTGCAGGCATTCACAGTAGAACACATACAGACTGACAACAACCAATTTGTAAATTAAGACACACTGCAAATACAAAAGAAACTTCTAATATTAAGTAAATAAACAGTACCAAGAACATGAATGATAGAATCCTTGAAAGTGAGTTCATAGGTTGTGGAATCAGTTCAGTGTTGATGTGAGTGAAGTTATCTATGCTGGTTCAGGAGCCTGATGGTTAAAGGGTAATAACTATTCCTGACTCTGATGGTGTGGACCAGAGTCTCCTGTGCCACCTTCCCAAAGGCAGTAGCAAGACGAGAGCATGACCTGAACGGAGAGGATCCTTGATGGACGCTTTCCTGGGGAAACACTCCTTGCAGATTTGCTCAACGGTGGGGAGGATTTCTTCTATGATGGATTTGAATGTATTCACTATTTTTGTAGGCTTTTCTGTTCTTGGGGATTGGTGCTTCCATACTGGGCTGTGATGCAACCAGTCGGTATACTCTCCACTATGCATCTGAAGGAATTTGTCAAAGGTTTTGATGCCATGCTGAATCTGTGTAAACTTCTCAGAAAGTAGAGGCGCTGCTGTGCCTTCTTTGAATTAGAATCAGAATCTGGTTTAACCTCACTGGCATATGTTGTGAAACTTGTTGTTTTATGGCAGCAGTACATTGCAATACATAATAGTAAAAATTATAAATTGCAATAACAGTATACATAAAAGAAAATTAAATTAAAAATGACATCTCATACATTGTCCTTTTGACATGCATTTTCTGTGTCCCGTTGTAATTTGTAGACCCAGAGTTTACTACTGTTTTGGGGCCTGTATGTAACTCCCATCGGCATCTTTTTACCCTTAGAATACGTACACTACGCTGGAAGAACTCAGCAGGTCAGGCAGCATCCGTGAGAAAAGAGTAGCCAATGTTTCGGGCCGAGACCCTTCATCAGGAATTCATCAGAAACGTTGCTACTCTTTTCTCACGGCTGCTGCCTGACCTGCTGAGTTCTTCCAGCGTTGTGTACGTATTCTTTGATCCACAGCATCTGCAGTTGTATTTTTGTGTTTATCTTTTTACCTTTGCAGTTTCTTAGCTCTCCCCATAGCAATTCAGAATCAGGTTTATTGTCACCAGCATGTTGTTGTGGAATTTAACTTGGCAGCAGTTCAATGCAATACATGATATTATAGAAAGAAGAATAAATAAATAAGTTACAGTAAGTATATATATGTAAAATAGATTTAAAATAGTGCAAAAATAGAAATAATATCTGTTTTTAAAAAGCGAGCTGATGTTCATGGGTTCAATGTCCAGTTAGGAATTGTATGGCAGAGGGCAAGAAGCTGTTACTGAATCCCTCTGTGGGTGCTGTCAGGCTTCTGTACTTCCTTCCTGTTGGTAACAATGAGAAGAGGGCATGTCCTTGGTTCCTTGAAGATGCTTTGGGTACTATGGAGGCTAGTACCCAAGATGGAGCTGACTAACTTTATGACTTACTGAAGTTTCTTTCAGTAGGGAACATGACCCAATCCACGACGCCCAGGAACTTGAAATTCTCTCCACTTCTGATCCCTCTATGAGGATTGGTTCATGTTCCCTTGTCTTGCTCTTCCTGAAGTCATAATCAGCTCTTTTATCTTACTGCCATTGAGTGCAAGGTTGTTGCTGCGACACCACTTAACTAGCTGGAATATCTCACTCCTGTATGCCCTCTCATCTCCATTCTACCAACAATGGTTGTATCATCAGCAAATTTATAGATGGTATTTGAGCTATGCCTGGCAGGGATAGAGCAGTGGGCTAAGCACAAACCCCTGAGGTATGCCAGTGTCGATCATCAGTGAGGAGGAAATATTATCTCCAATCTGCACAGGTTGTGATTCTTTTTGGTTTGGAAGTTGAGGATCCAATTGCAGAGAAAGGCACAGAGGCCAAGATCTGTAACTTATTTATCAGGATTGCGGGAACGATGGTGTTAAACGTTGAGCTGTAGTTAATGAACAATATCCTGGCATTGGTGTTTGTGTTGTTCAGGTGATCTAAGGCCATGTGAAGAGCCATTGAGATTGTGTCTACTGTAGACCTATTGTGGCGATAGGCAAATTCCAGTGGGTCCAGGTCCTTGTTGAGGCAGGAGTTGATTCTGGCCAACTAGAAGTTGGTTTACCCTCCTTAAAGTCAGCCTGACGTCAGCCTCTGAGACAGAGATCGCAGGGTCACCAAGTGCAGCAAGGATCTTCAGAGCTATACTTGTATTCTCCCTTTCAAAATGGGCATAGATGGCGTTGAGCTCATTTGGTAGTGAAGCGTCACTGCCATTTATGCAATTCAGTATCTTCCAACCCTATGTCATCTTGTCAAAATGACTTAACTTCATTTTTCCATTGCCTGTCCTTGTAACCCAATGTGTATCTTTGGACATTATGCTTCCAGCTATAATCATCTTCCAGCTACGAATCAGTGATGCCCACAATGTCATACATGCCAACCTGTAACTGGGCCTCAGAGACTGAAATCACAGGGTCACCAGGGACTATGGGATTTCTTGAAGCTGCTTCTACGTTCTGTCAGTGAATGAAAGTAAAAATGGCATTAAGCTCATCTGGGAATGAAAAATTTTGGTCACATATGTTGCTTGGTTTTGCCTTGATAGAGGTGATAGCATTCAAGGCCTGCCACAGCTGTTGAGCATCCTTCAGTTACCAATCTGCCTACTTTTGATTTTATATTTCCTGATAGCTTTGTCTCAGGATCTATTTCCTCCCTTTTCTATATTCATCCTTTGTTGCTTTCATAAAATTTTCAACCTTCCAATCAGCCATTAATCTTTGCAATATCGCATGTTTTCTCTTTCAATTTCACACTATCCCTAACTTCCTTCACTAAATATGAATGGGTCATCCTTCTTGTCAAGCTTTTATTTCTTACTGGAATATATCTGTCAAAAAGTTTGAATATTTCTCAGTTATCTATTGATTTAACTTTAATCTATCGCCCTTGTTCACTTCAGTCAACTCCACCTTCCTACCTTTTGTAATTGTTTTTTTAAGTTTAAGGTACAAGTTTCACACTTAACTTTCACACTTTCAGACTGAACATGAAATTCTATCATTGCTAAGATGTTAATGATATCTCTTATCAACGTTTTCTTAACTGAACATTGATTAATCTCTTATAAGATCAAAAATATCATATTGTCTTGTTGCACATTAACATAATCGATGAATTTGTATGTAATACCACCTTCAGCAATTTAATGTGTCCAATCCGTCTAAAGATTAATGTGGTCCCTTTTAACCTTTCTTATAAGTCCTCAGTATTTCTGGGGTTATATTCAGTTCTATATTGTAGCCTGTGTTAGAGGACATATAGATAACCTCCATCAATGACATTACGCCCCAGTTATTTCAAAACTCCACCCAGAATTATTCTACATCATGTGCAGGGTCAATATCATTTCTCATTGTTGCAAGATCTCATCCTTTAGTAATCTAACTACAGCTCTGTTTCCTTTCTGTGTATCCTTAAGAAATGTCGGTGAAAATATATCCAGGAATATGGTGGAAAATGTGGGAAAACAGGACTAATATGTACTTTTTTCAGAGAACCAGCACGAGGATAATAGGCTGAATGTTCTATTTCTATACTGTTTGATTCTGTGAACACATGCATGTATAACTCACACATTAGATGTTCAACTAAAACTCACTTGAAGGCATAAGTAGAACGGAACATTAATTTAGAGAAGATTTATGAATGTTTTATCATTATTATGGCATTTGGTAGTGTATCGTGTGGCATTCAATTTTCTGTTTATGATGGAAGTTCCAGGAACCAAGTAGCAAATTTAGCATGTATCACCATTGCCTGCCTTTAATGGGTAAAATTTACACACACCGATTATTTTTATTATTGATTATCCTTGGGACTGTTGCTAATGACAGTCAGTCTTCGCAGTTCTGACATGTATGTATATGAAAACTAAATTACTTATCTTTTCATATGATTAGTTCAGACTTCCAATGGCACCCCAAGCCTATTAATTACTTCAGGCAAGTGTTATGTCAGCATACATTAACAATTATTCACATCATGGGTCGGCAGTTAAATTAATATTTTGTCTAATTAATCATTGTGCACGATCAAAGAGCACTGAAAAAAAAGAACAAATGAAAGATAGAAGTTCTATTTATAGTAAGTTTTTCTCAACCTCAGATATCCCAAATTGTTGAAGTTTCATCATTATTATAATGGTCTAAATTTTTCCTCAAGAAAATCATAAGTAACAATGCAAAAATTGTGTGAATTAGTGTTATCTTCTATTCCAAGTAGCCCTTTGGGTGTCAGGGTTGGTTGGCCTCTAGAGTTTATGGTGATTATCTGTGAATTCTTTGAGCTTGGATTGTCCTTTGTGCACCAACTATCACATGTGCTTGATCAAGTGTGGTTTTGATCTTCCAGCTAGAAGATACAAAGGAACTGGAGATCAAGCTCATACAAGCACTCGTACCCAATACACACTTGGCATACACAAATCCATTAACGCAGACATAGGACCATAAGAAATAGGAGCAGAATTGGGCCATTTGGCTCATCGTGTCTGCTCAGCCATTCCATCATGTCTGATTTGTTTTTCCTCCCAACCCCATTCTCCTGTCTTCTCCCCATAACCTTTGACTCCTTGATTGATCAGGAACTTATCAACCTCCACCTTGAATATACCCAATGACTTGGCTTGCACAGCCTTCTGCGTCAATGAATTCCATAGATTCACTGGCAGATCATGGGTTCGCGCCTCTGGTGGACTGTGTCCTCCCCAGGGTGCAAACCTGAGCGGGAAGATTTGAAGAACCGGCTGTTGCCCATGCAGCAGAGTTCCCCTCTCCACATCGCTGATGTGGTCCAAGGAAAGGGCAAGCGTTGATGCAGCTTGGCACCAGTGTCATCGCAGAGGTTCCCAGGGTGAAGTTGTAAACTGCCTTAGGGACCCCGGCTCTGGGTTTACTCCTGAAGCCTTTCCCATGGGTGGGTATGGCTGCAAGGCAGCAGAGGTTTAAAATCAGAGTTTTCCTTCTCCTAGGCGGACTGCCGTCCAAGGTTGACGAGCTCCACCTGCCCGAAGCAACTGGTTTTGAGGCTCCAGTGGTCCGCCTTTGCCCCTCCTCTTGTCAGTAGAAACAGTTCCACTGGGCCTAGTAGCTAAGCCACACATGAAGGCCAAGAGTTGGACTTGGTTATCAGAGGCTGTTAGAAATGCATGTCATTTGGAGCATTTTATAGGAATGGGGGCTTATCCCCACTACCACCTCTGGCTATGACAACCTTAAGAACAGATAGATTCACTACCCTGTGGCCAAAGACATTTTCCCTCATTTCTGTTCTAAATGGATGTCCCTAATTTCAGAAGCTGTGCCCTCAGATCCTAGGATCCCCCACTATATGAAACATCCTCTCAACATCAACATTCTAGTCCTCTTTATGCTAACATTGCATTTGGCTTCCTTAGCACTGACTTAACCTGCAAGTTAACGTTTAGGGAATCCTGCACAAGGACACCCACGTCCCTTTGGTTTGCACATCTGAATTTTGAAATTTCCACCACAAATTTGACTGCAAGCCATCAATTCCTTCATCCAAATCATTGACATATAATGTGAAAAGAAGCCATTCCAACACTGTCACCTGCAGCATTACACGAGTCAATGGCAGCTGACCAGAATAGGACCCCTTTATTCCCACTCTTTGCCAATCTTCTATCCATGCTAGTACCTTGCCTGCAATACCATGGGCTTTTATCTTGTTAAGCAGCCACCTGTGCAGCATCTTATCAAGGCCTTCTGAAAATCCAACCAAATGACATCCACCAACTCCTCTTTGTCTACCCTGCCTGTTATTTCTTCAAAGAATTCCAACAGATTTGTCAGGCAAGAACTCCCCTTTAGAAAACCACGCTGACTTTTTAAAAATTTTAAACCCTCCCCCACAGTTCTAGCAAACATGCCTGCAAGGGTAATGGCCCTCTTTGGATTCAAGTGTAACACATCCTTTTTGTGCAGGAAATACCTTCCCTAGAAGTGATCCCAATGATCCAGAATCTGAAATCCTGCCCCCTGCACCAGCTCTTCAGCCACGCATTCATCAGCCAAATTATCCTATTCTCACCCACACTGGCATGTGGCATAGGCAACAATCCAGAGGTTACTAACTTGGAGGCCCTGCTTTTCAGCTTTCTGCCTAACTCCCTATATTCTCTCTTCCAGGACCTCATCCCTTTTCCTACCTATGTCATTGGTACCGATATGTACCCTGACTTCAGGTTGTTCACCCTCCCTTTTTAGAATGCAGTGGACTCGATACAAGACATCCTTGACCTTGGCATCTGGGAGGCAACGTAGCATTTGGGCGTCGCAAGTCCACAGAATCTGCCTTCTGCTCCCCTAGTTATGGAATCAGTTATCATTTCTGCACTTCTCTTCTCCCCACTTCCCTTCTGAGCCACAGAACCAGACTCAGTGCCAGATAGCTGATCGCTGCAGTTTTCCCTGGCAGGTCATTCCCGCCACAACGGTATCCCGAGCGGTATACTTATTATTGAGGGGGAACGGCCAGAGGGATACTCACACTGGTTCCTATTCCCTTTCCTTCTGCTGATAGTCACCCAGCTGCCTCCCTCCTGTAACTTCGCGATGATTACCTCCTGGAGCTCCTGTCTGTCAGCTCCGCATTTTGTTGTATGGGCCAAAGGTCATCCAGCTGCAGCTCCAGTTCCTAAAGACAGTCTGTAAGGATCTGCAGCCCAGTGCACTGCATGCAGATGTGGTTATCCGGGAGACTGCAGGCTTCCCAGATTTCCCTCATCTCATACAAAGAACATAACACCACCTCCAAACCTATTCTTAGCACACTAGCTATGCATTAACTGAAAACCAATTACCATAAACTTGTTTACTTTCTTGGAACCACCGTCTATACTTGCCCATGCCTGTCCAAGCAGTAGCCACCCCGATTCCATCTCTCTTCTTTTCATTGGCCCTGCATTGACTTCAGCCTGCTGAAAAGAGCCAAAAGCACTGGAGCTCTTTTTAAATCTCGTGCTGCATCACCAATGAACAGCCTGTCGCGCTGATTGCAGCCCGCCTAAAAGATCCAGAGGCATTGAAGGTCTCTTTAAATCGTGCGCTGCATTACCAATGAATGACCTCTTGTGCTGATTGCTGCCCGCTGAAAAGAGCCAAAAGCACCGGACTCTTTTAAAACCTCGTGCTACAGCACCGACGAACGACCTCTTGCGTTGATTGCAGCCCAGCGTAAAAAAAAAAAGAATCGGAAGCTCGAAGCTCTTTCTAAACCTCGCACTGCGGCAACAACAGACGACCCCTCGCGCTGATTGCAGACTGCTGAGGAAAGCCAAACACGTTTTCTGTTAATCACTTCAGTGTCCCTTCCCAGCCAGCAGAGCTCTATGGTTTTCTAGCATTGGAGTGATCTTTAGAACCTACTTCTGGTTACCTTGGCTCATTCGCCAGCATTAGAGTCTTGGAGTTATAGGGCACTACATCACGGAAACTAGTCTGTGATAGTCTGCTTTGTCTAGTCCCATCTATTAATACCCAGACCATAATTCCATGTACCCTTCTCATCCATGTATCTATCCAAACTTCTAAATATTACGATTGAATCCACAGTCATCACTTGCACTGACAGCTTGTTCCACACTCACGCCATCCTCTGAATGATGATCTTTCTCCTCAGATTCCCCTTAAATATTTCACCTTTTGCCCTAAACCTATGACCTCTAATTCTATTCTCATCCGTCCTGAGGGGGAAAAGCCTGCAGGAATTCACCCTATCTCTGGTTGTTCAGACCTAATGTCAGGATTGGGAAGAAATGCAATCTATGTGACTTTGACTGCGGGATGCTTACTGGTGCCAGATGGAGTGGTTGGAGTATCCTAAAAATCTCTTGGGATTTTCATGCAAAATAGTCTCCAGAATTTACAGAGAAAATGCACAAAACATCCAAAGAGCAGCCGTTCTGTGGGTCAAGATGCCTTGTTAATGAGAGAAGTCAAAGGAGAATGGCCAGACAGGTTCACATTGACAGGAAGGCAACAATAAATCAAATATCCATGTGTTACAACAGTGGTGTGCTAAATGCACGACATGTCAAACCTTTAAGTGGATGGGCCACAGCAGCAGAAGACCATGAACAATCAGATTCATTAGATACAGGAGGTACCAAATAAAGTGGTCACTGAATGTACTTCACAGCTGAAACCATTCCTGACATAATAGGATTTCAGGTCAAATTTAGACAGTGGGTTAGTTTTTAATATCATTATAGGAGTCCTGACAATATTTTTCTCTCTCTCTTGACAAAATAAACCTAAAATAAAAACTGAAAATGCTGGAAATAGTCAGAAATGTAAGCAGCGTCAATGGAGAGAAAAACAATTTGTTTTAAACATGAAGCACCATTCTCAATAGTTCTGCTGAACTTTTATGGCTTTTTTTAATCACTCGAATTTCTCAGTAACTTTCTCTGAGTAAATTGGTTGTATTTTTCCAATCCAGTAAACTCTTTCTGTCTTCACTGTTGCAGACTGTCTGTTGAACTTTTCCAGTATTTTCTATTTTATTTTTGCTTTCTTGGTGACATCAACTGTTAAGAGAGAAAGAATCATGCAGAAATTGTAGAAAGAAATATATCTCATCAAAGAACTGGGCCACTTATTTTGTGTCAGCCTGTCTGAGTTGATGATGTCATCTGAGGCAGAAGATCGCGGATTCGAGCTCTTCTCCAAGATTTGACATATATTGTTGGTTGACATTGAAGAAGAATACTGAGGGAGAGCTATATGGTATTTAGGATGAGACCTGTCTGCCTGCAAACATGGTTATATGAGATCTAATGGATCAATGCCAGTCTCCTGGTCAGCATTACTGAGCAATAACAATCAATTCAAAGATATACATTCATCAATTCATGGGTACAAATGGTTATAAAAAATTTGAATTAAGCCTATTCCTTGTATTAAGTGTAAAGGCAGATACCCATGAACAATAAAAGTCTTGTAATGCATTTGAACAAGAAAGGGCACAAATCTTTGCATGAGGCATTAAAACATCCATAAGCTCACAAAGCTGAAATAGGAGGAGTTCTAAGCCTTATTTAAACACTTTCAGTATGTGTGGTAATGGAACAAATAACAGAAATCACAACTTCCTTGAAGTTTAAAAAAATTATCAGTCTAAGCATATGTACAGTTTAGAACATGCCAATTTTGTAGGTTTTTGATACGGGGAGTTTTTCAGAGAAAAAAAAATCACTGAGGGAAGAGCTGGATATATGGCCTAATTGAGGTTTTAATCAAATACATTAAGAAGATGTATTTCCTTATATGGATGCTTCCACAGGGAGAGAATAGTAACCATTGAAAAAGATCAAAATGGAAAATGAAGAGAATATTTTTCAATCAGAGAATTTCAGTATCTAATACATTCTAAGTAAAAAGGGCAGTGGAACTTGACACCAAAGAGATAATTTTGAAAGGTATGAAGCATGTACGTACATGAGGATGAGGAATTTCAAAGGCTTGGGACCAGAAGTGGAGCACTCTTTCAGAAAGAATCCACAAACATAATTAAGGTCTTTTTAAAAAAAACTACAAAAAGAATCAGTAGTGAAATTACTATTATTTTTATGCTGATGTTTTAGTTTCAGTTTTTATTTTAGGTTTAGCTTGTCAAAAGAGAGAAAAAAAATATTGTCAGGACTCCAATAATAATAACTTTACATTGAAAGCAAGTAACATACCTAATATTGTCCTTAAGGAAATAAAACATAGTTAATTGTATCAAGAAAAGCAGAGGGTCTGAGGATAGAATAGGGCAACATAGTTAATTTTGGATAGCAAATATGAAAAGCCATTGTAGATATAATTACTTTAATGCTCTAAGATTCAATTATAAATATAACTGGAAGCTAATTTACTGGCAAAATAAGAGGATTTCAAGAAAACATAAATTGACTTCAATACTGTGTGTGTAATTACTGGAGTGTAGCTGATTTCTAGAACAGACCTCCAGCAGGGATTTTACTGATATGATGCTATTCCTCAAGAAAGGAGTTGTATAAGATCAGCTTGTAAGCAAGACCTGAAGTTGTACAATTGATGATGCTTGAGATAATTGTGTCACAATTTCTGACCATTTGGTTTCCCACTAACAGATCCAGTGTGACACTTGAAGATGATCAATCTGGCATGTTTTCAAAAGTTTTAAATATCTTGTTTTATAGGTCAGGAGATGAACATCTGTAGTTCAGAGGCAGAGAACTTCAGTAGTCTGACTGAGGAAGATACAGTGTGGGAGAATGTCGAGTGTAACCGCCATGTCCTCAGCCGATACATCAATCCAGCCAAGCTAACACCTTACCTTCGACAGTGCAAAGTCATTGATGAACAGGATGAAGATGAGGTTCTCAACTCACACATGCTGCAGTCCAAAATCAACAGGTCAAGTAAGTACTTTCAGTTAGCTTTCTAAATGTTGTCAGTTGTGCTATTCAATAAATACAGTATCATGTTCCTACTGCTTTATGTCAAATAAGAACAGTCTGTTTTACTGAGAGAAAATGCATTGTTTTATTTATTCTTGAGGTTTGTTACATCTGGCAAAACCAACATTATGGCTCATCAGAAGCCAATGATGAACAACCTTTCGCCACCGTAGGCCCTATGGTAAAGATACTTTTACAGTGCTATTAGGTAGACATAAAATAATGGAATTGTATTGGGATATTGTGCAAGGGTAAAAAGACCCTGATGGGAGTTATATACAGGCCCCCAAACAGTAGCCAGGATGAGGGATATAAATATCAATAGGAAATAGAAAAGGCATACAATAAGGGCATTGTTACAATAGTCATGGGAAAATTTCAATATGCAAGTAGATTGGGAAAATCAGGTTGGTGCTGGATCCAAAGAGACAACAGTTGTAGAATACCTACAAGATGGCATTTTAGAGCAGCATGTAATTGAGCCCATTAGGGAAAAGGCAATTCTGCAAATCTGAAACAGATTTGATTAGGGAGCTGAAGGTAAAGGAACGCTTTGGAGACAGTGAACACGTTATGATAGATTTCACCCTACAATTTGAGAGGTAGAAGACAAAGTCAGATGTACCAGAATTACAGCAGATTTACAGAGGCATGATGGAGGAGTTGTCCAAAATTGATTCAAAAAAGGACACTAGCAGGGATGACAACAGAACAGCAGTGGCTGGAGCAATTTTGGGGGGCAATTCGGAAGGCACAGGATTGATACATCCCAAAGGTGAGGAAGTATTCCAAAGGGAGGATGAGACAACTATAGGTGACAAGGGAAATCAAAGACAGTATAAAAGCAGAAGGTAGGGCATATAATATAGCAAAATTAAGGCAAACTTAGAGGATTGGGAAGTAATCAAAAATCATAAGGAGAGAAAAGATGAAATATAAAGGTAAAATGGCGAAAAATATCAAAGAGCATACCCAAAGATTTTTTTCAAATATTTAAAGAGTCAAAGAGAGGTGAGAGTGGATATTGGACTGCTGAAAAATGACACTGGAGAGGTCATAATGGAGTACAAAGAAATGATGGAGGAACTTCTCCATCAACATAGGCAAACTTTCCTCTTCCCAGCTAGTTTCTCCTGTGGCGTCCCACAAGGTTCCATCCCAGGTTCCATTCTTTTCTCTATATATGTGCTTCCCCTCGGCCACATTATTCACAAACATGACATTTCCTTCCATTGTTATGCTGACAACACACAGCTTTATCTCCCCTTGAAACCAAACGACCAGTCAAATCTAGTCAGCCTCACGAACTGCCTTGAGGACATAAAGTGTTGGATGGCATAGAACTTCCTACAGCTGAAGGCAAGTCTGAAGTTGTCCTATTTGGCCCCCCGACTCCATCAAAGTGATACCCAACCGTCTGGGTAACCTGTCCACCATTGACAAACCCCATGTCAAAAACCTTGGTGTGATATTTGATTCCGCTTTTAAGTTTGATAAGCAAGTTAATGCAGTAGTAAAAGCCAGTTATTTCCAGCTTCGTACTATTGCTAAAATCAAGCAGTTTCTCTCCTTCAAAGATCTCGAGAAAGTCATCCATGCCTTTATATCCTCCCACTTGGACTATCCAACTCCCTGTATACTGGGATTAGTCAGTCGTCCCTGTCCCGCCTGCAACTGGTCCAGAACTCTGCATCCAGGCTCCCGTTAGAGGGAACATATTACTCCTTTTCTGGCCTCTCTCCACTGGCTACCAGTATGGTTTAGAATTGATTTTGAGGCTCTCCTGTTTGTTTATAAAGCCCTAACTGGGCTGGCCCCCTCCTATATTGCAGACCTCCTAACCCCTTATTCTACTTCCTGGTCCCTCAGGTCAGTTGACTTGGGGCTCCTGGCTGTCTCACGATCTAAATTTTTCAGGAGTGACCATGCCTTTACTGTTGCAGCCCCTAGACTGTGGAACAGCATCCCTCTCCCTATCAGATCTGTCCCCTCCATTGACTCTTAAGTCCAGGCTCAAAACTTACCTTTATTCACTAGCGTTTGAATCTTCCTGATGTGACTGATTTTTGGCTTGCGCCTGGGCTCGTGTGTTGTTTACTTTGTGCCTATGAGCTGAGTGCCTTGTTGTTTATATCTGTGTTTCTTGTATTTGTGATTTTAGCTACCTGTTATGGTTTGTACAGCACTTTGGTCAATACGGGTTGTTTTTAAATGTGCTTTATAAATAAATTTGACTTGACTTGCTTTGACTGAATAAAAAATTTTCATCCGTCTTATCTGTGGAAGACACTAGCAGTATGCCAGAAATTTGAGAGCATAAGGAAGCAGAAGTGAGTGTAGTTGCTATTACTTAAGGAGAAGGTGCTTGGAACCTGAAGGGTCTGAGGGTAGGTAAGTCGCCTGTTCTTGATGGACTACACCCCAGGGTTCTGAAAGAGATACCTGAAGAGATTAGTTATTTCTTTTCAAAAGACTGGAAAATTGCATATGTTATTCTGCTCTTCAAGAGGAGGAAGGAATTATAGGCCAGTTATCCTGACATCAGTGGTGGGGAAGATGTTGGAGTTCATTACTAACGATGAGGTTTGAAGGTATTTGGAGATGAATGATAAAGTAGACCTGATGCACCATCAATAACTCATGCTGAGACTTAGGAAGTGAGATATCGGCTTTTATTGACTGAAGAACAACACTACATCCTGGGAAAATGAGGGAGAGCAGCAGACCACAGTTGCCTTTATACAGGGGTCTGTGGGAGGAGCCACAGGAGCAGTCAGCAGGGTCTGTGGGAGGAGCCACAGGAGCAGTCAGACAGGTATATCTAGTTCACCACAAGACCAAAGTCAGCATGCTTTCTTCAGATGAAATCTTGCCTGTTAAATCCGCTGGAATTCTTTGAGGAAATAACAGGCAGGATAGACAAAGGAAAGTTAGTGTATGTTGTTTACTTGGATTTTCAGAAGGTCTTTGACAAGGTGCCTGTGAGGCTGCTTTACAAGATAAGAGCCAATGGTATTACAGGAAAGTTACTAGTATGAATAAAAGGTTAGCTGATTGGCAGGTGGCAAAGCATCAGAATAAAGGGGACTTATTCTGGTTGGCTGCCGGTAGCAAGTGTTGTTCCGTAGGGGCTGGCATTGTGACTGGTTCTTTTCATGTTATACTGTGTGTTAACAATTTGAATGATGGAATAGATGGCTTTATGGCCAGGTTTGAAGATGATGCAAAGACATGGGGAGGAGCAGGTACTGTTAAGGAAGCAGGGAGTCTGCAGAAGGAAGAATGGGCAAACAAATAGCAGATGGAATATAGTGCAGGGAAGTGTATGGTCATGCAGTTTGGTCGAAGAATAAAGGTGTAGACTGTTTTCTAAATGGGGAGAAAATTCAAACATTAGAGGTGCAAAGGGAGTTGGGAGCTCTTGTTCAAGGTTCCCTATCTTGGGTCCCCAACCTGGCATCCACGGACTCCTGGCTTAATGGTGTTGATCCGTGGCATAAAAAAAGGTTAAGCTTGCAGGCTGAGTCAGTGGTAAGGAAGGCAAGTGTTAATGTGAGCATTCATTTTGAGAGGACCAGAATATAAGAGTAAGAATGCGATGCCGAGGCTGTTATAAGGCATCTTGGAGTATTGTGAACAGGTTTGGCCCCTTATCTAAGAAAAGATGTGCTGGCATCGGAGAGTGTCCGGAAGAGGTTTATGAGAATGATTCTGGGAACGAAAGGGTTAACATATGGGGAGTGTGGCTCTGGACCTGTATTTGTGGAGTTTAGAAAAGTTAGGGTTTATCTCATTGAAACCTATCAAATATTGAAAGGCCTAGACAGAGTGGATGTAGAGAGCATGTTTCCTATAGTGGGGGAGTCTAGGACCAGAGGGAACAACCTTAGAACAGAGGAATGTCCATAAAGAACAGAGATGAGGAGGAGTTTCTTTAGCCAGAGGGTAATGAATCTATGGAATTGATTGCCACAGGTGACTGTGCAGGTCAAGTCATTGAGTATATTTGAATGTTGATCGGTTCTTGTTTAGTCAGGATGTCAAAGGTTGTGGGGAGAAGGCAGGAGAATGAGGTTGAGAGGGATAATAAATCAGCCATGATGGAATGGAGGAGTAGACTTGATAGGCCGAGTGGCCTAATTCTGCTCCTCCATCTTATTGTCTTATCATCTTATAATTTAAACAGAGTGATGATGTTCAGATGCACCTGTTGCCTTGTGCTGGATGTTGAGGTTATAGGTTTTCAAAGTGCTGTCGAATAAGTTATAATATCATCCTATCTTTTTTGATTGGCAATTAATTATTTTTCCCCAGGTATTTATTGCCATATTTTCCGTCAGTACAGAGCTTTCCTAAATGTTCTTCTCTGTCTCCATGTATTCAAAGGCTTGCTGTACTTTAAGCAAGAAAAAATAGGAGTTCTGGCCTTACCTCAACTGGAAGCTTGTCCGTTGCATGCTTTCCTATCCAATGGTTCTTAGCAGACTTGTAGGATTAGCTGCCACTGGATATCCTTTATGGTTAGATCAGCTTCTGAAGACATAAATAGCTGAGCTTCTTTTCAATCTTTCTCTATATCACCTGATTCACAGCAAAAAATGAATGTTTTGCCCTTCAAATGAACTGTGCAAATGTACTTGTAGAACTGACTACATGTGGCAAGAACTGAGGCAACTGTGTACTTTCCCAATCAATCATCCAGTGTTGTAAGTGCTGAGTTTATGCTTATAATTTCTATTGCATCGATTCTTATGCATATATTTCTATTATTTCACTCCATTTCATTGGAGAAATAATTTTGCATTTTATTGGGAGATTGCAGTAGGTCCAATCATTTCTGGAGACTGCTTAAATAGACAACAGTTTCTGTTTGCTTTGGAAAAAAAAGATATTTTCTGTAAAATAAATTATTGGTGCTAAATTCAATTGCCCTTGAAAATAAACAGAGATTTTTCTGCATATATAATGGCCACTCACTGACTCGAGTATAGGCAGAACATCAATTATTTTTAGTGTGCTGCTTACTATAATGAGTTCAACACCGTAGCCAACACTACCATTGCTGCTAATGTGGGTGCCCTTTTCCACTGGTTCACTTTGATTCTTGCTGGGCTTAAAGTGAAGCCGTATATTTTAAAGGGAATGATCTACGCCTGATGAACAGTTGTCAGTTATTCTATGACTGAATCCAGCCAAGGGAATGATGAAGAATGGCACAACACGGAAGAGGGCAGGGTGTAAAATTTATTTGTTACGTTTGTATTGATCATTGCTGTGCATACTGTTTACTCTGTGAGTTTCATGCAAACACTGAGTGTCACTGCATGTTGGTATCCACTCAGTGAGCACTTTATTAGGTACCTCCTGCGGCCTCTGGGTGCACGTTCAAGGTCTTCTGCTCCAGTGCCCATCCACTTCAAGGTTTGACGTGTTGTGCATCCAGAGTGCACTGTAGTAAGTGTGGTTATTTGAGTTACCGTTGCCCTGATCCCCTGTGAATAGTGTCAGAGCAAGGCCCTGAGCTGGTGATTAAGAGGCTCAAGAAGATTGGAGACTGGGTTGCGGCGAACTATCAGGCAGAGGCCCATTCGGGTTAGGGTTAGTGGGTGAATAAAAGCATCGGGGGGTCATCATATCGAATCCTTTTTCTCACATTCTGACCCCACCTCGGTCCGTGGATTTTCTGGTGTTTGTACACAGTCCAACACACATTCCTTAGTTTCATTCCTGACTACGATGTTTTTCTTGTGCCTTTCCAAGAGTTCGGACTGAGGCAGGCAGTGGAGGAGTTGCACGAAGCCACACACCAGCTGGTTTGGCCACCTCAGATACTGACTATGCATATTTTTTAATGGAAACATAGATGTGGGATTTAGACGCGGTGGACTTCAGGCACAAGTAGCCGCCAATCAGAGCAGGACAAAAATATACTGAAGATGCCAGATTATAGGAGAATGAGACTGCTGATGTATTCTGCTACAAAGGACTCGGAAGGGGATTTAGGTGGTGCAGACTGTGCACACAATAAACTTTAGCTTGCACTGGGAAGCCTGTCAGCAAAATTGGATTCAGTAACAGCTTGATATTAGGCTAGCCATGGTGCTTGGAGCCAGTCCCTGCAGGGTGAAATTTGTAGCCAAGAATATTACAACACATATGTACCCAAACTAGAAACTTAGTCTTCCAGTTGAGCACAGACAGCCAACACCCAACATCTACACATGCTGCAATGGAAGGACAGAATGAGACCCTCACTCTTCTGTTTCCAGTTTGAGGATTACAGTGTACTCAGTGCAGTCTTTTGGGCTCTAAGGTAATCTCCCAAATCTATCTGAAGTCATTTACACGGGAACTAATGGCCGCCTTCCAATGTTAAGACCAGAAGACATACTATAGGAACTGAAACAGGCCATTTGGCCCATTGAGTCTGCTCCATCGTCCAGTTGTGGTTGATTTACTTTCCCTCTCAATCCCACTCTCATGGCTGCTCCCTATAATCTTCAAAGCCCTTACTAATTAACAATCTATCAACCTCTGCTTTAAATATACCCAATGACTTGGCCTCCACAGCCGTCTGTGTAAATGAATTACACAAATTTACCATTCTCTGGCTAAAGAAATACATCCTCATCTTTGTGCTAAAGGAAGGGTTCCCAACCTGGGGTCCATGGACTCCTCTGTAGACCCCCTGGTATAAAAAGGTTGGGAACCCCTGTTCTCGAGGAACATCCTTCTTTATTGAGGCTGTACTCCTCCAGTCCTAGACTCTCCCTCTACTGGGAACATCTTCTCCACATTATCTGGGCTTTTCAATATTCATTAGATTTCAATGTGAATTTCTTCCCCTCCCCATTCTTGTAAACTCCAGTGAGTACAGGCCTAGATCTATCAATCGTTCCTCAGTCATTAACCCCTTCATTCCTGAGATCCTTCTTGTCTTTGGACCCTCTCAAATGCCAGCACCCTTGGATTTGCTGTGTGTGCCTGCAAGAAGGTGAATCTCAGGTTAGTATGTGGAGCCATATATGTACTTTGATAATAAATTTACTTTGAACTTTGAAGTGTGGTCTGACCAAATCTTTATAAAGCCTTAGCATTACATCTTTGCTTGTAACCTAAAGATTGACTTCAGGGAATCCTGCACTCTGACTCCCAAATTCCTTTGTACCTGCAATTTTTGAATTCACCCCCTTTTCGGAAAACAGTTTATGCATTCACTTCTTCAAACAAAGTGCACGACCGTATCCTCCTTACACTGTATTCCATTTACCCTTTCTCATAAGCTGTCCAAATCTTTCTGCAGACTCTTTGTTTCCTCAACACTACCTGCCCCTCCACCTATTTGATGGCCATAAAGCCATCAAATCTGTTATTGACAGCACTAACATATAACCGGAAAAGAAGCGGACAAAACACCAGCCCTGAGGACACCATTAGTCACCAGGAGCCGACTACAAAATGCCCCTTTTATTCCCACTCTTTGCTTCTGCCGGTCAGCCAATCTTCTGTCCACATCTGTAGCTTTCCTTTTATGCTACATTCACTGGTGCATCATCATGTGGGAGCGCTTGAAAAGGCAAAGGAACATTGCATACATATTGAAAAAATACACTAGTAATGCTAATTCTTATGTCCAGTGTGCTGTGATTTGATTAGTTTTGGAATTCTTGATTGGCACGAAAGGAAACAGGGAGAAGGCAGGAGATTGGGGCTGAGAGGGAAAACGGAGCAGCCATGATTAAATGAAATGGTGGAGCAGACTTGATGGGCCAAATGGCCTAATTGTGCTCTTATACCTTATGGTGTTGTGGAATGTATATTTTGTGGAGATTTCAGTTTTTAAGTGGAGTTCAGTGGCAGAGGGAAGCAAATCAATTATGAACATGAAAGTGATGTTGCAGTTAATGGCTACACACTGAGAGGATTCTTCTTGACAGAAGGGGTTGTGTGGTTGCCTCCTCCCTTCCTCCTGCACCTAAGATACTTGTGAGAGTCAGGGAAATAAACAGGCCCCTGGACCACTGTCCCCTTCATGACATACAATACAATCCACCACTCTCACCCAATTCTCCTTCCACCCACTTACAATAAATTGCAGTAGCCAATTAACTTGCCAGCCAGGTGGTCTTAGCGTGTTGGAAGAAACAGGAGGAGCTGAAGTCATAGGGAAAGATGCAAATAGCATTGAGGTCATTCCTGCATCAAATGCAGGTCATTGTAACAGTGAGGCAGCAATGCTAATTGTTGCAACTCTTTTCCACCTTGAAGCATGGTTTGTAGTACAGCCATTATCCAGGATTTTCTCCTCTGTATGGCAAGTACTAAAGGACATAACACTCCACCATGGAGCTTGACATCTGCCCCTGCCAGATTTTGCAGTGTTCTTTCACAAAGTCCATGTACTGCAAGTATTGTATGACTGCTTCAATACTGCAGTATATCTTGTGTTATATTTATGCTGTAGATGTGTTTGTGGGTTCACACTGAAGTTGTGAGTCATTGGGTCATTGAATCGTCTTCGTTGCTCCGTGGCCACCTGGTGGTTCAGTGCTAGTGGTACCATGCACTTTCATCAAATGAAGCCATCATGACTGCAAGCAGGGACATGTTAGTTAATTGTCTATTGTCATCCACCAGGTGAAAACTGGAGGAGTGGAATTTCTTTTGGCTCAGATACTGGATGAAGTCAATGGATTTCTCCAAAAACAAATGTCAAGTATAGCACCCTGAGGCTCCATGATCTCAGCAACTGGGTCTCTATAATCCACTGTGGTGCACAGTATTACACACCTCTAATTGTAATTTGAAGTAGATGAGAAATTCACCAATAAAACAATTACCATAAAGGGACTTATCAGTGTCTTGCTTTACCACTTCTGAATCCACCTTATGCTGCAATGGAGATTGAACGAATTCATCTGATATGATCTATGCTTATTGATCAGTGAAAAGTCTATGATCTGTAATATTATATATCTGTGAAAATTCCCAGCTCTTGTCTCTGGGAGTAAATAAAATTGAGTGAGTGAGAAAGTAATAAAATTCAAGACTCATTTAATTTTTCTTTCCAAAGGTCGTTTGCTGGATATCCTTCAAACAAAAGGGCAGAGAGGATATGTTGTTTTTCTGGAGAGTCTGGAATTCTATTATCCAGAACTGTACAAGTTGGTCACTGGAAAGGAGCCCACACGGAGATTCTCTACGATAGTAGGTAAAGGGATTATACTTATTTAACTTTTAATTTCATCACTTGCAAAGAAAAGCAACTCTCTTTTAAAACAATAGATTACTGCACTTAAATGGATATATTTTATGTTGCATATTACAGGTTAATATAGCAATTTCTTTTTCTATCCTTTATATACTTAATTTGGTCAAGAGTAAACTGTTGGCATTACTGGATTAAACTAAATGTTACCCTAAAAACTGAGCACTACTCTCAGGAATTAGAGCAATACTCTGAGCTGTTGCTAAGCCCAATTAAGGTCATGTTTTGAATGCAAAGGAGCCTCAGTGTTCAAAGTATTTTGAACTTGTTAAGGGGAAAGAGCAGAAACATAAATCTACCCAAGAGCTAGCATGATTGAAAAAAGACCAAAAGGCCTCTGTTATTAAGAGAAGCTGTTAAGGTTTAGTGATTTCAATAATATAAACAAGTTGAATTAATGTAAATGAAACAGGTGAACTATTTTGAGTTATTTCCTTTGTATTAGCTATTTCACCTTATTCCAGATCAGGTTCATTATCATTGACTTATATAATGTGAAGTGTGTCATTTTGCAACAGTAGTACAATGCAACGATACAAAATTCATGATAAATAAGCCATGAAAAAAATAATGAGGTAGTATTCATGGACTGTTCAGTAATCTAAAGGTGGAGGGGAAGAAATCATTTCGAAATGATTGAGTATGGGTCTCCCGTATTTTGCCTCTGATGGTAGTAACAAGAAGAGAGACTGTCCCAGATGGAGTGTATCCCGGATGATGGATGCCGTCCCGCACTGGCAGACACTCAGTAACTTCACCCAACCTTAGTCACAATTTGAAATGTATCTCCACCAATGTTAAGCCAACTTCCTTCTGATAGGCTTAGCAGCCCCACAAACCCACTTGCCCAAGAACTATCTTTGTTAAAATAGAAAATTTTTAAGTGACAATCAGTAGAAATGGAAGGAAGTAAATATTCTTAATAAACATTACCTTTTTCATTTTTATTTTCTGAGGCACCTTAGGAATGAAAACCCTTCATGATATTTGGAAGCTGTTGAACTCAAACCAAAAATGTAAATTTGATGTTGTTCAAAAGTATAAATTGTACATTCTACAAAAATGGGAGTTTGGATATTTTTGAATTAAAATCATAGCTATTCCTAGATCTAATTCTGCATCAGTTATAGTTCAATCTGATGCTTAAATGCAAGTAATTTTATCTTAAAGAAGGCTGATCGCTGCTTTTTATTACTGCTATACTAAAGCTGAAAGGTGCTAGACTTTGAAGTACGGTTTCTAAACTTAATTGCTCTAATTCTTCTTAAAATCCAAATCTTTTAGCAGGATTTTGGTCACCAATCTAATATTTTCATATCTGGGCTAGCATTAAAATTTGATAGTACTCTTTTGAGGCACTTTTTATTACCCTGAGAGTAAATTCAGGTAGTTATTGATGTTTGACAAAATGTGACCCAAGTGTGAAGGAATTTTTGTTTATATCTTTCTTGCACTTACCTTCTGTCATTGACAATCATGCACTTAATTCCAGTAGAGGAAGGACATGAGGGTCTGACACAGTTCCTGATGAATGAAGTGATAAAACTCCAGCAACAGACAAAGGCAAAGGAAGTGTCACGATGTGACATGCAGGTTAAGATGAAACAACTGGAAGATGAGAAGAAACAGCTCAAGCTGGTGAACCAAGAGCTTCACACATTCCAGGAACGTTACAACAAGATGAAGGAGGAAAGAAACAACTACAACGATGAGCTTATGAAAGTCAAGGATGACAATTACAATTTGGCCATGAGATACGCACAGCTTAGTGAGGAGAAGAATATGGCAGTGATGAGAAGTCGAGATTTGCAACTGCAGGTAAGGTTATAGATATGTGGAAAACTTAGCCTAACCAGTTATTGATTAATATAAGTCACTAGACTCATGTTGATATATTTATAAATTGCTAAGAACAGTTCTGTGGCAGCATGAGAATCGGCATAAACCAGCAATACTGCTGGGATTGAGGTTGTAGTATTATTGCTATTAATTTCTTTGTGCTGGGTTATCAGTGTCAGTGTTAAAATTCTACTGAGAGTAATTAGTGACAATGTTGTAATACTGCTGAGCAGAATCAGTAACAATTCAGCAATGCTGCTGTGTGCTGGTACCAAGCTCAGCAAGATACTGTGTTATCTGAGAAGAGGCTAGAATAGAAAACTGATGAAATTGGCAGTTATGCTGAAGAGTTTTGCAAAGTGAGAAAAAGTTTTAGCTCCTCTCCTGGTGTCATGCAGAGTAGATCTAATAACAGTACTTCAGAATATATTCCCTGCAAAATATTTGTCCAAAATCCAAATCAGCTATGCATACATTTGCTCATAATAGAGTACACCAAAGCACAGACTCTGCCATGAAATGACATTAAGCAATCAGACTACCAGCCTGCTTTTTACAGTTAGAACCTCCAACATCAAAACTGAATATTAACATTAGAGATTGCTCGCAAAGCTAGCTACACTATCGGAATGAATCATTATTTTTAATCCACCTTCTGATTGAAGAGGAAATCTGGCTGACTCAGATCATGTATAGTATCTAAACTGCTGAAGACTGAGCAAATCTTTGAAGTTACATGCATCATAGTAACAGTTTTTGCAAATGGTTTGAGTTGAAGTTAATTCTGTGTGATCATTTAATAGTCATAAGATTATCATCCAGTCATAATGTTGCAATGGATTAAACCAGTTATCAAAGGCATACGAATATTACTGCCTCCTCAGTCAAGCCGTTCCAGTCTAATATTTGATTTTATGGTGTATTTTCCACCATTGGATTTCCCAAAGTCCCTCACACATGGTAGAAGTATTTTTAGAGTTGTGACATTGTTATAAAAAAGGAAAAGACAGAAATTTGCACAATAAATGTCACCATCAAAATGTCCCACAAACAGAAAAGGGGTAAATAACTTTAACTCTATTGTTACTTCTCAAACTCAAACCTTGGTCAAGTCAATGGAGGAATTCGCCATCTTGTCTTCAAGTATTTCCATGGAATCTCTGGAGTCCAGCTGAGAAGTCAAACAGAATTTTCTAACAGGATTAAATGCATATTAGCGTTTCCATCACCAGTGACATTGATTGACATTATTTTCCTGCGCCCTGAACAGAGGTTTGAACTAATTACCTGCAGTCTTAGAGAATGGCAGCTACTATAACCAAAGCTGACATCTTGGTTTCTAATAGGCATGACTTTTCACCATCATTTTGTCTGCCTGCATCTGCCTTGGAGTTAACTCCATTCTGTGTATATATCAGACTCCCCACATAATGGCATGTGTGCATATCTCTGCACAAACTCCCATTTCAGTCTCATGTCATGGGTGGAACAGAACAATGGAACTGTGTGGGTATGATCGATAAAGCAAATACAATTTAAAAACAATTTGTGTTGCAAAGCACCCAAACAAATCTTGGCATTAAATATATTGTGAGTATTCTGAGGGAAAATATTATGAAGTATTCTGGAGGTCAGTCACAACTAATCTGATCTATGAACTGCTAACATTAATTCAGAAGCCACTAGCTCCAAAGTGTCAAACAATGCCACAAAACTGTCAATTGCCAAGTTTAATCAATTAGTTACTAATTGTGAATCATTAACTTCTAAAATTGATCCATTAACCACTAACACCATTCCAATTAACTGCTGACATGGATCTATCTGTCGTCATGGTTGACCCAACAGCTAAATTAATGCATTAATTGTTAAGGTTAATCAATTAACTGATAACATAGATATACTAATAACTAATATTGATCCATTGATTGCCAGTATTGACTATTAATATTTATACATTCACAGCTGCAATTCATCCATCTTTGATGGATTAAACACTAATATCAAACCCCCAATGCTAAAGCTGATCTGTTAACCAAAGCGTTGATTTAATAACTTACAACACTCGTACATAAACTGCTAATTGGCTCCCTACATGCTTTCCATCCGTGCTGGGTTGAGCATCGAGCTAGCAACTCGGCCTTGTAAAAACAGACAAAAATGAAAGATACGACACTGTTGCTGCCTGATGCACCAAACAAGGTGCGGAAAGAAACATAAAATAAAATGGCAACACTGATCTGTTAAGACTGATCCATGAACTACTATGATTAATACATTAATCACTGATGCTGATCCATTGAGCACTAAGGCCAATCTATCAGCTATTAACATTGATCAATTAATCATTGCATTAATTTATAAACCACTGGATCATTGATTTTTTTTTTTGATCCTGTCATACAACCAGAGATAATAAACTATCTTTACTGCACTTCACAAATCCCAGAAAAAAAATTAGAGCCACATTCACAGCCGTATGCTTGCTGGAATGATTAAGATAATTGGGTATAATGAGAAGATTCATTGTGATACCCACTTAGCAGTCTCATTAGGCAAAGGAGCAACCCTATTCAACAAAGCTATACCAAAGGAGTTCTATTTTAAGAACACAAAATGCCCATGACCAATGAAGCCAACTAGACTTCAGTATATGAATCTAACATTAACATCGCATTATTCATGCCACGAACGGTGGCATTTCTGAAATGAAAGTTTCATGATTCCAACTTCAAGGAAACCAATCTGTTCTGTAAGTGATATGATTGACTGTCTCTATGCTTATAACCTTTTGATCCCATTTGCAGCCAGATATACTTCCAGTTATTTTTCAAAGAACTAATCAAATCTTGATGGCTCGCACTTGCAAATATTTACGGTGCTGTGAGAAAATAAAGATTTTTTATAATAATTAGACATGCTCAAAGCATGTTGATTTTGAACTTGTGCTCTCTAATACTGCACTCGCTGTTTAAACTAAATTACTTGCTTGTATTTTCATTATTCATAACTCATAGCATTATAAAGATCTGGATAACATCCCAATCATTTTTCATTTCTTCAATGAAAGTGGGTAGAATATGTAAGCATCTTTTTATAAGTTAATGATGAAAGCTACTTCTTACATTTAATAAAAATTGGGTTCTCAAGAGTTTCACGTAATGTTCCAAATAAAGCTTAGCTATAAACTTGAACGGGTTTAAGTAATCCTTTTGAATTTATTATCAAGTAATTTCTAATAGGCTCTCCTTGATTAGCCTCATTGATATAAGCTTCACATTAATTGAATAGTTTCAATATATGATATATATTCACTGGTCAAGCCTCTCCTCCATTATACTTTGTGAATTGCTATTCTTCAAATGGAGTTTTCAGAGACAGGTGAGAGCTGAGTAGAATATTTGGTTTTCAAACCTCTGATCTTATCATTTTAATTTGTTGTACTTTAAAAATGTATTTTAGGAGGGTGGTAGTGATCATTTCCACCTATACTAATGAATATATTAGTTAGTCTGAGCCTACTGTGCCTTTTGAAATGCATTTAGTCCAGAGCAAGGTACATGACAGTGACTGGAGAGCAATCCAAGAAGTCGTGACTTTCCGCAACTCATTATTTCCACTTACTATCACTGAGGTGGCATGCAAGCATTAAGAGGGTAACGCGAATGCATTGCCAGCGACCCGGATTCAGTTGTGCCACTGTGTGTAAGGAGTTTGTACGTTACGCCCACGACTGTGTGGCCTTCCTCTGGGCACCCCGCTTTCCTCCCTCATTGCGAAGACGTAGGGGTTGTAGGTTAATTAGTCACATGGGTATAACTCGACAGCTTGGGCTTGTTGGGCTGTATCTCTAAATTTAAAAAAAACTCATTTCTCGTGCTCACATTTCCAAGTCTGTAGCGGAATTCATCTTGTTTCTGCATGACGTTGGCAATCACACCTGAAGGACAGGCTGATTGATGTTCTGGTTGGTTTGTACCTTTCAATCCTCCTGGTTTGTGCCATCCATCCAGGGGTTCACAAATTCTGTGTCTTACAGCCCAAAAGAGGATGAGCTGTGACCCATGTCCTTACCAGAATCACATTTATTGGCACTGACATACGTCATGAAATTTGTAATGTTGTGGCAGCAGTGCTGTGCAGGTAAAACAAATTACTATATGTGACAATAAAATCTATAAATAACTAAAAGTAATTAAATAGCTTGTTGCCAAATGCTTGGTAGGAAATTTGATTTATTCATCGTGTATCTCACAATCTTCACTGCTTTATTAATGTAGTTATATTGGTTGCTTCTCTTTTGTATCATAACATAAAACTTTGAGTATTTCATGGCCTTTTAAAGATGCTCCCTCACTGACGCTGAGATAACAATAGAAGAAATAGTACTAGAAATAAGCTATAATGCCACTTAAATCTGTACAGTCATTCAATAGGATCATTGACATCTGATTTTGGCCTCATCTCCTCTTCCCTGCCCTCGATTCCCAAATGGACCAAAGACTTGCCTATCTTGGTCTTGAGCATATTCAAAGATTCACCCTCATCAGCTCTCCAGAGCGGCTGATTCCAAACAACCACAACCCAAGCAACTCCTTCCCTTGAGCCAGCCTTATTTAAGTGTTTCAGCCCAAGCCCAAATCACTCATTCCATTATTGAGTGTGGCCCTTGTGCATTCGGATCTCTCATTGAAGTGAGAGTCAGATTGAATTTTTCAGTCTAGAAGCCACCTGTCATTTCTTAGCCCATGACTTGACCTAGATCCCCAGGTGTTGTGGCTTGTATTACTAGCAAATGCTTTCTACTGTCATTTATGAATAATATAAATAGCCAGGGAGTGAGATTCCTCTCCATTAATCATTAGCCCAAGCAATGGATTTTCATCTTATCTGTTTAAATCCATGCAAATGTCACTTTGGTGAGAGACCCAGGAGACTTAAAAAGTCTCAGGCATGAAATTTCTCACACCTAATTTGAGGCATGTTCTTCATTTTTTTCCCTTTTTATGCTCACATGTGAAAAGAAAACCCAAGACTGTGTAGATTGAAAGAATCCTAAAATACTTAGAACCAATGAAATATTTTTGAAGTGCAGTCACCTCCATGTAGTGAGAAACATGCTAAACAATTTGTAAGTAAACAACGCTGATGTTGTGAAAGAGCGAAAGTTTTCTGATGCAAACTCTTGTGACTGCCAAGACCAATAGAATCTTGCAGAAGATGGTTCTTCAAATAATTGGTGATTTTAGTAAAATTATTATCACACGTACGAGGTATATCGAAAATCTTTGTTTTGCAAGTTATCCATACAGATTATTTCACAACATCAGTACAGCAAGCAGTAATAGAATGCAGATGATAATGATAGTCACAGAGAAAGTGCAGTGCTGAGACAGTAACATGCAGGGCCATGACAGGGTACATTGTGCGGACATGACTCCATCTTATCATGCAGGTGATCTGCTCAGTACACTTATAACAGTGGGATAGAAGCTGTCCTTGAGCCTTGTGGTATGTGTTTTTATGCTTCTGTTATCTTCTCCCCGATAGTATTGGAATGAAAGGGGATGTTCAGGATGTGCGGGGTCTGTGATTATGCTGGCTGCTTAACCAAGGAGCAGGAAGTGCAGACAGAGTGCATGGTGGGGAGGTTGGTTTTCATGATGTGTTGGGATGTGTCTACAACTTTCTGCAGTTCCTGGCAGTCACGGGCAGAATGATGGCCAAACACATCAAGGCAGGATGCTCACTGTGTGCAGCAATAAAAATTGCTGAGTGTCAATGGAAACTTGCCAGACTTCTTTAGTCTCCTGAGGGATCGGAGCCACTGTTTTCTTTGTAATGGTGTCTATATGGCTGGACCAGAATTTGATGCTCTCCACGATCTCCACCTCAGCATCATTGACGTAAACAGGAGCGTGTAATCTGTCCTGCTTCCCGAAGTATAAATGACCATCTCTTTTTTTGCTAACATTGAGGGAAAGGTTGCTGTTATGACACTATTACAAGTAGCCTCTCTAACTTCTTCCTGTACTCCAAGTCATTATTTGAAATTTAGCCCACTAGAATGCTGTCATCTGCAAACTTGTAGATGGAATTAGAGTACAATCTAGCCAAACAGTCATGAATATACAGGGAGTAGAGGGCCAAGGAAGCTTCTTGTGGTGTGTCAGTGTTGAGAATAATCTGGTGGTGTTGCAGCTTGTCCTTATTGATTTACAGTCTGTTGGTCAGAAAGTTAAGGATCCAATTACAAAGAGAAATATTGAGTCTAAGGTCGAGAAGTTTGAGGATAAGTTTGCTAAGAGTTATGATAATGGAGGCAGAGATATAGTAAGTAAGTAGTACTCTGACATTGTTATCTTTGTTATCTAGATGCTTCAGCATGAATGTGGAGCCAGGAACATTCAAGGCAAGGTTTGCCGATTAGATTGCCCCACCATTTAATTAAATGGTGGCCTCACTTGATAACATCCTAGATGGCTTTCAGTGGTCAGAAACAGAACTGAAATGAAACTGAAATTTTGATGATGGATGCTCTGAGATGAGTAATTCACCTCCATAGCTCAACACTCCTCCAATACCTACCAGGCTTATCAGAAATGTGATGGAATTCTCACCACTGGTCCAAATAGGTGCACTTGAAATAATATTCATGGTTTTCATAGTTCAAAGTAAATTTATTTTCGAAGGACATATATGTCACCATATACTGCCCTGAGATTCTTTTTCTTGCAGGCATTCACAGTTGAAAGAAGTGCAATAGAGTCAATGAAACACTACACACATAGACTGACAAATAACCAACGTGCAAAAGAAGACAAACTGTGCAAACACAAATAAAAAACAATGCTAAATAAATTAATGAATAAATAATACTGAGAACATGTGTTGTAGAGTTGGTTTGGAAGTGAATCCGTTGGTTATGTTCAGTGATCAGTTCAATATTGAGGTAAATGAAGTTATCCACACTGGCTCAGAAGACCGATGGTTGAAGGGTAATAACTGTTCCTGAACCGTGTGAGGCGAGACCTAAGGCTCCTGTACCTCCTAACAATGGCAGCAATGAGAAGGCCTGGACAGAGTGGGTCTTTGATGAGGGATGCTGCTTTCTCATGGCAATAATCCTTGTGCATGTGCTGAATGATGGGCAGGGCTTTTCCTGTGGTGGACTGGGCTGCAGGTATTTCCATTCTTGGGCTTTGTTGTTTCAATACCAGGCCATGACTGGAGACCTATAAATGGGTGACTGTCAGGAGAGGGAAGGGAGAGCAGCCCTGTGGCCATTCCCCACAACAAAAAGTACTCCATTTTGAGTACTGTTGTGGGGGGGGTGGGGGGGGGAGCGAGCTACCAGCAACAGCTGCCGTGCCTTTGGCATCAAGTCTGGCCCCGTGGCTCAGGAAGGGAGGGAACTTAAGAAGATGGGAGCAGTAATAGGGGGGCAGATAGGCGATTCTGCCGATGCGAAAAAGAAACACGGGTGGTAGTTTGTCTCCCAGGTGCCAGGGTCTGCAATGTTTCTGCATGCATCCACAATACCTTGAAAAGGGAGGGAGAGCAGCCAGAAGTCGGTACACGTTGGTACCAATGACATATGTAGAAAAAGGGAGGAGGTCTTGAAACCAGAGTACAGGGAGTTAAGAAGAAAGCTGAGAAGCAGGACCTCAAGGGTAGTAATCTCGGGATTGCTGCCTGTGCCATGCGACAGTGAGGATGGGAATAGAATGAGGTGGCAGATAAATGTGTGACAGAAGAATTGGAGTAGGGGGCAGGGATTCAGATTTCTGGATAATTGGGACATCTTCTGGGGCAGGAGTGACCTGTACAAAAGGGATGGGTTGCATTTGAATCCGAGGGGAACCAATATTCTTGTGGGCAGGTTTACTGAAGCTGTTGGGTGCAGTGTAAACTAACATGACAAGGGGATGGGAACCTGTATAATAGAGCTGAGGATGAGCCAGCCAGAAGATGATGGTTGTAATATGAATGTAAGGAAAGACAAGCCAAGGATTGTGTATGTGGCATTCAGAATAAGGTGGACGAACTCGTGGTGGAATTAGAGGTTGGTCGGTATGACGTTGTGGGCATCATTGAGTCGTGGTTGAAAGAAAGCCATAGTTGGGAGCTTAACATCAAAGGATATACTTTGTATTGAAAGAACAGACAGGAAGGCTTTGGCTATTGAGTGGGTCTGTTGGTAAGAGATGGAATTACACCTTTAGAAAGAGGTGAAATAGGGTCAGAGAATGTTGAATCTTTATGCGTGGAGTTAAGAAACTGCAAGGGTGAAAAAAACCATTAAAGGAATCATATGTAGGCCTCCAAATAGTATCCAAGATGTGGAATTGAGATTACAAAGGGAACTGGAAAAGGCATGTAATAGGGGTAATGTCACAATTGTAATGGGGGACTTCAATATGCAAGGGGATTGGGAAAATCAGGCTGGTGTTGGATCTCAAGAGAGGGAATTTGTTGAATGCCTATGAGATGGCTTTTTAGAGCAGTTTGTGCTTGAGCCTACTCAGGGAAAGGCTACTTTAGACTTGGTGCTGTGTAATAACCCTGATCTTATTAGAGAGCTTACCGTAAAGGAACCCCTAGGGGATAATGATGAATTCATACTGCAGTTTAAGAGGGAGGAGCATAAGTCACATGTATCAGTATCATAATGGAATAAAGGGAATTGCAGAGACATTAGAGAGGAGCTTGCCCAGGTGGATTAGAGGATGATACTGGTGGGGATGATGACAGAGCAGAGATGGCTGGAGTTTCTGGGGATAGTTCACAAGGCTCAGGATAGGTGTGTCCCACAGAAGAAATTGTTCTCAAGTGGTAGGGGCAGGCAACCGTGGCTGACAAGCAAAATTAAGGACTGCATAAAAGCAAAGGAAAGGGAAAGTAAGGAAGCAAAAATGAGAAGTTAGATGATTGGGAACCTTTTAAAATCCAACATATGGGCCAGTTAGCCTAACCTCAGTGGTTGGGAAAGTGTTGGAGTCTGTGCAGGATGAGGTTTTGGGGTACTTGGAGATTAATGATAAAATAAGTCAAAGTAGCATGGTTTCTGTAAAGGGGAATCTTGCCTGACAAATCTGTTGGGAGTTCTTCAAGGAAGTAGCAAGCAGGGTGGACAAAGGAGAAGCAGTGGATGTTATTTACTTGGATTTTTGGAAGGCATTTGATAAGATGCCACAAATGAGGTTGCTTAACAAGATAAAATCCTATGGAGTTACAGGAAAGACGTTGGCATGGATAGAGGAATGGCTGACAGGCAAGTGGCAGCGAGTGGGAATAAAAGGGGCCTTTTCTGGTTGGTTCCCAATGACTAGTGGTGTTCCTCAGGGATCAGTATTGGGATCACTACTTGTCACATTGTCAGTGATTTGGATAATGGAATTGATGGCTTTGTGGCAATGTTTGCCGATGATATGAAGATAGGTGAAGGGGCGGTAGTGCTGAAGAGGCAATGCGATTGAAGCAGGACTTGGGTAAATTGGAAGAATGGGGGGAAAGGTGGCAGATGGAATACAGTGTTGGAAAATGATGATAATGCATTTTTGTAAAAGGAACAATAGTGTATATTATTATCTAAATGAGCAGAAGGTTCAAACATCAGAGGTGCAGAGGGACGAAAGAGTCCTCGTGCAAAACTCCCAGAAGGTTAATTTACCAGTTACGTCTGTGGTAAAGAAGGCAAATGCAATGTTGGTATTTATTTCAAGGGGAATAGAGTATAAAAGCAAGGAGATAATGCTGAGACTTTATAAGACACTAGTCAGGCCACACTTGGAGCATTGTCAGTAGTTTTCGTCCCCATATCTCAGAAAGGATGTGTTGTCAATGGAGACAGTCCAGAGGAGGTTCACGAAGATGATGCAGGGAATGGTGAGGTTAACATCTGAGGAGTGTTTGGCAGCTTTGGACCTATACTCACTGGAATTTAGAAGAATACATGGGAATCTCATTGAAACCTACAGGATGTTGAAAGGACTAGATAGGGTGGATCTGGAGAGAATGTTTCCTATGGCGGGGATATCCAGAACTAGAGGGCATATCCTCAAAATTGAGGGGCGACCTTTCAGAATAGAGGTAAGGAGGAATTATTTTAGCCAGAGAGTAGTGAATCTGTGGAATGGTCTGCCACAGGCTGTAGTGGAGGCCAAGTCAGTGGGTATATTTAAGGCAGGAGTTGATAGTTTCCTGATCGGTCAGGGCATCAAACAATATGGTGAAAAGGCAGGTGTATGGGGTTGAGTGGGATCTGGGATCAGCCATGAGGGAATGGTGGAGCAGACTTCATTGGCTGAATGGCCTAATTCTGCTCCCTTGTCTTGTGGTCTTATGATGCAACCAATCAGGATACTCTCCATTGTGCATTTATAGAAGATTGTCAAAGTTTGAGAAGACATACCAAATCTATACAAACTTCCAGGAAAGCAGAACCACTGTCATGCCTTCTTTGTGATGGCATTTACGTGTGTGGCCCTGGACAGATCCTCTGGCATGACACTGCCAAGGAATTTCAGTTGACTGACCCTCTTACCTCTGCTCCGCTGATGAGGCCTGTCTCATAGGCCTTCAGTTTCTTCTCCTCTAGTCAATAATCATCTCCTTGCTTTTGCTGATGTTGAGTGAGAGGTTGTTGCTGTGATATCATTCAAGCAGATTTTCCATCTCCGTCCTATATGCTGATTCATCACCTCCTTTGATTTGGCCAACAACAGTGGTGTTGACAGGAAATTTGTATATGGCATTGGAGCTGTGCTTATCCTCATAGTCATAAATGTAAAGCTGGTAGAGCAGAGGCTAAGCACACAGCCTTGTGGTGCACCTAATCTGATGGTGATTGTGGAAGAGATGTTGCCAATCGGTGCTGACGGGGTCTGCAAATGATGAAATTGAGGATCCACTTGCACAAGGAGATATTGATGCCAAGGTCTTGGAGCTTATTGGGGTTAGTTTTGAGGGGATGATACTGTTGAATGCTGAGCTGTAGTCAATGAAGAGCATCCTGCGGTATGCACGTTCATTGCCCAGGTGTTCCAGGGTTGAGCAAAGAGTCAATGAAATGGCACCTGCTGTTGACCTGTTGTGATAGTAGGCAAATTGGAATGAATCCAAGTCATTCCTCAGGCAGCAGTTGATATGCTTCATGACTGACCTCTCAAAGCACTTCATCACAGATGGAAGCAGATTACCATGTTCTTCTTTGGTATTGGTATGAATGAAGCCTGCTTGAAGCAGGTAGGTATCTCAGACTGCCAAAGAAATCACCACCAAAGAAATAGCTGACATTCCCTGGGAAAATGCAAACAATTCATATTATCTCCAGTAGTGAACTAATGTTGGTCATACAGTCATAGAGTTATACAGCACAGAAACAAGCCCTTCAGCCCATCTAGTCCATGCTGAGTGACAATTTGAAGAGCAACAATGCCATTGCATGTTTTCCTAGGTCACACATTATCCCGTCTTGGACAAACATCATTATGCTTTCATTGCTGCTTGGTCAAAGTCTTGAAATTTCCACCTAAGTGCAAGGACTGTAGATATTTATTACAACCCTCCCTTAGTTTTTGCTAATTATTAAGGACTAGGAAATCCATTTACATCTTTGCCAGGATCCTCCTTACTCTCAGTAGAGCAGTGGCTAGTGTTGTTGTCTGACATCTCTGGGGATATTAGTTAGATCCTGATCTTGGATACTATCTGTGTGCAGTTTGCACATTGGCCCTGCACTGTATGGGCTTCCTTCCAGTTCTTGGGTTTCATGCTCCTTCCCGAATACGTGCTAGCTGTTGTAAATTACCTTTCAGCCTAAATAAGAGATGAAAGAATCAGAGGTAAGCTAATGGGATGTGAGAAAAATGAACTGCGTGGTTTACGGGGTAAAAAGGACAGGGGATCAGGACTGATTAAATTACTCTGTTTGGAGCTGGCATACTGTAGATCTGATGGGCTGAGTGGAATTGTAAGAAAAATTCAGAACGTACAATGAGTGGCTACTTTATTAGGCACACATGTACTCCTTAATGCAATTAATCAGCCAATTGTGGCAGCAACTCAGTACATAAAGGCACACAGACATGGTCAAAAGGTTCAGTTATTGTTCAGACCAAACATCAAAATGGAGAAAAAATGTGATCTAAATGACTCTGACTGTGGAACGATTCTTGGTGCCAGATGGGGTGGTTTGAGTATCTCAGAAACTGCTGATCCCCCAGGATTTTACACATAACAGTCTCTAGAGTTTACAGAGAATGGTGCAAGGATTAAAAAAAACCCAGTGAACAGTAGATCTGTGGGCAAAAGTGCCTTGTTAATGAGAGAGGTCAGAGGAGAATTGCCTGATTGGTTCAGGTTGACAGGACAGTGACTGTAATTCAACATAACAACGTGTTGCAACAGTGGTGTGCAGAAGAGCATCTCTGAATGCACAACACGTCACACCTTGTAGTGGACGGGCTACAGCAGCCGAAGACCACAAACATGCACTCAGTGGCCACTTTATTAGGTGGAGGAGGTCATTGACTTTGTAATGGGTGAATGGATCCAGAACATGATCTTACCTAGTTACTTGTCTGTTCTTGGACTCAGAGGGGCAAAGACAATTGGCCTCACTTACACATTGGGTTATCTGACACAGACTAGAATACTCTTATCATATGTGGCTCACTGATAATATTTTTTGCCTTGAGCCGATGGAGGAACTGTGAACAGGTAAAAACCCAGAATGGTTCCTTCGATCTCATTCTCAAATAATACTGATAGATTCATGACCTATCACATCTAAAGCCTCTCAGACTATTGACTTGATGGAAAGTCAAGGTAAGTAATAGTTTTATAGCCTTGTTGTAAACAGAAAGTACATGATATTTCCTGTCAGCTCCTATCTATTTAGATGGTGAACAAAATTGGTTCCAGAGCAATTTGGGATTTAGTGAGGTTATGAGAAGTACTGTATAAATGGAGGATGCTTTTGAAAGTGATTCAGTACATGTGTTACATACAGAAGAGGAGAAGTAGTGCAGTCCTCCTAGCAAACTTCATTCATTGATCTGTCTGGACAATCACTCCAACCAAAGGATAAACCAGTTAGCCATTTTTCATGTCACACATTTTCCGAGTAAAATAACATTACAAAATTACAGAATGTTCCTGAACAGCAATCAGTGTGAGAATTATCTGTCGCAGACCAAGTTTGGTACAACCAGTGTGACAACCACTTTAGGAGCAGCTTCTGTAAAATTGCTGAAAATTTTTGCAATGTCTCATGCAAAAGTTACCCAATAAGTAGTGGGTTTACTTCCATGGGGAGGGCAGGCTGGGAGGGCACAACCTAAAAGTTAAATCAAAGTTGGTCAGGAGTAATGAACATGCATCATACCATTCCTTATACAACTGATCTGTGAATTAACTCTCATCAATTCATCTGGATTCAACATTCCTGAGCACCTTGACCTGCTAAACATTGATCAAACGTAAGCTTGAAAGTTGAGCTAAGGTTAGGAAAAGAACTCTTTTTCTACAAGAACTGTTATGGCTTGGATTTAGCTTAATTTGCTCAAATATTCCTTCTTGTGAAACAGGTTGAAATTTTCACTCTGCGGTTGCCAACAAAAAATATTGGCAAATCTGCCTTCAACAAGTGTGCTTATTTCAATGTGTTACCACACATGATGCTGGCCTTATGGTCATCATCAGAATCTGTGGGTTCATTGCTTAAAACCACAGTGAAAGCACTTTCAACAGAGGGACAGCAGTAGTTGAAGAATGTGATTCACTATCATCCTCTCGAGGACTGTGACTTAGAGACTTACAACATGGTAGCAGGCCTTTCTGGCCGAATGTGCCCATGCTGCCCAGCCTCACCAATTAACCTACTAACCCCTATATCATTGGACCATGGGAAGAAAGCAGAGCACCTGGAGGGAGTCTACGCAAGTCATGGGGAGGATGTGCAAACTCCTTATGGACAGTGGTGTGAAACTCAGTTTGTTGGCACCGTAATAGTGTTATGCTGACATCTGCATTACCACGCCACCCAGCCATTTAGGGATAGGTTATAAATACTTGCCTGCAAATGATATCCTTCAAATGTTGAGTGAATAAAAAGGCATTTTACCACAAATGGTGATTGGAACTGAAACTGTGGCATCATCTGGAAGTACTTTATTTATTTGAACAACCAGCTTTGTACAGTATAAGAAATTAGAGCAGACATGGCCAGATGTAACGGTCAGATGACTTGTGTTTCTTTGCAATCCATTTAAAGTTTACGAACAATTTTTTTTCTTTCTTGTATCAACATTGCTACAGATTGATCAGCTGAAACACAGGTTAAACAAGGTGGAGGAAGAATGCAAGTTGGAACGCAACCAGTCCCTCAAACTGAAGAATGACATTGAGCAAAGGCCGAGAAAAGAGCAAGTGCTGGAATTAGAACGAGAGAATGAAATGTTAAAGACTAAAGTCCAAGAACTACAATCAGTCATTCAGGTAATGATCATTGTTAACCTGGAAAACTTGTAACAAGTAAGGGATTAAAAAGTTAAAAAGTTATTGATTCCATTTGCAACTTGTGCTTGGTGATGAAGATTTTCATTGTCACTTTAAACCAAAGGGTAGCCACTTTTAAGTCAGCATGTTACCATTTAAATATCCCTTTGTGGGCTTGTTGTTTACTTGATTTTCCAATGTCTATGATATACAGTTAACTCTATAGCTGGTAAACAGAACAGTCACTCGCATCCCACTTTAAACTTTTACCAGTACTCCAACGAACACTTTCATACCTTTGCCAATTTGTTCTTGATAGCATCACACAATATAGATGTTTCACATGTTGAAAGCATTCTTTTAATGGTGCATAGTTCAGATTTTTTCATAAGTAGGACAACTTTTATGGTACATTTTTGGCAGTGACAATAACTTAATTATTCTGTTGCTTGGCCATGTCAGAAATATTGATAGCATTAGCTGCTAGGTTTTATTGCTGAGTAATGAAATACAAGAATGTGATACAGTTTATATGAAACAACATATATAAAGCTAACTTTTGTAGATATCATCTCGCCTCCTTTTGATCACACCCTCTCCTAGGTGAAGATGATGAATAGACACGGTCTATGTTTCCAACTGTCTGTGAAGGATGCACTTATTCCAGATGGTAAAACATGTCCTGCAGCACCTTATTTTCCCTTTGTACAAAGCCGGAAGCCTTAAATATAAGACAATCACTAATAATTTCTGCAGGCAATTTTGAGGAAGCATCACCATCGATTGATATCAACTACCAACATAGAGTGCTTGAGGCAAATTGCAAAGATGCATTTAAAGGGTTGCTAAATAAATATATGAAAGGGAAGCAGCTGGCTAAGGTTATGCTGATGGTGTTTGCTGAGGAGACGAGAAGAGGCTCATGTGCAGTGCGAATATGGCCTTGGGCCTGATGTGATGAATAATCTCTTCCTCTTCAACATTCTTTATTAATCTGTGTACCACGCCATCTTTCTTTTGGCAATAAATGCATGTTTAATTTACAACATTTTCTCCTTACTTCTATAACATGGACTTAACCTCTGACCTTTTTTGAAATGTCATGATGTGTTCTTGAGGATGAGATGTCTAAAACTGCACTCAGAGCTGAGCAGCTTGGTTTAAATATGTTATATGTTATCATCCATTAATGATGCTTCAGATAACTTTGAAATTCTACTTGAACCAAATATGATTGCTTCTCTGCATGCAATCAATAGACATTTAATTCTCTAAGACTTCAGTAGCTTATAATTATTTGTATTATATTTATATGCATTTGCATTATAAACAATAGACAATAGGTGCAGAAGTAGACCATTCGGCCCTTCGAGCCTGCACCGTCATTCTGAGATCATGGCTGATCATCTACTATCAATACCCGGTTCCTGCCTTGTCCCCATATCCCTTGATTCCCCTATCCATAAGATACCTATCTAGCTCCTTCTTGAAAGCATCCAGAGAATTGTCCTCCACTACCTTCCGAGGCAGTGCATTCCAGACCCCCACAACTCTCTGGGAGAAGAAGTTTTTCCTTAATTCTGTCCTAAATGACCTACCCCTTATTCTCAAACCATGCCCTCTGGTACTGGACTCTCCCAGCATCTGGAACATATTTCCTGCCTCTATCTTGTCCAATCCCTTAATAATCTTATATGTTATTATTTTTGTGTGGGCATCATTCTATTCTGACTAGTGATCTTAAAAGAGGGGCACGTGCCCTGATGCTCTCCAGCAATTGTTTTTTTACTGCAGGATGACCATCCAGACAGGAACGTCTTTTATGGTCCAGGCCCTTTGGATTCTGTATTAACATGCCTCGGTCTGCTCTATTTGTGAAATAGTTAATGATGGCACAGAGTTGGGCTGCATAGTAGTGTAGTTAACACAACACTCTACAGTAGAGGCGACCCGGGTTCAATTCCCAGCACTGCCTGTAATGAGTTTGAATGTTCTCCCTGTGACCACGTCGGTTTCCTCTGGGTGCTCGTGTTTCCTCCCTCAGCAGGTTAATTGGTCATTGCAAATTGTCCCGTAATCTAGGATTAAATTGGGGATTGCTGCGCAGCGTGGCTCAAAGCGCCTGAAGGGTCTATTCCACATTGTCTCGCAATAAATAAAGAAAATAATTGTGGTGTCAAGTCTGCATTGCATGCTATTTGATCCCACAGCAAAGAAAACAGTTACCCCATGGGGAAGTGTACCTTACACCTAAAGGGTAGAGATGTAATTTTGCAAACGACTCGAGTTCACTGTATAAGGAACTGCAGGCAATTTTCAGGTCAGATATAAATACGTGGCAATATTTGATCAAATTTTTACCAAGTTCATCAGATGGTGTTGTAATTCCTGTCATGTTATTGTGCTTCCTTCACTTCACCACAGTGATTGACCTCGATTTGATAAAGAGGTTTGAAAAGGGACGAATGGACAATTCATTAATGCGTTCAGAGTCATCTATTACTACAGAATTTGACCACATCGACAAACATCATAATGTGGCATGTACTCCCCCTCAAGCTTCTCCATGTAACTGTGGACAACCTGACTAATCAAGAACAGAGCAACCTATGCTTTAAATATACCCAATGTCTTGGCTTCTGCAGACATCTGTAGCAATGAATTCCACAAATTCACCGCCAGGCATAAGAAATTCCTTGCCATCTCTGTTCTAAATGGACATCCTTCTATTCTGAGGCTGTGCCCTCTGGTCCTAGACTCCCCCACTATAGGTTTCAATGAGATTCCACCCCCCCCCCCCAATCTTCTGAACTCCAGCAAGTACAGCTCCAAAGTCAGCAAGTGCAGCTCATACTTGAGAGCTTTCATTCCAGGAATCGTTCTCGTGAACCTCATCTCCTCATCTGGACCCCTCCAATGCCAGCACATGTTTGCTTAGATAAGAGGCCCAAAACTGCTCACAGTACACCAAGTGCAGTCTGACCAGTGCCTTATAAAGCCTCAGCATTACATCCTTGCTTTTATATTCTAAGCCTCTGTAAATGAATGCTAAAATTGTATTCGTCTTCCTTACCACCGGCTTAACCTGAGAGTTAACCTTGAGGGAATCCTGCACATAAGGATTCCCAAGCCCCTTTGCACTTCTGATTTTTAAAATTTTCTTCCTGTTTAGAAAACAGTCAACCCTTTCTTTTTTTCACCAAAGTGCATACCCAAACACTTTCTAGCTACATTCCTTCTGCTGCTACTTTGCCCATTCTCTTGATCTGTCTAAGTCCTTCTGCAGACTCCATACTGCCACAACACTGCCCGCCCCTCCACCTATCTTCATATTGACTGCAAACTTGCCCACAAAGCCATGAATTTCATCATCCAAATCATTGACGTATGACTCGAAAAGAAGCAATCCCAACACCAACCCTTGCGGAACACTGCTAGTCCCGGGCTGTCAACCAGAAAAGGCCGAATTTATTACCTCCCTTTGCCTCCAGCCAGTCAGCCAATCTTCAATCCATGCTAGTATCTTTCCTATAAAACCATGGGCTCTCAGAATCAGAATCATGTTTAATATTACCGACATTTGTCGTGAAATTAGTCTGTTTTGTGGCAGCAGTACATTGCAGTGCATAGTAAGTGTGATTTACAGTAAATGTAAAATATTTATATTAAATAAGTAGTACAAAAAAGCAGCGAACTAGTGTTCATGGGTTGAATGTCCATTCAGAAATCTATTGGCAGAGGGGAAGAAGCTGCTCCTGAATTGTTGAGTGTGAGCTTTCCGGCTGCTGTCGGTAACAATGAGAAGAGGGCATGTCCTGGGTGATGGGGGTCTTTAATGATGGATGCCGCCTTTTTTGAGGCATTGCTCCTTGAAGATGTCCAGGAAGCTGCGGAGGCCAGTGCTCATGATGGAGCTGACTGAGTTCACAACTTTCTGCAGCTTCTTTCATTGCTAATCATCCTCATGTGCAGCACCTTGTCAAAGACCTTCTGTAAATCCAAATAAACAACATCCACTGATTCTCCTTTGTCTATTCTGCCTGTTGTTTCCTCAAAGAATTCTAACATATTTACCGGGCAATATTTCCCCTTAAGGAAACCGTGCAGATTTTGGCAGATTTTATCATTTGCCTCCGAGTACCCCAAAACCTCATCCTTAATAACAGACTCCAATGTCTTCCCAACCGCTGAGGTCAGGTTAACTGGCCTATAATTTCCTTTCTTCTGCCTTCTGCTTTGCTTAAAGAGTAGTGATATTTTTGCAATTTTCCAGTCCTCCAGAACCATTCCAGAATCTAGTGATTCTTGAAAGATCCCTGCTGATGCCTCCACAGTCTCTTCAGCTATCTCTTTCAGAACCCTGGGGTGTAGTCCATCTGGTCCATGTGACTGACCTACCTTCAGACCTGTCAGCATCCCAGGCACTTTCTCCTTAGTAATAGCATCTACACTCACTGCTCCTTGACACGCTTGAATTTGTAGCATACTGCTAGTGTCTTCCACAGTGAAGACTGATGCAAAATACTTCTTAATTTTGCGTGCCATTTCTTTGTCCCCCATTACAACCGCTCCAGTGTCATTAATTTAAAAAGGGAGATTCATGAGCATTACAACATTGTACGTGACCTATCAACAGCTATAACCAGAGCACCAATCGCGAGTTAAATCGTGAGCAGCGAAGGTTCAGGCATAAAAGGGAGACACTGCCTAGAGGAGCGGTCATCGACAGAGTGATCTGAGGCAGAGTGATAGGGCTTTGCCTATAATGGATCGAGGTGAGGTAAGTTACCTGTGAGGAATAGAAACAGGAGGTATGTCTGTGAGGCTGGTGTTGTGGACAGGGTGTCAGTTGTGGGAAGTCTGGGAGATTCCTAGCCTCCCGGATGGCCACATCAGCACCAGGTGCGTCGAGCTGCAGCTCCTTAGGGACCGGGTTAGGGAACTGGAGATGCAGCTCGATGACCTTCATCTGGTCAGGGAAAGTGAGGAGGTGATAGAGAGGAGCTATAGGCAAGTATTCACACCGGGGCCTTGGGAGACAGATAAGTGGGTAATAGTCAAGAGAGGGAAAGGCGAGAATCAGATGCTAGAGAGTACCCCTGTGGCTGCCCCCCTTAACAATAAGTACTCCTGCTTGAAAGGAAATAGGTAGGAAAAGGGAGGAGGTCCTGAAAACAGACTACAAGGAGATAGGAAGGAAGTTGAGAAGCAGGACCACAAAGGTAGTAATTGCTGCCTGTGCCACGCGACAGTGAGTATAGGAATAGAGTGAGGTGGAGGATAAATGTGTGGCTGAGGGATTGAAGCAGAGAGCAGGGATTCAGATTTCTGGATCATTGGGACCTCTTTTGGGGCAGGTGAATCCTGTGCAAAAAGGACGGGTTGCAATTGAATCCCAGGGGTCCAATATTCTGGCAGGGAGGTTTGCTAAGGCTATTGGGAAGAGTTCG
This sequence comes from Hemitrygon akajei, assembly GCF_048418815.1. Lineage (NCBI taxonomy): Eukaryota > Metazoa > Chordata > Chondrichthyes > Myliobatiformes > Dasyatidae > Hemitrygon > Hemitrygon akajei. Next base: position 37,178,666 of record NC_133134.1, on the reverse strand, counting down.
AACTAGAATTGCTGGGGGGTGGGAACCAAACTGAAGAGATGGAGAAAGGGGTGGTCGGCTCACATATAGAGAAAGCTTGGAGACAGTGCGAGAGGGTAGACAGGCAGGTGATAGAGAAGGGATACACTCAGACCGATGGTTTGAAAGATGTCTATTTTAATGCAAGAAGCATCATGAACAAAGCAGATGAGCTTAGAACGTGGATCAGTACTTGGAGCTATGATGTAGTAGCCATTACAGAGACTTGGATGGCTCAGGGGCAGGAATGGTTACTTAAAGTGCCAGGTTTTAGATGTTTCAGAAAGGACAGGAAGGGAGGGAAAAGAGGTGGGGGGCATGGCACTGCTGATCAGAGGTAGTGTCACGGCTGCAGAAAAAGAGGAAGTCATGGAGGGATTGTCTACTGAGTCTCTGTGGGTGGACGTTAGAAACAGGAAGGGGTCAATAACTCTACTGGGTGTTTTTTATAGACCACCCAATAGTAACAGAGACATCGAGGAGCAGGTAGGGAGACAGATTCTGGAAAGGTATAAAAATAACAGGGTTGTCGTTATTGGCATCTCCCTAGAGCAAGAGGTTTAGATGGGGTCTGTAGGTGTGTTCCAGAAGGTTTCCTGACACAATATGTAGATAAGCCTACAAGAGGAGAGGCTGTACTTGATCTGGTATTGGGAAATGAACCTGGTCAGGTGTCACGTCTCTCAGTGGGAGAGCATTTTAGAGATAGTGATCACAATTCTATCTCCTTTCCTATAGCATTGGAGAGGGATAGGAACAGACAAGTTAGGAAAACGTTTAATTGGCGTAAGGGGAAATATCAGGCAGGAACTTGGAAGCATAAATTGGGAACAGATGTTCTCAGGGAAATGTACAACAGAAATATGGCGAATCTTCAGGGGATATTTGCATAGCATTCTGCATAGGTAAGTTCCAATGAGACAGGGAAAGGATGGTGGGGTACAGAAACCGTGGTGCACAAAGGCTGTTGAAAATCTAGTCAAGAAGAAAAGAAAAGCTTACAAAAGGTTCAAAGCAGTAGGTAATGATAGAGATCTAGAAGATTATAAGGCTCGCAGGAAGGAGTTTAAGAATGAAATTAGGAGAGCCAGAAGGGGCCATGAGAAGGCCTTGGTGAGCAGGTTTAAAGAAAACCCCAAGGCATTCTACAAGTATGTGAAGAGGAAGAGGATAAGACGTGAGAGAATAGGACCAATCAACTGTGACAGTGGAGAAGTGTGTATCGAACCAGAGGAGATAGCAGAGGTACTTAATGAATACTTTGCTTCAGTATTCACGACAGAAAAGGATCATGGTGGATTGAAAAGCTTGAGCATATAGACATTAAGAAAGAGGATGTGCTGGAGCTTTTGGAAAAGCATCAAGTTGTACAAGTCTCTGGGACCAGACGAGATGTACCCTAGGCTGCTCTGGGAGGCAAAGGAGGAGATTGCCTCTGGCAATGATCTTTGTATCATCAATGGGCACGGGGGAGGTTCAGAGGGATTGGAGTGCTGCAGATGTTGTTCCCTTATTTAAGAAAGGGAGTAGAGTTAGCCCAAGAAATTATAGACCAGTGGTTGGTAAATTCATGGAAAAGATCCTGAGAGGCAGATTTACGAACATTTGGAGAAGCATGATATGATTAGGAATAGTCAGCATGGCTTTGTCAAAGACAGGTCATGCCTTACAAACCTGATTGAATTTTTTGAGGATGTGACTAAATACATTAATGAAGGTAGAGCAGTAGATGTACTGTATATGGATTTTACCAAGGCATTTGATAAGGTACCCCATGCAAGGCTTATTGAGAAAGTAAGGAAGCATGGGATCCAAGGGGATATTGCTTTGTGGATCCAGAACTGGTTTGCCCACAGAAGGCAAAGAGTGGTTGTAGATGGGTCATATTCTGCATGAAGGTCAGTGACCAGTGGTGTGCCTCAGGGATCTGTTCTGGGACCCCTTCTCTTAGTGATTTTTATAAATGACCTGGATGAGGAAGTGAAGGGACAGGTTAGTAAATTTACTGATGACACAAAGTTTGGGTGTGTTGTGGATAGTGTGGAGGGCTGACAGAGGTTACAGTGAGACATTGATAGGATGCAAGTGCGAGGTGGTTCATTCTGGTAGGTTAATTATGATGGCAGAATATAGTATTTATGGTAAGACTCTTGACAGTGTGGAGGATCGGAGGGATCCTGGAGTCTGAGTGTATAGGACACTCAAAGCTGCTGCACAGGTTGACTCTGTGGTTAAGAAGGCATACGATGCATTGACCTTCATCAACCATGGGATTGAGTTTAAGAGCTGACAGGTAATGTTGCAGCTATATAAGGCCCTAGTCAGACCCCACTTGGAGTACTGTGCTCAGTTCTGGTCACCTCACTACAGGAAGGATGTGGAAGCCGTAGAAAGGGTGCAGAGGAGATTTACAAGGATGTTGCCTAGATTGAGGAATATGTCTTACGAGAATAGTTTGAGTGAACTTGGCCTTTTCTCCTTGGAGGATGAGAGGTAACCTGATAGAGGTGTATAAGATGATGAGAGGCATTGATCATGTGGATAGTCAGAGGTTTTTTCCCAGGGCTGAAATGGTTGCCGCAAGAGGACACAGGTTTAAGGTGCTTGGAAGTAGGTACAGAGGAGATGTCAGTGTCAAAGTTTTTTATACAAAGAGTGGTGAGTGCGTGGAATGGCTGCCAGTGATGATGGTGGAGGTGGTTACAGTAGGGTCTTTTAAGAGACTCCTGGATAGGTACATGGAGCTTAGAAAAATAGAAGGCTATGGGTAAGCCTAGGTAATTTCTAAACTAGGTACATATTTGGCACAGCATTGTGGGCTGAACAGCCTGTATTGTGCTGTAGTTTTACTATGTCTCTATGTTTCTAACACTCTGATACCCACCCTCGCTTCTTTTACTTTTCATATAGCTGAAAAATGTTTGCATCCTCTTTTATATTATTTGTTAGCTTACCTTCATAATGCATTTCATCTTTCCTCTCTTTATGGCCTTTTTAGTTTCCTTCTGTTGGTTTTTCCAATCCTCAAACCTCCCACAAATTTTTGTGATATTATCTGCCTTCCCTTTTGTTTTTATGCTGTCTTTAAATTCCACTGTCAGCCACAGTTGCTTCATCCTCCCTTTAGAATACCACTTCTTCTTTGAATGTATATATCCTGCACCTTCCCAATTGCTCCCAGAATCTCCAACCATTGCTGTTCTGCTGGTGTCCCCTTCAAGTCAACTTTGGCCAGCTCCTTTCTCATGCCTCTGTAATTTCCTTTACTCCACTGTCATACTGATACTTCTGACTTTAGCTTCTCAAACTTTAACATAAGCTCCCTAATCAAATCAGTTCATTGCACAACAACCAGTCTCGAATTGCTTTTTCCCTGGAATGTTTTTACATTCCTTTTCTATCTCCCGTTGTGATTAGTACCCCACATCCTGGCTACAATTAAAGGCCTGTATATAACTCTCATTCAGGGTCTTTTTACTCTTGCAGTTTCTTAACTCCATATACAACAATTCTACATCTTCCAATCCCATGTCACCTCTAAGGATTTTTTTTTTTAACCAGCATTGAGATGTTCCCACAGCCAATGATCTCACTTTAAGGACTCTGTATCTTGTTATTTCAAGTTCTGGTTATTTATTGCTATTTATTTATATTTGCATTTGCACAGTTTGTTGTCTTTTGCACTCTGGTTGATCTTTCATTGGTTCTGTTATAGTCACTATTCCATAGATTTGCAGAGTATACCCACAGGAAAATGAATCTCAGGGTTGTATGTGGTGACCTATACAGTATGTACTCTGAACTTTGAACTACTGCACTTCCCTTGGCCCCACTTCACTTCTGAGCCACAGAGCCAGACCCAATGCCAGAGACCCGTGGCTTTCCACGGTAAGTTGTTCCCCCCCACCCCCAACAATATCCTAATCAATATAGTTATTATTGAGGGGAATGACCACAGGGGTACTCTGCACTGGCTACCTCCCCGCTTTCCCTCTCCTGACAATCACCCAGCTACCTGACCCCTGCATGTTTGGGTTGACTTACCTCCCTGTTTCTCCTGTCTATCACCTCCTCATTCTCTTGTATGAGCTGAAGGTCATCCAGCTGTATCTCCAGTTCCATTACACTTATCCCTCAGGTGCTGCAGCTTGCACTTCATGCAGTTGTAGTTATTAGGGAGACTGGAGGTCTCCTAGAGTTCCCTCATCTCTCATAAAGAGCACACACTACCCCTGGATGCATTCTGAATGCACAAGCTATGTACTAATAGGCAAAGAAAGAAGAAAAAAATTACTTACCAAAAACATTCTTAGAGCCTCTGTTTGTTCTCACCAAAACCTCCCACTCTTGCCCTGGCCCACTCACTTACAACTCGCTACTTTTTATTGGCTACTAATATCCCAAGCAATCTCGCACTCTGCAGACAGGTCCCGACAGGCTCTGTGTTCTTTTAAAAACTGGCATGTAAAATCCATAAGGAAGTGTCGCTAACTTTTCCTGTTGGAGGTTCACTTCTGGTTTATCTTGGATTCCTAGTTTGAATTCCAATATTATAGCTGGTCAACTGTTTTAGTTTCCTCACATTCTTCTTGGGAGAACCCTGACAGGAAGCATTCTCTAATATCAAAGTATGTAAAGCAAATAACTTGTTTAATGTTGAATTATGTTTTAAAGTAACATTTGGACTTAACATCACCATCAGTAAATGATAATTACAGGACCAATAACTGTGAATTAACATAAAATCCATTAACATTGAATGATTCCCTCCAGATCATCATTTGGCTTGCATGACTAAGTTATTCATGCTAGCCATACACCGTATCAGCATTAAATAATCCTTGATAATTATATCAATTTGACCTCTGCTACACGCACATTAATATGTCACCAGCAATGACTCATTTGTGCCAATCAATGCATTTATTTGGTAATTGGTCTACTATTATCATATGTACTCAGATACAGTGAAAAGCTTTATTTTGTATGCTACTCAGAGAGATCATTCCAAACATCAAAATAACACAAAAGAAAAAAAAACCAGAATGCAGTATATAATGTTACAGTTACAGAGTCTGAGATGATGCACAAATCTAAAAGCAACTAACAAATACTGAGTTATCCAAACTAGTTAATCCTAAAAATCTGTAGCAGGGAGACTGGTGTTGGAATTTGTAACAATACTTATTTCTCATTTGGTGTTATCATTTGCCTCCTCATTTCAAGTGGTCTTTGATGTCTACGTACAAACTGCAGCATCATATACAGATATCTGATCAAACTTGTGTGTACACACGCATGATAAAAATAATACAGGATAGTCTTAAATGGAGTGCCTCTTGAAGAGAATTTGGTCAAAGCAGTTAATTTTCAGGCGTGTCGCTGGTAAGTGGATCTCAAAATGAAATTTAGGTTAATGCTTAGTATTAACCATATAACCATATAACATTAACAAAAAAAATTCTAATTTTCATTGTAAAAGGAACTTGGTTCATAGATAATCCACTCACCAACAATATTGTGAATGGGGTTGTCTGTTACAATTTGTAATTTTGCTTTCTTTCCATTACTTGGGTTTATTTGCATTATAATTATGTATTTATATGTAAACAGTGAAAAAGAGTGACTAACCTCAAATGTTTGGCTTTTCTCAAATGTTCCAGGCCTACTGAATATTTCAAAAAGCATTTGCTTTTATTTCAGATTTACAGCTTATGTATTCTAAGAGTTTGTTTTGCATCTCTAGACTGATTTTGTAATCCAGAATAGGGATAGTGAGAGGTCCTAGTGATTAGGATCTCCTTCCCAACATTAAAGCAACAAAGTAGGTTTACTGTGCAGTAAGATTTACCACTCCAATCTATATAGAACAGGGACTTGAAGTCTGCACAAACAGGCCTTCATCTGCAGTCAAGACCAGTGCCATTGGTGAAGCATTTATTCATGCTGCCGTTTGCAACAGTGATGTAAATTGATGTGTTTACTATGCTATTTCAAAGCTATCTGAACATTTTGTAATGCTTTTGGGAGCCTCTATACATTTTGAACACTTTATGTGCTTACATTTCTATCTAATCTATTTGAGTCCCACATGTTGTAGGTATTTATTTATTTCAGTTTTTTATCAGGTAGAAGAATTACATGAAAAATAATGGTTTCTGTTATTGCAACAGAATGTCCTTAATCCTTAAATAGAAAATAAAGTTTGGAAGTTATGTTATAAGTTGTTTATCTTGACTTCAGAATATGAGAATGATTGGCAGAATCACACTTGCAATAAACATCTTGAACTGAACTCTCTCCTGCTCCTGAACCGGGTCCCCAGGATTAAATGATTTCGTCATACAGTTTTTGAAGGATGCTCATTAAAACTACATAGCTCTGTGAAGAAGTTTAAACAAGTCTGTAATTCTGTATAAACAGATTTAAGCAGTAGAGAAAGATCAAGTGTCATGCAGAGAAATGGAAACCTATATTTGGTTAGAAGGATAGAGAAACAATTTTTGAACAATGTGGAGATATCTTGTTGCTCTGGTGCATCAAATGCAGAAAGCGAATAATCAAGAAGAAAGATGCATAGTAGCCTTCCATGATTAAGTTTTACAGGGCAGAGTTTGCTGTTCTGGTCTCTCTGAAGATGGCAATAGATTCTGTGCAGTATAACCTCAGTGGAATTAAGGGTTGACCCATGAAAGAGCTTTTGTGTGATCTATACTTGTTTCTATGTCTTTTGCTTTCATCCTCAAATACTGAAAAGCAGTCAGCAAATCAAACTAACAGCAAGGGTATATAGCATGTCAGTTCTTACCGTGGCTTCTTTCACTCAGACAGACAAATGTTGAAAATGAGCAGACTTGAAAAGGTAGAGGCTGAGAAGCCGCATCCCCACGCTGAAGAATCTAGAACCAAGTTAAAAGTCGGTCATTTAGGACAAAGATTGAGTATATTCAAGGTTGAGATTGACAGATCATTGCCACAAAGGGAATACAAGACGTATGTGGAGGGCAGGAAGGCTGAAATCATGCCTCATTGAAAAAAGAAGTAGGTTGTTATTGGATTCTTGTTCATATAGTCTTAGAACATTAACTTTGAAAGGTCATCTCAATTTGGGAACAATTTCATTAGAGGCGGAGAAAGAGGCCAAAGTTGGGGAGTGTGAGGGGAGAGGGTAAGTGACCAGTTAAAGGTTCTTATCAAGAAATTCCTGGAATCTTTAATAAGAACAAATCTGATCAAATTTGCTGAAGAGCTGACCAAAGTAATTGATAGGGTAGAATCAATAGATATTATCTATGAATTAATAAGTAAAAGTACACCACAAGGATTCACTGTAGGCAGAGACTATTTACTTTTAAACTAATAAGGATAGCATGTACTTACTAAATGGTGAAAGCAAGAAGCAATGTATTTATAGAAACCTGGGGGTTCTGAGTACATTAATTACCACAATAAGCAAAGAGGCTAATAGGATGCTATTTTTTAAATCTACAAAATTGCACAAACATGGGTTTTGCTACTGATACACAAGCCCTACTTAAGCCACATTTGAGCCTCTCAAACCTCAGGTCAGATTTGACCTGATCTAGGATCCAGCACTTCATTAATTCAGTGGGGTTTGTGGGATAAAGATGTAGAAGGTTTACATCTGAGCCAAATATGCAAAGACATAGGTTTGGATCTCACAAACTGTAACTTCACAAATTGTAATTAATGCTGGGCCAATGATTAATATCAAATAGAAAATTGTTAAATTTTTGTCTTCCAAAAGATTAAAGGTTATGAGGAAAAGATTGATAAATGAAGTTAGGCTACAGATCTTTCGTTATCTCACTGCATGTTAGAACTGACTTGGTGGTCTAAACACCATAAGATTAGGAAAGGAAAGAGAAGATTGGTAGCTTGGGTTGCTGCTTGTTTGTAGGAGGTTGGGTCGCAAATATTTCGGCACCAGCCAAGATGACGTCATCAGTGTGCAATTGAATGTTGTTTCTGCTGAGTGCTCGCATTTATAATATCCAACTCGTTGTTCTGATTGGTTGGCTGTTGTGCTAGCCGCTAGTCTCCAATGGGTCCTGGCCAACCAGATAGTTGAATGATCTCCACTGGCCCCTATACCTGGTTATTGGTCATTATGAATATTGGTTCCACGGGTGTCCACGGCCCCAATCCCGCAGCCAAATAGGTTCATAAATCGCATCCAATTCAATATCCGCAAGACTACAGGAACATCAGCTAGCCATAAGAAGACATGATCCTCTGCCACTCATCTCGGTACATGAAGACCAAGAAGAACACAAGTTTGTCTGGGAAACTACAAAAATCCTGTCAGAAGCGCATAACAAGAAATCAAGAGAATTCTTAGAAGTTTCAATGGAAGACTCTATTAAGAAACATATCAAACCGGATGCAGTTTATGAACCTATGTGTCTGTGGGATCGGGGCAGAGGGGTGGGCCATGGACACCAGAGGAATCAATGCTCACAATGACCAATAGCCAGGGATTATTGACCAGTGGACTCGGCAGAAACTACACTCAGATGTGCACTGATGATGTCACCTCAACTGGTGATGAAACATTTGCGACCTAACCTCCAGGTTCGGCAAACAACCCTCCAAACAATATTCCAATAAGAGGTTCCCAGGCTGCTGGCCTGAAGGTAAATTTACCATGACTCGAAGAGAACAGCACTGCTCTCCCACCTTAGTGTATATCTATATGAACCTGAGTAAGAGGACTAATAAAAAGAATTAAGTCTTGGGCATGATGCAGATTGCACTGCCTGTTATAATGGTACATCTGCCATTCTTAGTAGAAGGTCACTCTTTAGCAGAATGCACGGTTACAGATTGGTATCAATCTGGTATCACTGAATCGTGGACGTCCGAGGATACACACTGTTTCAAAAGGACAGGCAGGAATGCAGAGGGGGTGGCATTGCTCTGTTGGTTTAAAAAAAGAAAGAAATAAAATCAATAGAAAGAGGTGACACAGGGTAGGAAGCTGTTGAATCGTTGTGGATAAAGCTAAGGAACTGCTAAGGTAAATACCCCCATACGAATTGTATCCAGACAGTAGAAAGGATGTGGTCTACAAATTACAATGGGAGATAGAAAATGCGTGCCAAAAGGGCAATGTTACAATAGTCATGGGGGATTTTAATATGCAGGTAGATTGGGAAAATCCGATTGGTATGGGATTCCAAGACGGAGAGTTTCTAGAATGTCTACAAGATGGCTTTTTAGAGCAACTTGTGGTTGAGCCCAATAGGAGATCAGTAATTCTGGATTGGGTGTTGTGCAATGAACCAGAGTTGATTTGAGATCTTAAGGTAAAAGAACCCCTTGGAGCAAGTGATCATAGTATGGTCGATTTCACCTTGAAATCTGAGAAGGAGAAGCTAAAGTCAGATGTATCAGTATTACAGTGGAGTAAAGGGAATTACAGAGGCATGAGAGAGGAGTTGCCAGAATTGAATGAAAAGAACACTGGCAGGGATCACGGCAGAGCAGCAGTGGCTGGAATTTCTGGAAGTAATTCAGAAGGTACAGGATAAACATCTTAAAGAGGAAGAAGTATTCTGTGGCTAACAAGAGAAGTCAAAGCCAACATAAAAGCCAAAGAGAGGGCATATAATAGAGTAAATATTAGTGGGAAGCTAGAGGATTGGGAAGCTTTAAAAAACCAACAGAAGGCAACTAAAAATGTCATTAAGAAGATAAAGATGGAATACCAAGTGTAAGAGGATACCAAAAGTTTGATATTAAAGAGGTCTCCAAAAGTGGGTAGGCAGGAGATTGGGGCTGAGAGGCAAAATTGGATCAGCCAATATGAAATAGTGGAGCATACTTGTGGTCTTACTTGCAATTCTATGTAGAGAAACAGAGCTGACAAAACCACCTTTCCCAGTTGTAAAAGAATATTTGTGATCCTTGTTACAATTGCTTTTTACAGTGTGTATGTCGGAATGAGAATCTGGCAGCCTGGAATTGTATAGTTGTCAGGTTGTTTGGGAATGACAAGTTGTCTTTTGTTGAGTTCAGTAATGAAAATGGGTTCTTTTACAAGAGTTTATCAATTCACAATTTACCAGATCTATTCAGTTTCTCAAGATCTATGGCAGGACTTGTACTTATGGCTTTGTGGTTCTATATTATGACGATTAACACTGCCTCACCTGCTGATGTGCGGTTAATATAAAAATGCTAAATTCACACTTAAGGAAATCAAGCTTTGATTCTTGTCGTTTCTTCCTTACACTCTCCTGAGCTCCATCCTTAAAAAAATTCAACTAGGTCAGCACTTTACTGTTCATCTCCTTGTCTGATTCACACTTTTATTCTTTGCTGTCTTTACTTCCATACCCTCCAGTGCATTGATTCAAAATCTTTATTTTTGTTTCAAACTCCCTAAAAGGTTGATCCCTACCTTCACAGCCTTTAATTTACTGTCTTCTTCTGCTTGATTTGCAGTGATTTTGGCCAGTTTTTTTGAAATTATGTCTCTGATTCAGAAGGTTGCAAGTTCAAATCTCACTTCACTTACTGAAAGACTTGATCTAGGCTGGTACTCCAATGCAGTACTGGGAGATTCTCATGAAGATCTCATTGTAATAATTAGAGAAACAATGCTAAAGTTCTCCTGGTATCCTGGATGATATTTATCTCTCAGGAAGTTCATTGAGAAACAGATTGTTTCATGTTTCTGAAACCTAGCTGTGATTCCTTCATTACACCAAAAAAAATTATATTTTTGGGCACCTTCATCTCACAATGGATTAATGCGTCCCCCCCTCCCCCCATACTATTCTTTGGTTTCTCCTTTATTCTGTTTCAACTTAATGGCCAGGCTTTAAGCTGGCTTCGACCTTTAGAAATCCCTCTTCTATCTCTGCACTTCACGAAGCTTGAATATGTTAGTTCGTGAGTTGTAAACTAAGATTATGTTCACTGAGTTTGAAAAACATTTCTGCCACATGGACTGTTAAAACATTAGCAATTATGCTATTTCTCTAGTAATTACTACTTTAATGATCACCCATCCAAAAGGGCCCCCTCAATATCTAATACTGTGAATTGAATATTGTATGCATAATAGCAAGATCAGTCATTAGAATGGTAGCTTTATTTCATATATTGCTGTGCTCTTAGTATTTCACTGCAGGAGTGTAGCAGACATGAAGAACAATTGCACATTGTAATTTCTTATGACATCTTGTCTCACTAGCATTCAAAACCTTCAAAATCAGGCAGTTAATGTAGTAAATTTGCTGGTTCGCAGTTGAAATCATTTAGAAAAAGTGTAAATTTCTGAAATAAGTTGACAGGGTGTATGGTACAAGACCTGTTTTCTTTGAATGTCAAGCATTAAGCTGCATGAAAGTGGGCATCACTTTAGAATAAAAGGCAAACTTTTTCCAAACTTGAGATGCAGAGAATAGTTGAAAATATTTGATTTCTTTCCCAGTCTTTGAGTATACACTCAGTGGTCACTTTATTAGGTATACCTGCATGTTAATAGAAATATCTAGTCAGCCAATCATGTAGCAACAACTCAATGTATAAAAGCATGCAGATATGACGGAGAGGTTCCGTTATTGTTCGGACCAAATATCAGAATGGGGGTAAAATGTGATCTAAGTGACTTTGACGATGGAATAATTGTTGGTGACAGATGGAGTGACAGACAGACAGACAGACATACTTTATTGATCCCGAGGGAAATTGGGTTTCATTACAGTCGCACCAACTAAGAATAGTGTAGAAATATAGTAATATAAACCTTAAATAATTAAATAATAATAAGTAAATTATTCCAACCAGCCTATTGGCTCAGGGTGTCTGACACTCCAAGGGAGAAGTTGTAAAGTTTGATAGCCACAGGCAGGAATGACTTCCTATGACGCTCAGTGTTGCATCTCGGTGGAATGAGTCTCTGGCTGAATGTACTCCTGTGCCTAACCAGTACATTATGGAGTGGATGGGAGACATTGTCGAAGATGGCATGCAACTTCAGACACCACTGTCAGAGAGTCCAGTTCCACCCCCACAACATCACTGTTTGAGTATCAACATCAGTGGTTTGAGTACCTCAGAAACTGCTGATCTCCTGGGATGTTCATGCACAACAGTCTCTTAGAGTTTACAGAGAATGGTGCAAGAAACAAATAAAGTCCACCTATTAGCAGTTCTGCAAGTGAAGAGGCCGTGTTAATGAGAGAGGTCAGAGGGGAATGGCCTGACTGATTCAAGCTGACAGGAAGGCAGCAGTAACTCAAATAACCACACATAACAACAGTGATGTGCAGAAAAGCATCTCCAAACACACATGTCGACCTATAGCAGCAGAAAATTATGAAGATACAGGAGATGCCTAAAAAGAAATGGTCGCTGAGTGTATTCTTGATTGATTTTGATAAATCTTTGAAAACGAAAGAAGTAGCTGTTTCTTGGGAATCAAGAAACAGCTACCTCTATTTGTTAGGTTCTTAATCTGACAATTATGGGGCAAAACAAGTCAAAAATATTAATGATATTTGCCATTGCTTCCAAAGGAATGTACATAGACATTGGTTCATTTATCCTTCAAGTGAATTTGGAGGATTTTGCAGCAACAGTGTTGGTGGAATTTTAACAAAGCTTTGAAATGCCTACAGTAGATAGTCCAGCTCTGGGAAGTAGGAATCACTGTGCCTAGTACCCCAAAAGTGCTGTGCCATCACTAAGATTTCAACTTCAGATACTAGTTTTCTCTATTAAACAAAAGCAGTGTTTATGTATTGATGGCAGTGGTAAATTTTATAATCCTTCCTTGTCTTTGCTGAGTGGTGGCTCCCTAGATTTGAGAAATTGTCCACATATTCCAGATCTCAAGATGAACTTCTGTTATTGTAGGCAGTGTAATGTTGAGGGCCAGGTGAGACAACAGGCTGGATTTTACCACCACATTCTTTTAATATCGTTGTAATCATCTTGTTGTTACTTAACGACAGTCAGACTATCCACTCTGACTAAATCCACACCATTCTTCAGTTTAATTTACTAGCATGATCTTCCTTAAGCCTTTTTTTATTCCTTGCAACATGCAGAAAGGCCATTTGACCATTGGGTCCATGTTGGCTTCTAGCAGAGCAACCTCGCCACCCCTCTCCTTATTTCCCTGAAGCCCTGCAACTTATCTTGCATGCCATCCCAAATAGCTTGCTTGAAATGTCAACATCCTTCAGCCAGCTCTCCATGGAAACACACCAAAAACTGGCGAGATTAAAATGCAAAAGATCAGTATTTTAAATGTTTGAATACGTATTAAATTCCTATCCATAATGTCTTATCCAGATTTTTCTGTACTGTTATAATTGCTTGTCTTTGTAAGCTCTGTATTCTGTGCTCCGATAGAATCAGCGGGGCTGCCATTGGCTCATCATATCAATAAGAACAACCTACTGGTGATGTACTGCAACATAGCTGGAATTTGGCACCTTCACTTTATCCCATCCTCTTTTTCCAATTATCCTGTTACACTAATCCGCACATCTCCAATAGGTTATTCTGTATGGGAGCCCCTGGGCTAGTGATTGGAAGATCTCTGGAGATTAATAAACAAAGATATTTTGCCAGGAAATGTTATGCCTGTGCTTATTTTAGCAAACACCACCTGCAAAGGTTTATGTTTTATCATTCATAATGGCCTAGATCAATTAGAGCAGAATTTGAAGGGGATGTCATGACAATTCTCAAGATAAAGCACAGGGCTGAGTAAAGTCAGCATTAGCAATGAGGATGATAATACAGTATATTAGAAATATTACTTAGCTTTGCTACCATGACTGTAGTAGGTGAGGTCATGGAGCTAAATATTAATGCAAAGTGCAAACCTACTGATTGTGTTTGCTCTTTGATCTGCTGGCATCAACCATAAACTCAATCCATGAAAGGAATACAGTGTATTCTGTCATCATCTTTGGGGAATTCTTGACATTTCTTTGTTAGTTATTTATTTAATACTTCTGTATATATTGAGCTCAAGTGTGGAGCTCCCCCATCTGACAATGATTTGTCTGCTGTAATGACATAAAGCACATTTCTAATTTATGAAGTTGCTGGAACATTGTGGCATCAAATCAGAATGATTCAGCTGAACTCATTCTACAACTAATCATTATAAAATGACTCTATGGGCTACTGGTGCACCAATGGCTGGAACAGATATGGCTGAATTAATTGATGTCAGTGGAAGAATCTGTTTCAAACATACATGATTAAAATATATACCAAATGCAAATAAATTGATTGTGAAAATCTGGATCCACATAAAATGATCAACCTTTAGAGTCCAGAAGGTGCATCACTGATTAGCTCATATAATTATTGAAGAAAGAAATGTCTGCATTCAGATTGTGCTTTTTATGTACAGTATTCAGGGGACTGTAATCAAGAACTTTTGTCAGTATTGTGTTGCAGAAGACACAATGGTCAATTTTCATGCAGCAGAACTCTAAAGATCAACAATATAATAGTTGTATAATTTAGAATCTACACTTTTCTCGGTTGTGTGGTTCTCCTGAGCTGCAGGTAACAGTGGACAGTGAGCTTGCCCCTACCAAAAACTGAGTAGAGAAAAGCAGTGTGTTCTGTTGTGTTTACGTAAAATGTGACACATGTGATGGCCTTACTGTATTGCATAAAGCTTAAATTTAAAATTCATTTTTGTTTGTGTTTGATTATCTTCAGACACCATACTCTGATAACTATGCACTTTAGTATGTTAATGTGAAATAGTTGAACATGTATCTTGTCATTGATTTACACTGAAATCCTGACATCTTTCCCACTGAAGCAGAACATTATGAGGAGAGCATACTGCTCCAACTTTCAAAAGTATTTATTAAACTACTGTATAATCTGTGCCCAATGACAGCTCATGGCCTTCAAGGAGTGAGCCTCCTGAAGAATAATGGGAGGGTTCAGGTGACATCTAAAATGTAACAAACCCTGAGCAATTTACAATTGTACATGAACGGCTGTGGTCATAGCTTTGAAATTGTTCCAGACTATGTATTTTGTCTAAAGTAATTAAGCTTCTCCTGTATGTACATAAAGGAACAATATAAGTAGCTATATACTGGCCTGGTGGGTATAATGTTATGATCATCTTGTATATTGTAGTATAATATTTATTTAGCCTACTGATAGCCCTATGTGACTACAGATTGATACTAAGTACCAGTGCAATTTCCAGAGCATCACTGGGACCATTTCCAACCAACTCACATTGGCAAGAGACTGAGAATATGAAAGTAGTAAATAAATACGCTGCTTTTGTGATTTCCCATAGCATTCCCAGACAATACTGTACTTAGAAAAGCCTTTCCTAGACTTAGAAAACTGAAGAGATTCATTTTGGCAATTAAATGAATTGTTAGTGGGCCTCAACTTTTCTCCTTTGTGGCTGAGAATAATAAACGGTGGATAATTTCTAATTTGGGTTAATTAATTAAAGCGAACAATACGATTAATTAAAGCAGATA
Source organism: Hemitrygon akajei (assembly GCF_048418815.1). Taxonomy (NCBI): domain Eukaryota; kingdom Metazoa; phylum Chordata; class Chondrichthyes; order Myliobatiformes; family Dasyatidae; genus Hemitrygon; species Hemitrygon akajei. The sequence goes on along the minus strand of NC_133134.1, from coordinate 37,163,124 downwards.
CCCATTATCCCTGTCTGCATACTTTCACAAGCGGTGAAAAGGAATGAGAGAGGTAGATACAATGTCTCTCACTTTACTTGAATGACATAAGTTACAATTACTCATTTTGGACAAACTTTCCATGGCAAAAAGTTGTTGTCTTCTGACTGAGGACATCAAGTGGCTAATATGATTAACCAGACAGAAGTGAATTACTATTCAAATATGCTGCTGTTGCTTATTCTCCCCGATTCTACTCTGAACTAGTTCCTTTATGTCACACCACAAAATGCTGGAGGAGCTCAGCAAAGCTGTCAGCATCCACGCTGAGGAATAAATGGTTGATGTTTTGAGCCAAGACTCTTCATCGGGACTGGAAGAGATGGGGGCAGAAGTGAGAAGAAGGTTGGGAGAGGGGGTGTGAACTGGCAGGTGACTGGTAAGATCCATTTAGGTGGAAGATGGTTGGATGGGGGAAGGGAGGTGAAGTAAGAAGCTAGACATCAGGCATTCAAAAATAATCAATGTGCAGAATTGAAGAAGCATTGCATATACTATCATGTAGCAGTCAAGTAAAGCTCCAGTTAATGAAAAAGATTCAAATAACATTTTAGTTAATAGCAAAGTTGAATTACTTCAAAATTTGCCAAATGAATGTGCTGTTCAGTAACTGTAACACCAGACCAGTTATATATAAAAGATGCTTGTCTCTTTCTCTCTGCTGGAATTCACTTTGAGTCACAGTCTTTTCCTTCACAAAACGATTTATTCTAATTTTGCATTTTCCTGATGCAGGCTGGAAAACGTAGTTTGCCCAACTCCGAAAAGGCAATCCTTGACATCTTGGAGCATGATCGCAAAGAGGCTTTGGAAGACAGGCAAGACCTTGTTAACAAGATTTACAACTTACAGGAAGAAAACAGACAAGCAGAAGAACTGAGGGATAAGGTAAAAGTTCCTGAAGGGATTAAAACACTAAAGTGCTGATACACAGGAAAGACACTATAAAATGTAATTGGAAGACCAAATGATCAGGCATTTGGCCTATCTTGCACATGTCCAAGTCAGCTTGAGCAATGTATAATGGCAATTCTCATGCCACATAGGCATCCTTTGGGTGACAAATAAGAGATCATTTGCAAATTACACCATTTAATTAAGTGCTTTGCTAATTTCAACAGTCTGTTACAACTGCATTGTTCCAGGTGCTGGTTTTCTTTCTTGGCAAATCCTTATTACTCACCAGATAAGTGAAATTGAACACCCTACTAATTGGAATTGATTGTTTTCATTGCTGGCTGCAGTATTCCATAATTTCCAATAATAAGCATTAGCATGCTTTTAATATGAAATCATACTGTCTCAAATGCTCAAAACTGAGTTATCACTAGTTATATGTGAACCGTTTCAGTACCTGGAGGAAAAAGAGGATTTGGAGTTAAAGTGCTCAACACTGGTTAAAGACTGTGAAATGTACAAGCATCGTATGAACACTATCATGTTTCAACTAGAGGAAGTGGAAAAGGAGAGAGATCAGGTATGATTCGATTCATTTTCACATGAAGTGCGCTTGTATAGATTGTGCCTTGTTCAATGTAAATTGGTTATGTAATTTTGATTGCACTGAGATTTCATCTGAAAGATATATCAGGGCATTAATAAAGCAATTTTCTCCAAACTAGTGTGACCCAAAGTGATTCACAGTTAATGAAACGTACTTTTTAAAGGTACAATCAGTGTAGTTGGTGTTGCAATTTCCAGGTTCCTAGCCAAACTCTGTGACATAGTAATAATTTCAGTGTACTGACTTCCCCTTCCTGTTGGAAGTGGCCTTTACCTGCAAGGGGAAGCTATGCATGAACTGAATGTTTTGTACTCATTTACATTAATTTTTGGCTTTCTATGCAGTTCATCGTGCCAAACACATTGGGGATCCTACTGAACATAACAGAACAGGTGTTAGTCATTCAACAGAAGGAAAATTTGGCTGTGTGTACAATGAACAGCACCAATTCATCGCCACCCATTTTCTCACTGCTGCCAAAGTAGAATGTGGTGCTCAGACACTCAACATGAGCTCAGAATGCTTGTAAAACAGGCTGGTGCATGTATGAGCAAAGATAATCATTTATTTATTGTACCTCAAGTTTTCAAGTTTCAAGTCCCAATTATTATCAAAGAATGTATAAATTATACAACCTTGAGATTTTCTTGCCCACGAAGCAAGAAACCCAGAAGAACCCAATTTAAAGAAAATAAATAAAAATGAAAGATCAACACTCAAGAGAAGCAAGAGAAAGAAAAAAATACAAGTTGTGCAAATAATTGAAGCGAACAACTACATTCCAAACCAAATACAAGTCCTTAGATCCGAACCCTGGAGCAGCCCTGAGTAGGCCTAAAGCCTTGCTTATCAGTTAATCATATCAGTGGGCACAGAGCACAGCAGCCGGGGCAGTTTTCATATCCACGGTGCCATGGAGATGACCATCGTGGAGAATGAGTGAAATCGGCTCTTGTCCCAACCGACAACCTGTCTTTTTTGTCTATCTGGCCGGCATTTAAATTGACCCAACGATGGAACAGCGAAAGGCTCTGCACACTGGAGAGAAGGTGAACATCGCGGAGAGCGAGCAAAATCAGCTCTCGCCTCCGATCTGGGCCTGAGTTTAAATGGTCTAAACAGCGCATTGTAGCTCACACTAGGACCCAGGCACCGCTGCTGCGAAAGAGCCCGGGCCTAGACCACTCTGTCCAGCGACTTGCTCTGCACCCAGATTTCGTCACCCAGACAGCCCAAAGCCACTCTCAAGCTCTTTAATGTAGCTTGGCACCCAGAGTAATCCAACCTCACACAAGAGCTGGTTGTACAAGCATAAAAATTGCATTTCCTCTATTCAGGCTCCAATTTCTTACTGCGCACAGAGCAATGGAACCTCACACCCGGGTCAGTTGTATGCGTATCAGAATTCCATCTGCATCAATTCATCCCCCAAACTCACCTCGCCATCGCTTGCCTCTTTCACTGCCCACGGTGATAATTTAACACAATTTATTTCAGAAAAGGTAGTTTTAGGGATGTTTTTGGTCAGATTTCTTAGCTTTTTGACTGCTAGAAAGTTGTCTCACATGTTTGGTAGTGCCATCATAACCTGCTAGATTTTTTTAGATTATATTTTCTTCTGTTGGTTTTCAAACACATCTGTTACTGTCCTTCAAACAAAAAATAGAGAAAAGAACTTAAATTTTCAAAAGAACCCATTATGACCTCCCAAAATAATTTACAACCAATGAAATGCTTTTAAAGATAAAGCACTGTTGAAATAAGAGAAATATGAAGTGCAAAAGCCACATAGACTCGGATTGTTGTGATTGAAATGCAGGAAAGTAGTCTAGTGAATTCATCTGGCAGCTGGAGCTTGCTCTAATTGTACTGAATAATTTCACTCAAAGGGAAATGCCATTACAGATCTTCTGTTGCCCTTAGAAATACTTCAGTAACACAACTCACATCTATTCCTTGGAAACTTCCATTGATTTGCTGAGGGCTGCTGCTTCAGACAAGTTTGCTTACTGAACCAAAGGCCACTGGGTCAGAAGAAGCTAATACTGACTGAGGATGAAATGCCAGTGAAGTTAATGGAGTTGGTCCTGTGCATCGTACAGACACAACAGTGAGCTTCAATATCAGCCAAATTATAATTAATATGAAGTAATCATTTGCAAGGTTGGAAGCACAATTTTGCCAATGACAATTCAAATAAGTAGTTATTTTCAAAAGCATGAATTCCATGCTCCCTGACTTTAAATAGCACAAAGATCTCCACTGATTAATAAAAGCATAAGTGCATAGGAAAGTAGCTTTGGCATTCAGTTAAATCACAACTGATGTGCACTGGAACTGATTTTCCCATTTCAGCCCCACACTTTCTGGTCCTATTATCTATCAAAACTATGCTCCAACTTAGTGCTGAGCTGCACAATTCTAAGTTGAAGCCCAATGGTGGCTGAGTTTCTTCATCTTGGTGTACTTGGAGATACGGTCATTCATGTCAATGCTCATGGGGAGGGTGCTGTCCACTCCTGATTGCTTGCTTGTTTGTCTTTCAAGATCACAGAAGGCTAGTCACCATTAATTGCCTTGGTTTCTTTGAGCACATGAGCAGCTCGCTATCCAGTTTGTGCTTTGAGCTACATGTGGCACAGTGGTCAAGAAATATCCCTTTGAGGTGCATGATTAACTGCAGATACTTTTGCATGATTTACTCAGTCCTTTGACACAGACAGTAACTTCAACAGAACTTATCAAATGGATTGTACTGATCCTGAGCCGTATTGTCCCAATACTCCAATTCACTGTTGAACTTCTTCAAGAATAATTTGAGGGTGTACTTGAAATGTTTATACTGAGGTTCCCTTCGGAGGCTTCCCTTCTTCCCTTGTTTTTCTCTGGCAGGGGCTCATCAAGAGCCTGGTTATGTGGCCTGCCCAGCTCAGGTGTGATCTTACCAGAAGAATGTGAATGATTGGAACACTTCCTTGTGTGGGAATCTCACTGCCTTTGACTCTATCTTGCCCTCTTATCCTCAACAACCCTCAAGACATCCCTTATGGAATTTCTTTCTTTATAATTAGCAGGATGTGAATAAGGCTAGTCAAGCCAGTGTTTATTTCTCACCTGAGCAGGTGGAGGTGAGCTGACATCTCGATCCCCTGCAGGCCTTCTGCTGAAGGGTATTTCCACAGTGGGAATTCACCAGAAAGGGTGCAGAGGGTCACAGATTTAAACTCACTATTTCCATGCAGAGACGAGGTGTGACTTGGAGTTTTCCATTTCCCTGCTGCCATTGTTTTTGTTGGCAGTAGAGGGAGTTGCTGTTGAACGAGCCTTGGCAAGCATTTAGTAGATAATACAACCTTACCATCACCACAGTCTTCTATTGGTACTTGGAGTGAGTGTTAGGATGATGGATGGGCACCAGACAAGAAGATAGGGTTGAGGTTCTTGAGTGTTGGAACTGCACTCATGCAGACAAGTGGACAGTGCTCTATTAAGCTCCTAAATTTCTGCCTTCCCCAATAATTGTAGGATTTTGACTCAACTTGATGCAGATTACAACACCTCTGATCTGCTTTTGTGATTCAACTCTTTAGTGCAATCTCTATACAACTATCAAGTCTTGCATGACCTTACAGACTTTTAAATATTGAAACATATCCAGTGACACCCTCCCCCACCCCCCGTGGAAAGAGACAGGTTGGAAATGTCAATTGAAAAATAAAAAACAGTGAGATACCCCAAATCTATTAAATTTTATTACAAGCTAATGGGTATCTTTTTATTTCACAGGTATTACAGAATATTCTATCCCCTTTTTCAATACAATATATTGTGACCTCCCTCAGTCACAGTATACTGCAGGCTTGAAGATAATAATTACCAACAGATTAAACTTGCATTCCTTTTCACATATGATAGCCCTATCATAAAGAGTATTTTATTACCTTTTCCGAAAGCTCTTATCAGCTTCAAGAGTCAGTAAATGTATTGTGACACTGGTGTACGTGTGATTATATATTTCACTCATTCTAATCATTGCACTCCTTCCAGGCATTCAGATCCCGAGATGAAGCCCAGACACAATTCTCGCAGTGTCTGATTGACAAAGATAAATATCGAAAACAAATCCGGGAACTGGAGGAAAAAAATGATGAGCTCCAGATTCAGATTGTCCGGAAGGAAGGAAAAATCGTAGCCATGGAATCAAAACTCCGCCGTATGTCCAAAGATACCATTTCTGCAGACCAGGTGAAGTGTTTGAGCAATTTTATTGTCTTTTAAATAATTTTCCTCTTTCCACAACCCTGCTAAAATTTTTCGTGGTTCAAATCATCCAGTGGTAAGAGATTTTTTTTAAATTCTTTCCCTGGAAATGGGTGCTGTTGGCAGAAGTAGTGCATGTCATCATTCCTCACTACACACTGCTGAACCCATGCAGTGAAATGACTTCCACAGTAGTTTTAAATGGGAATTCCAGGAATTTGACTCCACAGCCTGGCAATACATGACTTAGCTAGTAGTGGTGTTGGACTCATGGGGGAATGATGATGGTGATCCCTACTGCAAATGTTGCTACTTGGGGATGGAGATGGTGGGTTTTGGAGATGCTGTTAAACAAAGAGGCATGTGAAGAACATCATATCAGAAAGATTCCTGTCCAGCAATATACATTTTCCAGCTTGTGCTGCGTTACAGGTCATGCACGTGTTCTTGATATTATAAAGGCAACATATGCAGGTGGAACCTAACATAATGCTTTACTTTCAAGTCATTATTGAAAGTACTGGGGTTCCTGCCCCCCACTTCTTACACATGTCGCTGTGTTCAACGGTAGGGAGCTTTTCTCAGCTTGTTGTAAACACAGATATTACAAATAACTCATTCAAGAATCTCTATAAACTAAAATTGTCCACAGTAATTTATACCCATTTGTATTTACCACATTTTAATCAACACTCTCCAAAATCCTTTACGCACTTGTGCAGGAAATTTTATACCAAGGGCTTGAGGTTTACATGTCAATCTTTCAAGCCCTTTTTCTAATCATCTTATTTTGATTTCCTTAACCTCACTATCCCGACTGTATTCTTCCCTGCCAAGTAACACCTCAGCTGGCTCTGCTGCCTTCCAGTTTTTGAGAGACCCTTCTTCTGTCCTGGGGAACTAGTTGCTGTCCAACTCTCAGTGCTTAATATGTGGACGCTCATTAGCTGCAGCCTCAGATTCTGAGTTGCTTTCTTCCATCCCCACATCCCACGCGGTTCAAGTGATCTGCTGGCAATGCAATTGATAAATGCCTATGTTTGACACTATTGCCATTACCAGGCAGTCACTATTAACATCTTAGAATCTGCCAGCGTCCAGGAACTGAAATAGTGTGTCCGACCAGCAGTTCAGAAGCTGAATATTGCACCCTATGTTGCTTACCTTCTCAAACTTAGAAGTGAAATCGAATGATCTCTATCTGTTTGGGAGCAACTCCGATAAGATTCAAGGAGTTCTGCATCATCTGAGAGGGCGCTCCTCTGTTTGCTGCTGCTCAGTTTACATCTTAACTCTGCTCCACAACTCATTGGAGCCTTTGTCGAAATGGTAACTGAGAAAGACTGGTTGCCCCAACAGCCAGTCAGAATTTGACTGCCTGTGTCATGAAGAAACTCTGATAGAATTGATGTCAATGAGAAGCGAGGGGCAAACAGGGTGAAACGTTTCCACTCTTTGGGGTCATATCTCAAGCACGGAAAATGCCTGTGATTAGTGGAATTAAATCACCCCATTCCCAAGAACTTAACTTTCTTGAGGGAATAGTTTGTGACTATTTTTAATGGCTTCAGTGAATTTTCCTGCATTAAAAGGTCAGAAGTGCTAATGTTCACTGATGATTGCACAATTTTTGCTCCATTTGCAACTCCTCAGAAAATGAAACTGCCCCTGCCGGCAAATTCTGAACATTTATGTGTGGGCTAATAAGTAAGAAGTAACCTGTATGCCACACAAGGGACAGACAATGACCGTCTCCATCTTTAACTATTTACCCTTGGCTTACATAAATGTTGGTACCAAGTTCCATCGCTGTCACCCTCCTGAGAGTCATGATTTACCAGATATTGAATGGAACCAAGCATGTTAATATTGCTGTGTTAAGGGCATATCAATGGTTAGGTAAACTCTGGTGAATGAACTTCATGGTGAAGCTTGCATCCTGTAAATGCACTGGAACATAGCACACTATAGCACGGTACGGGCACTTTGGCCCACAATGTTTTGCCAACCTCGTAACCTACTCTAAGATCATTTTAACCTTCCCGTCCTGCTCAGCCTATCATCTGTTTAGCTATCTAAGGGTTTTAACATTGCTCCTAGTGTATCTGCCTCTGTCACTCTCCCTGACAGGGTGTTCTACGCACCCACCGTTCTTGACTATGACATCTCCCCTTATACTTGCCTCCAATCACCTTAAAATTATGCCCCCTTTTATTAGCCATCAGTATTAAAATGAGGTTGTCTTCACTGAATGCCATGTCACCGCCCTTCACTATCATATTCCTGCCCTTCGTCCCCAAGATCTATTGATTGTCAAACCTACTTCAGCAGGGCGTTCTCCGCCCAGAATGTCAAAGGGAATGGACGCATAGGAGTACCATGTTCCCCTTCAACTCACACACTTGGCCATGTCTTTCCATATTTAAACCAAAGTGCAGGAGCTCCATTCCTAATGTATCTGAGCAGCACCATGGACCACAACAGTTCAAGGACAAGGCTCACAATTGCCTTCTCAAGAGCAATGAGCCATAGTCAATCCCAGCTTTCAAGCAAAGTTCACAACATAAGAAAGGCTTAAGCCAAAGCTTCTGGCACCTATGGAATGGGAGAAACTAATTTCAAACAAGAAGGGAACACAAAAAGAAAGTACTTTTTCACAGATATTGATAGACAGACAGACGTACTTTATTGATCCCGGATGCTAGGAATACTAACAGAAGTGTGAGAAGTGGACACATTGGCAACATTTAAGGGGCATTTAGACATGCATGGGGTTGGAATTATACCACGTGCAGGTAGATAGGATTAGTTTAAAATTGGTTGGTATATACATTATAGGTGGAAAGGGCTGTTCAGTTCTATGTTATAAGCCTGCACACTTGCATTTAACTTCCTATGCTCATATGATTGATTCAGAGGTCCCAGTTGCATGCTTTAGTGCTGAGTGGTGAACCTTCGCCAGGTGAATTGCTCACTGAATTAAGTTAGAGAATAGGTTTTCTATCAGTGTGTCAATTCTTCAACTAGAGCTAAAGCCCTCAAACTTTGGTGTGTTGGTGATTGGACGTTGGCTGTCAGTGTAATACATAACCCTGATCCTTCCTTACTGCCATACTGGACTTCTTAATCTTTGTTATGATTGACTAATCAATTTAAATATGTTATGGCCTTATCTGTACAGTGATACTTCATTCACAGAAGATTATAATAATAAGCAATTAAACTGAAGTAAAATGGAAGAAAATGGTGCATTCTTAAATTTGGGTTGATACCACTGCAAAACGATTTTGTTTGGTTCTCTATCCATGAACAGAATAGCCACATATTTCAATTGAGGGAATAACAAACACTATCTGCTTAAAACAAAGCTCTTCTTTGCAATTTTCCAATATTTAACCAATTTCAGTAAGTGCAGGATAAAATATATTACTGTTTCAGGAAAATAATTTATTTCCCTCTTGAAATATTTAAGCCAACTCTGTAAGTATCTTAATTGGGCCTCAGCCTTGTCTTTGAATCAGAAAATTTTTGTAAGTTCCACTCCAGAAACATTAGAGAACTTTATATTTTGACTCATGGATGTGTCATTGTTCAAGGTGCTGTCTTTTAAGATAAGGCATTAAACCAAGTTTGCTTCAGGCCTCTTAGCTAGATTTAAAGCATTCCATGATGCCATATTGAAGAAGAAAAGGAAAAGTATCCTAGACAACATGAATCAACATCAAAAAGGAACACTTTACTTCATTATTTCTTTAAATCTTGTTATTGTTTATCTGACTTTGCTGCCTAAAAAATAACTACTGTTCCCAACATTACATTAGTGTCTAGGAATTTATTTGCTAGATCTGAATTGATTTGTGTTCCCTTGAAAGATGATATTGACATCCTAGTTCTTAAATAACATTATTAAATAGTATTCAACTACAAGAAAAATATTAGGTTGCGGGGCGCGGCTGTGAATATCTCAAGACCCAGCTAAAGACAGGTAACCTGTAATCATGTTGAAATGAAAATTAGAAATATTAATTGCTGTCTTGCCTATTACTCCAACCTGTTTCATTGTTTCCTTCTCTGCTTGCTTTTTATTTGCTACATTTCCAGTTTAGTGGTTGTTTTAACACTGATTTCCTTCCCTCACTGGTTTATTCCCTTCTCTCACAGCCATGTTTTGTTTCCATTGGAGGATTCGTTTTCTCTGCTCAAAGTTCAAATAATCATTTTTGGCAAGTGGAAACTTAATCTATGCAAGTTCAACAAAGGTCTTGTTCATCAAGCAGCAAGTAACTTTCAGAAGCATTTTTGGCACAGAAGCACTGTCAGGTTAATTCAAGCGTTCTTCATACATGCTTGTGCATTACCTGACCTTGAAATGTTCTGTGCTGTCATTGGCTGTATCGCAAAAAAAAACATGAGCAAGAGAAAACACCTGTTAGGCATTTTGCGTTTTTATAGAATTGCTTTTATTCAATTTACATATGTATTTGTATTATTGTCACAAGGGTGAGTTGGCGAGGTTTGATGTTACAAACCACCCCCGGAGAACATTTTCTTAAAATAGTGCATTATTCATAACAAGGTACTCAGGGAAGTCAGGTGGGGAATTCTCAGACTTGAACCCAGCAATCATAAGGAATGGCAACATACTTCCAAAACTTGGATAGTGTGTAATTTGGAGATAATAATCTTTTAAGGCACTACATTGCTGGAGATCATGGTTTGGAAAGTATTCTCACAAAAGATTTGAATTGCTGTTTTACATCGTGTAGTTAGAGGACACGGAAACGCTGTGCAGATGGTGGAGGGCGTGCTTATTTAAGACAATGAGTTAGTCCCAATCAAATGATTGCTTTGCCTCTCACTCTAACAAAAGCAGAAAATGCTAGAAATAACAGCTCTGTGGAGAAATAAAAGGAGCTAATGTTTTAGATTAATGACTAAGTTAAAAATTAGCTATTTCCACAGATGGCTTCCAGCCAGCTATTTACAGAACTTACTATTTTTATTCTATTTTGCCATCCTCTGCAGTATTTTATTTAACCTTTTATAGGTTAGAGCTCCTGTAGTTATTTTTATGGTTGAAGAATATCATGTGAATAGCATTGACTGATTAAGAGACAAATTTCTGAGGTATTTTCGGAATTCAGTTAAAGGTCAGGGTGTGAGAAGATGGTAGGGGCCTCCATTCCTCACCGTGAAAACATTACCCTTAAACTTGTTTCTCAAGGCTAGCTGCAACCTAGAAGGAGGCTATTGAACCCGTTAAGTCCATGACAGTGCTCAAAGCAATCCCATCAGTCTCTGTCCCCTTCTTATACATTCTCACTTGCCAATCAACCCTTCTTTGACTATCTTGCCACCAATATACATTCGAGGCAATTTATCAGAATGGATTATGCAGCCAACCAGCCCACCTTCAGGATGAAGGGGAAACCAGGGTACCCAGTTCCCACAGGAAGAACACCCACGCGTGCATCATCCTACGTCAGGATAGAACCTGGTTTGCAGGACCTGTTCAGCAATGGCCCTGCTTGATGCACATGTAGCTGCAGTTGTACGGCACAATACATGAGGAATTATTTTTTTCCTCTGTGTCCACCTTTTTCAGAAATCCTTATTCAGGAGAAGTACTTTAGGTTAACACGGGCTCATGTATTTGCATTCAGTTGCTTGGAGGTTAAGTGAGTAGGGCCCACCACCAATTAGCCTTGACATGAGCAACACACACAGTAGTTGTCCCAGTTGAGTCTGTTGGCATCATATATTGTATCTGATGCTCCCGGTGCAGTCTCCTCTACATTGGTGAGACCTAACACAGATTGGGGTACTGCTTCATCAAGCACCTTTCCTTCATCTGCCGATAAAGGCAGGGTCTCCTGATCTTGTGTGGGTGTGTTTCCATTTCAACATGTCTGTCCTTGCCTCCTTGTACTGCCGTAATAATGGCAATCTCAGGTTGGAGGTGCAACACCTCATATTCTGTCTGGGTGGCCTCCAGCTTGATGGCATGAAGTGATTTCTCTGATTTATGGTAATTATTCTCCCCTCCTCCCTTCTCTCTTTCTCGATTTCCCCTATTCTGGTTACCCTTTACCCCCCATGAAGACTGGGAGACCATTTCACTGAACACCTATGCTCTGTCCGCCAGAGAAAGCAGGATCTCCCAATGGCCACACATTTTAATTCCACGTCCCATTCCCATTCTGATATGTCTATCCATGGCCTCCTGTACTATCAAGATGAAGCCACACTCAGGTTGGAGGAACAACACCTTATATACCAGATGGGTAGCCTCCAAACTGATGGCATGAACATTGACTTCTCTAACTTCCGTTAATGCCCCTCCTCCCCTTCTTACCCCATCCCTGATATATTTAGTTTTTTTCCCCCCTCCCTTTCTTTCTTTCTCTCTCTGCCCATCACTCTGCCTGTTCTCCATCTCCTTCTGGTGCTCCCCTCCCCCTTTCTTTCTCCCTAAGCCTCCCGTCCCATGATCCTTTCCCTTCTCTAGCTCTGTATCCCTTTTGCCAATCACCTGTCTGGCTCTCAGCTTTACCCCACCCTCTCCGGTCTTCTTCTATCATTTCGCATTTTCCCCTCCCCCTCCTACTTTCAAATCTCTTACTATCTTTCCTTTCAGTTAGTCTTGATGAAGGGTCTCGGCCCGAAACGTCGACAGTGCTTCTTCCTATAGATGCTGCCTGGCTTGCTGCATTCCACCAGCATTTTGTGTGTGTTGCTTGAATTTCCAGCATCTGCAGATTTCCTCGTGTTTACCTTTTACCCTTTCTCTTTTCCTCATCTGCTGATTACCTCCCCCGGTTCCTCTCCTCCTTCCGTTTATTCTGTGGCCCACTGTCCACTCCTACTAGATTCCTTCTTCATCACCCCTCTACCTCTTCCATCTATCTCCCCTCCCGCACCCACCTGCCCATCTTCCCCCTCACCTGGTCTTAGCTATCACCTACTTCCTTGTACTCTTTCCCTCTCTTCCCACCCCCCCTCCCACCACCACCACCATATTCTGGCTTCTCCCACATCCCTTTCCAGTCACGGCACAATAGCATAGCAGCTGGTGTAACCCTATTACAGCGCCAGCAACCCAGATCCAATTCCACTACTGCTTGCAAGGAGCTTGTACGTTCTCCCCACGGCCACGTCTTCCGTCATGGGTTTCCTCCAGGGCTCCGGTTTACCACTGAGCCTTAAAAGCTGTGTTATAGCAAAATGAAGTGCAACAAAAGATGTCTGTAAAAGGAACCTGCTAGGTGTAGCTGACTGATTAATATCCTGGCAGAGAAAACAGGTCTCGATATGTTGTTAACTAGACATATCAAAGCACTATATAAAATTATCAGTCTCTATAAAAATAGCTTATTTTAAAAGGTTCTTGTAGATAGAACCTATTTTTAATAAAAAACCTATCTACCTCAGATAATTTTGGATTGCATTAGAAGCTGAACTAAATTCTAACCTCAAAATACGAGAATCAGGTTTAATATCACTGGCATATGTCATGAAATTTGTTGTTTTGCGGCAGCAGGACATAGCAATACATCACTAAAAATCTATAAATCACAATGAGAAATATATTAAAAAACTAAATTAAATAAGTAGCTAAAAAATAGCGAGGTGATGTAGGTGGGTTGATTGTCCATTCAGAAGTCTGATGGCACAGGGGAAGAAGCCTTACTGAAGCATTGAGTGTGTGTTTTCAGGGTCCTGTACCTCTTTCTTAATGGTAGCAATGCAAAGTGGGCAAATCCTGGGTTATGGGGGTCCTTAACGATGGAAGCCACCTTATTGAAGCATCGCTTTTTGAAGATATTCCCGATGCTGGCTTGCCTCGTGCCCATGATTTAGCTGACTGAGTTTGCAACTTTCTTCAGCTTTTTCTGATGCTGTGCAGCAGCCTCTCTGTTTCAGATGGTAACGCAACTGGTTAGAATGCTGTCCATGGAACAGCTGCGGAAGTTCATGAGAATCTTTGGCGATATACCAAGCCTCCTCAAACTCCTAATGAATTATAGCCACTGTCGTGCCATCTTTGTAATTGCATCAAGATGTTGCGCCCAGAATAAATATTCAGAGATGTTCACACTCAGGATCTTGAAACTGCTCACCGCTGATTCCTCAATTAATATGCGTGTATTCCCTCAACTTCCCCTTCCTGAAGTCCACGTCAAATCCTTGGTGTTAATGACTTAAAGTGAAAGGTTGTTGCTGTGACACCACTCAACCAGCTGACCTATCTCATTCCTATACGCCTTCTCGCCACCATCTGAAACTCTGCCAACAATCGTTGTGTTGTTGGCAGATATATAGAAGCCCAAAATGCAAAGGATGTTTGGAGGCTGTACTGTATCTGATATCCCAAGCAGGTTAAATTGACTGGATCTGGATGTGATGCAGTCAGGAATAACATAAGCTCTGCCTTCAAATGCAATCTCTGTTTTTGGCAGTGGTCAGCTTAGTGGTTTAAGGTAAACTCAAATCTAACTACTTTCTCTTATCTCTGTATATCAGTTAAAGTTGAATTGGCTGAAACTAATGAAAAGTTCAAAACAATGTTTCAGATAAATGACCAACCTGAATAAGGATGGGCATAAGAGTTTCATTCGGACTCCAGTGAATAGCTTGAGAGAGAAGAATCAGTTTACTGTGTACGGAATGATTACAGCATGGTAGGATTGCATCAGCCAATCAAGTCTACACCAGGTGTATATTAGAGCTTGTCCCATCACTCCACACCCTCCCCAGAACCTACAATTCCTTCAACCACTATCACTTAACCTGGCAGGGTATTCAAGAGCCCAACCACATCACTACTTATAATACATTTTTCCTTTTTTTGTGCTTTTGATTCTTTTGTTAATCACACTTAATCTGTACCTCCAGTTTCTAATTCTTCATCAGTGTGAACAATTCTTCCTATCTGCTCTATTTATACCCATCACTATTTTAAATATCACTGTCAAATCTCCTCACACCCACCTCTGATACACAGAGCAGTGTCAGTCCATCCACTTAACTAAAGTTCCTCAAGCCTAGATTCATTTTTCTGATTTTCTAAAGACTTTCACTGAAGCCTTTACATTTTTCCTGAAGTTTAGCATCCAAAAATGAATGTAAAAATTCAGTTTGTGGTAAATTAGTTTCTCACACAAGTTCATCATGACAGATTCTTTAACCACTTTCTCAACTTGCCTTTCCACTTTCAGAGAATTGTACCCTTGATCTCTCCATTCTTTTAAATCCTTAGAATTGTACCTATTGGTTTAAATTGCCTTTTCTCACCCTTCCTAACTTCAGCAATAAATTTCATCTGACACATTTCCACCAGCTTGTTTATATCTCTTAAAGTCTATTACCATATAGTACACATTACATTACATCCACAGTACATAGCAGTGGATTTGTTTTTTTAATTGATTACATTATTGATTTGTTAAGCAATGTTAGAACATAGAGCTTTATAGCACACAACAGGCCCTTTAGCCCCTGATGTTGTGTCAGACTAATTAAACCAATAATTAAATGCCTATTCAAACTAACCCCTTCTACCCACACAATGTCTCTATCCCTTTATTTTCTTATAATTCATGTGCCTCTCTTAAGCAGCTCCGTCATATTTGCCTCCAGCACTATTCATACCAACGCACTCCAGCCACCTATCCCTCTCTGTGTAAAAAAAAACCTTGCCCCATACACATCCTTCAAAGTAAAAGATACTGGCTGTCTTATCAATGCCTGCAATTATTTATTAACTTCTATCAGGTCATCCCTCAGCCTCTCCAGAGAAAATGACCCAAATTCATCCAATCTCTTCTTCTAGCACACGCTCTTAAATCCAGTTAGCATCTCAGTCAACTTCTTCTGCGCAGTCTCCAAAGCCTAGACAGATACAACCTAACCAGAATGTTAGAAAACTGCAACATGGCTTCTTAACTCTGAACACAATGCCTCGACTAATAAAGGCAAGCATGCCATATGCGTTCTTTACCACCCTATAAACTGCGCAGACATTTTCATGGTGCTTTGGACTTGGACTGCAAAATCCCTCTGCACATCAGCGCTGTTATGACATTTGCCATTAACTGTGTACTGTCCCTTTACATTTGATTTGCCAAAGTGTAACACCTCACACTGGGCCAGATTGAACTCCTCCTATTTCTCCACCCATATCAGCAACTGATCTAAATCCCATTGCAACCTTTGGCAATCTCGTACACTATCCACAACACCGCCAATGTTTATATCATCTGTGAACTTACTTACCCACCCATCCATGTTTTCGTGTAAGTCATTTTAAAATATAACAAATAGCAGAGGTCCAAGTATGGATCCCCACTTAACATCATTAGCATTGGACCTCCAGCCAGAATAAGTACCATTGTCCACGACACTCTGTCTTTTGTGGGCAAGGTAACAGCAAGTCATCATAGATCACACGCTCATCTTCTGGATGAGCCTACAGAAGAGACCTTGTGAGGTGTCTTACTAAAATCCATAGAGACAACATCTATACTCTACTTTCATCAACCATCTTCATCATCTCTTGAAAAACCCAGTCGGGTGAGTAAGACCTGACTTAACCCAACCTGCTGGTTTTTCCTAATTGGGTCCTAGTTTTTCAGAAACTCATAAATTCTATTTCTATGAATTCTCTTAAATATCTTCCTTACCAATGATGTGAGTTTTGAGGATTATTCCTATTTTTAAACAATGGAACAGCATTAACTACTCAGCAATCCTCCAGGACTTTGCCTGTGGATATAGAGGACATGAAGATCTTGGTCAAAGCTCCAGCATTCTTATCTCTTGCCTCTCTCTGTGATGTTCTTCAAGAGACTCAGTGCTACTTCTATCTTTATCAACAAATGCCCTAGTGTATTAGCACCATCTACACCGATATCACTATCCTCGATGACCTTTTCTTTGGAAATCCTGATGCAAACTACCCATTTAAAATATTGCCTATGTCCTTGGTCTCCAAGCACATCTCCCTCCCTTTATCATACCCTCTCCCAAGTTGTCCTATTACTCTTGATGTATGTCCAAAGTGCCTTGCAATTCTCTTTAATCCTACTTGCCAAGGACTTATCATGCTTTCTTTTGCCCTCTGAAGACTATAGAGTTCTTTTCAGGCTTATTTATAATTCTCAGGGGCTCTGTTTGATTCTAACATCCTAAAACTTACATTTTCTCCCTTTTTCTTCTTGACTATCGATGCACCACCTCTCTTGCTATCCTTGCCATCCTGTTTCTTCCTTCTGACTGGAACGTGCTTGTCCTGTACTCTGTATAGTTTGTATCTACCTTTCCTTATTCATAACTGTCTTAAAACTTAATGAGCTATGATCACTGTTCCCTGAACATTCTCCCACTGAAAGGTCAGTCACCTAGCCAGACTCATTTCAAAATACTAGGTACATTATGGCCCTTCCTCTACTTGGACTATCGACATACTGATTTAAGAAACACTCTTGGATGCACTGAACAAATTTTGCCCTGTCTAAATTTCTTTTGCTAAGGAGGTCCCAGACAATAATGGAGAAGCGGGAATCTCAGCAAGTAATTTGTTTTCATTATTTTGGAGTCTTGTTTTGTTAAAATGATATGTGAATGCTGTCTAATAGTTAAGTAAGAATTGGTTTGGTCAAGTTTTGGACATAATCTAAGTAGTTGATCATTAGACTTATTTCCCAGCCATAGTTCTAATATTCAGTCAAGGAAGCAGAGAAGGTGGGGCAGGAAAGGAGAGATTTTGAGTACTGTGCAAGAGCAGGAAGAATTCCTGCTCTTCCAAACCTCACTGGAACCATAGTTAGAAACTGCAAATTTAAGCCAAGTTAAATAACTGAAGACTTGGACATTTGAATAGGTACATGGATGGGAATGATGTTGACCGATTTGGGTCACACATGGGTAACCAGGGCTTGGAGAACATTAAAAATTAGAATAATTGTGGATGCTAAAGGGTTAATGATCAGATTGGGTACAAGAGAGATCCTATCATTTTAGAGCATTTTTTCACCACAGTTTAAGATATCTCTTCCTAATTTTCATTGACTATGAATTTAGGGAATCTCACAAATGCTAACCATGCAGAAAAAGATTAATGTGACCTTCCAATGTTTTTGTAGCCTGTTGCTTTACATTAAATTACCAAGAAGTTATGGTGCAGAAACTGCCCACTCAGCCCATATCAACATTCTTCGTCCATAGGCAACATTAGTGCTTCTTCTACTCTACTTCATCTAAGTCAGGAAGGCCACAGTCAGTTTGTGTTGGAAGCAACATCTCTAGCTCCATCTTGCTTGACACCAGCAACCCCCCAGTGCTGTGTGCTCAGCCCACTGCTGTCCATGCTGCTGACGCATGACTGTACTGCTAGATCTCGATCAAACTGAATCATCAAGTTTGCGTAGCACACAACCGTGTTGGCCACGTCGACGACGATCATGAGACAGCGTACAGAGAGGAGGTAGAGTGGCTGGTAGAATAGTGCGAACACAACAACTTGGCCTCAATGTGGACAAGACAAAAGAGATGATTGTGGACTTTAGGCTGGTGCAGGCTGACCACTTCTCACAGCACGTAAACAGCCTCACTGTGGAGACAGTTAGGAGCACCAAGTTTCTGGGTGTGCAAATGGACTTTCTCACCTTGTACCTCAACAGCGGCAACTCCACTTCCTGAGAAGATTGAGGTGAGCAAGGCTCACCACCCCCTCCTCACCTCTATACTAACCAATTCTTACAGGAGTACCATTGAGAGTGTTCTGGCCAGCTACATCGCCATCTAAAATGGGAATAGCTGGGCATCTGACTGCTAGACCCTACAAGGGATTACAAGGACTGCTCAGAAGATTATCGAGGTGTCACCTCCATCCTTCTGAGATAACTACCAAGTGTGCTGCATATGCAGGGCCCTTAGCACTGTCAATGACCCCTCCCATCTGTCCAGCAATCTCTTTGATCCTGTACTATCAGATGGGAGTGCTGCATGATTGAAGGTACTAAGTACTGGACAGGATATAAAACTGAAATCCATTCTGTTCTGGCAGGAAAAATTGTAAGATTTTAAGGCATAAACTCAAGAGACTGTGCAGATGCTGGAAATCCAGACTAACGCACACAAAATTCTGAAGGAACTCAGCAGGTTCGTCAGCATCTATGGAGGGGATTAAACGTTTGACATTTTGAGACACCATTCAGGGCGCAAGTCTTTCCCAGTCAGGCAATGCTTCACCTGTGAGTCTGTTGGGGTCACCTATTGTATCCGGTGTTTGCCAATGTGACCTCCACTACGTTGGTGAGACCCGATGTCGGTTGGGGTCCACTTTGTCTAGCTCCTTCACTCCATCTGCAACAGACAGGATTTCCCAGTGGCCAACCATTTTAATTCTACTCCCCATTCCCATTCTGACATGTCAGATCGTGGTCTCCTCGATTGCCATGATGAGGCCACTCTCAAGTTAGAAGAACAACACCTCATATTCCATCTGTGACCCCAATCTGATGGCATGACCATCAATTTCTCATAACTTCTTGTAATTCCCCCCCTTTCTCTTTTTCTGTGTTTCCCATTCTGCCTTCCCTCTTACCCTTTCTCCTCCCCACCACCCATCACCACCCACTGGTGCCCCTTCTCCTTCCCTATCTCCCATGGCCCACTCTCACCTCCTATCAGATTCCTTCTTCTTCAGCCCTTTACCTTTTCCATCTATAACATCCCAGCTTCTCTCTTCATCCCCCTTCTCTAACCAGCTACGTACCCCCCCCCCCCACTTGACTTCATCTATCTCCATCCAGTTTGTACTCCTTCCCCTCCCACCACCTTTTTATTCTGGCTTCTTCCCCTCTACTTTCCAGTTCTGATGAAGGGTCTGGATCCTAAGGCCGCCATTTTAAGAAGAGCATTGGCATTAACCACAATGTGCTGGACAAGATTCACCCCTTCCAATCGGAGCACAGAAACAGATTTTGTGGAAGGTCACTATGTACAAATTAGCTTTCTTCTCCTTTCAGCGTGACCACAGTTCAATTGCTGAACACCGTATCACAGCATGGTGCTGCTGCCTCAGCTCCAGAGATCTGAGTTTGACTCTGACCAGTGTTCTGTCCATCCGGAGCTTGCTTGATCTCCTAGTGACCATGTTGATTTTTGCTGGATTCTCTGGTTTCTTCCAGCACCCCAAAACTACACGGGCATTTGCTACTGGGAATAACTGCTAGTGTTGTTATGTAGCAGAAGAATAAAATGGAAGCTGATGGATATGCTAGGGAGAATAAATTGGAGGGAAATAAGAAATGGGGAAATATGACTGGGATTCCTT
This sequence comes from Hemitrygon akajei, assembly GCF_048418815.1. Lineage (NCBI taxonomy): Eukaryota > Metazoa > Chordata > Chondrichthyes > Myliobatiformes > Dasyatidae > Hemitrygon > Hemitrygon akajei. The sequence goes on along the minus strand of NC_133134.1, from coordinate 37,142,983 downwards.
TTCAGAACTGGCATGGACTTGATGGGCTGAATAACCTCATTCTATGCCATAAGCAAGAAATTTAGTGACAATAAAATGTCTGGGTGTCCTGAACCTGAAATGCAACGGGTTAGAGAATAAATATTTAAGTGCTTAAATATATCAAAGCTATATAGCAAGAAGTTCTTCTTTCTAAATAATTTTTTCCCTCAGTTACCTGTTGGGTTTATTAATGAAGATCTTCTAAGTATGGCTCCTAGCTTTAGTCTTCAATAAAATGCAGAAATGTTTTCTTTATACTCAATCTTTAAAGATCCTCTTCAGATCTATTAAGTCCTTTTATGAAGAACAAAGCCCCAAAATACTCTATCTTTCCTGATAGTTATAATCTCTCAGTTATAATGTCATCCTTTGAATTCTTTCTTCAGTACTCTACATGCTTTTTGTATTATAGAGAGCAGAAGTATGCACAGCATAAGAATAGTGATCTCTTTCAAGCAATAGTCCTGCACAGTACATACATGACAACCTAGGAAGATAAAAAGCTTGAGGGGAGCTAATGCAATCCCAAGAATTGACAGGTCCTGTTTTATAGATCTGTGGAATATGAAAACCATGGTTATACGAGTTCACAACTTAAACTGTGTACTCAAGATTTTTATCAGAGGATAAGAAATGGGTAGGTAAAGGCAAAACACAATTGCTCAATGTACTTAATCAGAGATGTATCTTTAAGATCAAGGTCAATGAGACAGTTACCTAGAAAAAAAAGTTGGATATTTTAAATTAACTGGACTGTGCTCTGTTTAATTTCAGTTAACATTTGAAGTGTTTAAAATTGGTTCTTTTCCTGTAATGAATATTTTAAAAAGGAAGCAAGAAATTAATATAGCCACAAACATTATCATGTTAGATCTTGAATTGTTAGCATTAGATTTTTTAAAAAGCATAAAACAATTATTGAAAATTAGTCATCTATCAAACTGTCTTTAATGCCTTCAAAGGTGTCCGGTGTAGTATTTCTTTACATAATGATTTCTCCCTCCTGGCACTTACCCCTGCAAACATGACAAGGGCATGGCCCTACATCTCCTTCCTTGCCATAATTAGTCATTTATTGCATCCAGCGCACCCAGTGTATCCTCCTCTGCTTCAGTAAAACCCGACACAGATTGAGGGTCCGTATTGTCGAATATCATCACTCTGATGGTTGCAAAAAGCAGGGTTTCTTGGTGGCTACCCACTTCAATTGGCTTCCATTTCCCATTCTGGCATGTCTATCCAAAACTCCCTCTTCTGCCATGATGAGGCCAAACTCGGGTTGGGGGAGCAACACCTCATAATCTGTCTGGGTCGCCTCCAACCTGACTGCATGGACATTGATTTTTCTAACATCCTTTCATTTCTCTGCCCTCTCTTTTTCCCTACTTTTCCATTCCTCATTCTAGTTACCCTCTCGCCTTCACTTCTCACCTGCCTGTCACCTCTCTGTGGTTCCCCTCCTCTTTCCTTTGTTTCATGGTCCACTGACCTCTCCTATTAGATTAATTCTTTTTCAGATAGAGTCATAAAGAAAGTACAGCACAGAAACAGGCCTTTCAGCCCATCTAGTCCATGCTGAATCAATTAAACTACCTAATACCATCGACCTGCAGGAGCACCATAGCCCTCCATACCCCTACCATCCACGAATCTATCCAAACTTCTCTTAAACGTTGAAATCAAGCTCACCTGCACCATTTGTGCTGGCAGCTCATTCCACACCCTCATGACCCTCTGAGTGAAGAAGCTTCCCCTCATGCTCCCTTTGAACTTTTCACTTTTCACCCTTAACTGATAACTAGTCGTAACCCCCTCCAACCTCAGTGGAAGAAGCCTGCTTGCACTTACTCTATACCCTCAAAATTTTGTATACCCCTATCAAATCTCCTCTCAATCTTCTATGTTCCAAGGAATAAAGTCCTAATTAATTCAATCTTTCCTTATAACTCAGGTCGTTCAGTCCTGGCGACATCCTTGTAATTTTTGCTTCTGTACTCTTTCAATCTTACTTACATCTTTCTTGTAGGTAGATGACCAAAACTGCACACCATACTCCAAATTAGACCACACAGACGTCAACATACAACTTCAACATAACATCCCATCTTCTGTATTTAATACTTTGATTTATGAAGGCCTATCTACCTGTGACACCACTTTCAATGAATTATGGGCCTGTATTCCCAGATTGCTTTGTTCTACAGCACTCTTCAAAGCCCTACCTCACTGTGCAAGACCTCACACTTGTCTGCATTCCATCCGCCATTTTTCAGGCTGTTTTTACAGCTAGCCTAGATCCTGCTGCAAGCTCTGATAGTTTTACTTACCGTCCACTACACCCCAGATCTTGGTGTCATCTGCAAATTTGCTGATCCAGTTAAGCACATTATCATCCAGATCATTGATCTAGAAGACGAACAACAACAGGCCCAATGTCGATACCTGCGGCACTCCACTAGTCACAGACCTCTAGTCATAGAGGCAACCGTCTACTACCAGTCTCTGGCTTCTCCCACAAAGCCAATGTCTAATCCAATTTACTCTCTCATCCTGAATGCTGAGCGACTAAACCTTCTTGACCAACCTCCCATATGGGACCTTGTAAAATGCCTTACTAAAGTTCATATAGACAACCTCCACTGCCTTGCATTAATACATTTTCCCGGTAACTTCCTTGAAAAACTCTGAACGATTGTTTAAACATGACCTACCACACACAAAGCCATGCTGATTATCCCTAATCAGTGTACGTCTATCCAAATGATCATAACTTCAGTCTCTCAGAGCACCTTTCGATAATTTTCCTGCTACTGATGTCAGGCTGACCAGCCTGTAATTTCCTGGTTTATTTTTAGCGCCTTTCTTACATAGTGGAATAACATGAGCTATCCTCCAATCCTCTGGTACCTCATCTGTCATGAAGGATGATTTAAATATCTCTGCTAGAGCCCCTGCAATTTTTGCATTTGCCTCCCACAGGATCCAACAAAATACCTTGTCAGGCCCTGGGATTTATCCACCCTAATTGGCCTCAAGACAGCAACCACCTCCTCCTCTGTAATCTGTACAAGGCCCATGCTGCTTTGGCTCATTTCTATAGACTCTGTGTACGATCCCTGAGTAAATACAGATGCAAAAAAATCCATTTAAGATCTCCCCATCTTTTTGGCTGCACATATGAATCACCATTCTGATCTTCAGAGGACCAATTTTGTCCCTTGCCATCCTTTTGCTCTTAACATATCTGCAGAATCCCTTAGGGTTCTCCTTCATCTTGTCTGCTGGGGCAACCTCATGCCTTCTTTTAGCCCTCCTGATTCCTTTCTTAAGTGTTCTCTTACATTTCTTACAATCCATAAACATCTCACTTGTTCCCACCTACCTATACCTGTCATACATCTCCTTTTTTGCTAAGCCAGGGCGTCATTATCTCTTGAAAACTAAGGTTCGCTAATCTGTTATCTTTACCTTTTATTCTGACAGGCTTTCTCTCAAAACTTTACTTTTGAAGGCCTCCCACTTACCACATGCACCTATGCCAGAAAGTAACCTGTCCCAATCCACACTTGCCAGATCCTTTTGGATACCATCAAAATTGGCCTTTCTCCAATTTAGAATTGCACCCCATGGACCAGATATATCTTTTTCCATATTTTCTTTGAAACTAATCCTTACCTCTTCTACCTATCTCCTCCCAACTTCTTACTTCACCCCGCTTCCCCCACCCACCTCACTTGGCTTCACCTAACACCTGCTGGCTTATGCTGCATCCCCCCTCCTCCAGCCTTCTTATTCTGGCTTCTCGCCCCTTCCTTTCCAGTCCTGAGGAAGGGTCTTGGCCTTCGTAAATGCTGCCTGACTTGCTGAGTTGCTCAAGCTTCCCAGCATCTGCGGAATCTCTAGCATTTACACTTTGTTGCCCGTGTGTTCACTCAGCTACCTCCCACTCTTCGATTCAGCTTCACAATCATGCAAAACTCAAAGCTGCTGCAGCTGTTAGTCATAACACATATGGCTTTTCAAAGAACTGCTAGAACAAGATTTCATTACTGCATTGGAATAGATGGCTATATTATAACTTGCACATTTTACAACCAGCTTTCTTAAATATCTGTAATAAAAGAGAAAAATTAGTTTACATTATGTGCTCATTGCTTTGTGTACACATATATAGTATTGGATAATATATGTATAATGATATTGATTCACAGATTTATATGCTGGCATCTTTAATTGATGCAAGCAGTACAAATATAAAAAACATAAAGAAATTAGTCTTATATTGTTGTTATTTATATTGTGAAAGTCACAGTCATAGAACGGTGCAGAACCTTTCAGCCCATCTAGTCTGTACCAAACTATTAATCTACCTCGTCCCAGCGACCTGCATCCAGACCATAACCCTCCGTACCCCTTCCAACCACGAACCCATTCAAATTTCTCTTAAGTGTTGAAATCAAACCTGCATGACCACTTCCACTGGCAGCATGTTTCATGTTCACATCACCCTCTGAGTGAAGAGGTCCTCCCTTGTGTTCCCCCTTTAACAGTTCACCTTTCACCTTTCACTCATGACCTCTTGCTCTTGACTCACCCAACTTCTGTAGAAAAAGTCTGCTTGCAGCTACCCTATCAATACCCCTCATAATTTTATATACCTCTATCAAATCTACCCTTTTTCTCCTGTGTTCTAGGGAATAAAGTCCTAACTATGCAACCTTTCCCCATAACACAGGTCCTCATGTCCTAACAACATCTTGCTAATTTTTCTCTGAATTATTTCAATCTTATTGACATTTTTCCTGTACGTACTGTAGGTGATCAAAGCAGCACGCAATATTGCAGAACAGGCATCACCAATATCTTGTGCAACTTCAACATAACATCCTAACTCCTGTACTCAAAACTTCATATCACAGTGCATGCAAGTCTTTTGAGTTGAAATTCTATCGATTCATTTGTTCAAAATATATCTGGGCTAATCTCACTGGAAATCATTACCCACTGCCCTTACACTCCTGCCTTGCCTAAATTGGCGGGATAATCCCCATTTTGAATTTATTAGTGCCTAATTTATTAATGTTTCCTGATTCTGAAATTCTCAAAACTATTAGAATGGAAATATGCCCTCAAAAATTACTACAACTATAGAAGTTAATAAAAACAACTAAAATACTAAAAAAAAACACAAAATTTAAAGTGACATAATTAAAATAAACTACCGTAACTTAACCTTCTATTTATCTCTAAAATCTTTTCTCTTCATCCTTCATTGAGAGAAAAGTGGAGGACTATATGGAAGGAAAGGGTTAGATTTACATTATAGAGTAGATTAAAAGGTCAACGCAATGTCATGGGCCAAGGGTTGTACTGTGCTGTACTTTTTCTATGTTCTACAATAATCAGGGGATCTCCAGACTGGTATAGTTATGAGAGGAAGTTACAGAACTGATATTGGTATTGGTTTATTGTTGTCACGTGTACTGAGGCACAGTGAAAAAAAACTTTTGCTTTGCATTCTTCCCCGACAGATCATATCAAAATAATTACATCAAAGTAGTAAGAGGAAGACAGAATATAGCATTACAGTTAGAAAAAAGGCAGTGCAGTAGACAAAATGTAAGGGCCACAAGAAGGTGAATGGGGAGATCCAGATTTCAAGAGTTCATCTGTTAGTATGTGTGAGATCCATCCAAGATTGGAATGACAGCAGGGTAAAAGCTATCCTCAAGTCTGATGGCACATGTTCTGAGGGTTTTGTATCTTCTGCCCAATGGAGGAGGGAAGAAGAGAAAATAACCAGTGGAGTAGGAGGGGTCCTTGATTATGTTAGCTGTTTTTCTGAGGCAGTGGGAGATGCAGTCGGAGTCAATGGAGAGGAGGTTGGTTTGCACAATGGACTGGTCTGTGTTCATGGTCCTTTGCAATTTCTTGCCATACTAAGCTGTGATGCTTCTGGATTGAGGCTTTCAATGGTGCATCTATAAAACATCATAAGAATCAATGGGAATATACCAAATTGCCTTCGACTTCTGAAAAAGAAAGGCATTGATATGCTTCTTTGGCTGTAGCATCAAAGTGGTTGAAGCAACACAAGTTGGTGATATATACACCTACAAGTTGAAACTTAACTATCTCTGCCTTAGATACACAGATGGGAATGTGTACTTCACTTCACTTCCTGAACTCAATGACTAGCTTCTTTGTTTTGCTGATGATGAGAGCAAGATTGTTGACTTAGCACCATTCAACTAGGCTTTCTATTTCCTTCCTTTACTCCATCATGCTTTGAGATCCAGCCCATCTGCAAAATTTTAAGTGAGTGTAATTTGTCACGTAGTTATGAGTGTACAGAGAGAATAGCAAGGGGCTTGGGATGCAGCCTTGCAGGACAGTGGTGTTGGAAGGTAACATTGCAGAACATGTTGTTACCTGTCTTTACACGTTGCAGCTTATTAATCAGAAAGTCAGGGATTCTGTGGATTTTCTGACCAGATGAAGTGCCTTGACCCAAAATGTCCACTGTCCAATTCCCTCTGCGGATGCTGCTTAACCCACCGAGTTTCTCTAGCAGTTTGTTTTCCACAATACTAAGTCACTGTCTGACTCTGAGAATCTCCAGCCTGGTTGCAGCAGGAAAGAGAATAATGCTATGATGTCGCAAGAGGGAGATTTCTTCTGCGATTGAACCAAAATATGTTTTGGAACCAAAGTACCTCTTGTTGGGGGAAAAATGCTAACATTGTATGTAAAAAAAATGGAAGAATATCCATACTTGAATGCTAAATAACAAGGTTTAGAAATAAAAATCGGGATCTCTGGGGCAGGGGGAAAGAAAAAGGTTGAATGAGAAAGGAAGAAGTAATAATGGCTTAAATTCTAACAGTTCCAAGAATGCTTATGAATGTTTAAAAAAAACTTGTATTATCATGACGTGAGAGATCCCGAAGCACTTGTTAGAGAATGAAGAATTTTCTAATATGTAGTCATTATTGTAATGTAGAAAGTTGAGGAGTGTAGTCCTAAACTTATGGACTTTTACCATTATATAGAATGCAAATTCCCTTACTCAAAAAATATCACAGAATTTCTCATAATCTGTTCAGCTTCAAGTACTGGAACAGCTTTTGCAAAACATTCCAATTCTCTTCTGCCCAATTAGAGAAGAATATTTAATTTATTCTACTCCCTTCAAAGATTATGGTTGCATTAAAATGTGTCCCTAGTAAATAACATGAAGGACATTTTATAAAAACTGTGATATGCTTCATTCCATTCCATGGAATGCCACACCAGAGACTGATAGATATACTTCAAGCAGAAAACCTAACTCTTACCACAGTTCTTCAAAACCAATGTCCTCACCAGATCATGACAGGACTTGCTGCTTCATACCTCATCCACCTCCCCACTTCCAATACACTGCCTTAGTTCTGGAACAGGTTTCTTCTCAAGATGAAAATTTGTGCCTTTACAGAGAGATAAAAGGCTCTAAAAATATACTGGGAAGTTACAGGCCGGTACCCCTGATGTAAATTTGGTGGGTAAAATTTTGGAAGATAATCTGACATGTGTATATATATATATTCAGATAATTAACATGGATTTGTTCAAGGTAGATTGTGACTCACCAATCTTTTAGCTTATTGAGGAGGTTACCAAGAAGGTTGATGAAGGAAAGGTAGTGGATGTTGTTTACGTGGACTTTAGCAAGGCCTTTGACAAAGTTTCACATGGGATTTGGATCCAGAAGGTTAAGTTGAATTGGATTCAACATTGGGTTTGTGGGAGAAAGCATTGAGTGGTAGTGGATGATTGTCTCTCTGACTAGTGATTTGTCGCAGGGATCAATATGGGGTGTATTGTTGCTTATCATTTATATTAATGATTTAAATGATAATACGGTGAACTGGATCAGCAAATTCGTAGATGACATCAAGATTGGAAGTGTGGTGGGCAGTGAGGAAGGCTATCAAAGCTTGCACTGTAACTTGACTAGCTAGAAAAGTGGAGTGAAAAATGGGAGGTGGAATTCAATGCAGACAAGTGTGAGATGCTGCACTTTTGGATGACAAATTGGAGTGAGACTTCCACAGTGAATGGTAGGGCATAGAGTCCTGGCAATATAGATCCATAGTTCCTTAAAAATTGGATCACAGGTAGATATGTTGGCCTCCATAAATCAGGGTATTAGTACGTTATGCTCAAGTTGTAGATGACATCAGTGAGGTTAAATTTGAAGTATTGTGTGCAGTTCTGATGCCTGCAGGAAAAGTATCAATAACTTTGAGTGAGTGCAGTGAAAATTTGTGAGGATGTTCTGGAACTTGAGAACCTGAGTTATAGGAGAAGGTTGAATAGTTTAGGGCTTTATTCCCTGGTGTACAAAATACTGATGGGTATAGATAGGGTGGATGCATGCAGGCTTTTTCCCTTCAAGTAGGATGAGATTGGAAGGAGAGGTCATAGGTTTAGGGTGAAAGATGAAATATTTAAGGAGAATCTGAGAGGAACCTTCTTCATTCAGAGGGTGGTGCATGTGTGGAACACTGTGCTAGGGTTCATTTATAACATTTTAAGAGAAGTTTGCATACGTACATGAATGGGAAGGGAGGTATAATGTCTGGGTGCAGGTAGATGAAACTAGGCTAGAAGATCATGTCAGCATAAACTAGATGGGCTGAAGGGCCTCTTTCTGTACTGTATGTAGTTCTCTATTACACCATAACTGTAAGAATAAAAAGGGGAATGTGGAAATGCCAAGTAGAGATGATAAAAGAAAATTAGGAGGAGAAAACTCCAAAAGGGAAAAGGGCAATAGATTAATGTGAAGCTTCTTTCTTTTTGTCTACTTGTGCAGAGTCTGCCACGGAATATTCCAGTCACTATTATCTCTCAGAATTTCCACCATTCCTTCCAAAAGACCAATGGACAGGAGCAGCAGGAGCCAGAGGGTTCATCAACGTCAGAGGACTCTCCTGAAGACAATGAATTTTTTGTACAGGAATCCCGACTAAGACGGAGACCAAACCTTAAAGTATTTGGAATTGTATGTAACCATTTATTTACGTGATTAACAGAAAGCAATTTGTCAGAATGATCAAACAATTTTTGTCCTTGTGATGCAATCAGAATGTCACATGAATATTGTAGTATTCATAGCTCAATTAATATACCACAAAATACATGTTTGAGGTGTGGTATGGGGGGTATTAGGTAATGTGCAGCCCATATTTTTGATCTATTGCTGAACTGAATGGAGCACAAGTAAATTCCAATCAATTTTAGCGGATTGTGGCCACACAGCTTAATATTGACCCTAAATTGCATTGATTCGAGATCCATCAAAGAGCAAGCTTTGGCTCCAAGTCTGTTGTAACCAAAAGTTAAGAATGATCTACAATCTACACCTCTCTGTGATACACTGCTTAATGTCTTGTAGTACAGACAGTCCCAGGTTACTTACGAGTTCCGTTCCTGAGTCCATCTTTAAGTCAGATTTGTATGTAAGTCGGAACAAGTACATCCGGTATTATTTAGCGTCAGTTAGTCAAATGTTTGTCTTAGTATATAGTATATATTTTACCTTTATATGCATATAAAACACTTAAGAAACATATGTATTCCAATAATTAAACCACTGCATTGCTTAGTAATAATTGTAGCTTTCATTGGGGCAGGGCCTTTCACATGCTCCATTATTCTCACTTTATCCATTATCCTTTAAAATTGTTCCGATTGTTGACCGACTGTGGCCTAACGCTTTTCTAATGACCGATGGCATTTCACCTCTTTCCAAATGCTTTATTATTTCCACTTTATTTTCAATCGCGATTGCTTCCCGTCAACGGAACAGAAACACTCCGGGCGGCGGGTCCCAACCTCCGCCGGCTCCCGAGGTCCGCTAGGTCCTAAGGACCACCGCACTGAGGCTAAATGGGTCAAGTGGGGGCTGTGCTGGGTTTGGGTATTTGATTATCCACAATATTCCGCGTGGGAATTTAACCTGGAGGTGGCAGTGTTTTTTTTTTTACGAGGTCGAGTTGCGAGCTCGACATCAACACAGCACGGGAGCGGTCTGTCACTGGATGGAACTCGGGAATCTCCGTTCTCCAGCCTGGCGCTGACCTCACTGCGCCACCAGCCAACCGAAATGGGGGCGGTGGGGGGAGCGCAAGGTCAGGATGAATCTTACTAAGAAAAATTTAAGCCAAATACAAAGTTAAACACTCAACACAGTGTCAACGGCAACGACTTAAAATGGCGTACAGCGTCGCGATCCAACTTAAAATGGCAGACGGCGTTCTCCTTTCTTGGTTCATAAGTACGAGTTGTCCATAAGTTGGACGTTCGTAACTCAGGGACTACCTGTATCTATAAAGGCATCTTCAGGTGATGAAATGGTGTGATCTCATCCATTTCAGTATGTGCCTGTTTCTTTATTGTTCTCACTGCTTTTCTATTTTTTTCTAAATTCTTTTCCTGAGCTATTCGTTATTTTGGTTGAAGTCCTTTAGGTAGAGATTAACTCTTGGATCATCAACAATACTAGCATGCAAGTACTCCCAATTCCCCAGGGTCTCTTACCAAAAGCATTCTCCTCCATTCATTCAATCTCTAGAAATGTCTCAAAGCTGAACTCTAGTTTCTTCTGTTTCAACTCAAAGTGACTGAGTTGGCAATAAAAGAAACTATTCGTCCGATCAAGTAACTTAATTTAAGCCCTTACTGAAAGAACAAAGAAATCAGCAACTCAAATAACTTTATGTGACTCTTCAATGGTAAATCAAGCTCAAGATTGCATGCAATTTGTAACAATACTCGTCCGCAATCAGCAGTAAGCAGCACAGCTTATGTACCTCTTAATCGCCCAGTCCTTAGTCATTGCGGAACTCCAACACTTCGACGAGACTCAATTGTGATATGTCACCGAGTACTGATTGCAATCCAGCCAATAGAGAGGTTCCAAAATTCTTTTGGAAAGTCGTGCATATTGGACTGTTCAATGTTCCCTTATCTCCCTTAAAAATGAAAACAGCTGACCATAAGGGAAGTCTGCTGATATGCAACTGTTATGTTCACGTTGGCTTTGACCGAAGAAAAAGATGGCTGGAGTCGCTTAGCACTTTCGTGCAAGGGTGTTCATGCAATGCATCAAAAAAAAAATCAAGCTTACAAAACGAGCAAAATGCCAAAAAGAAAACTGCCAATATTTACAAAAGATATTGACCAGAAAACACAACAAGAGCTCTATACTTTGTCCATTGTGATCTCCCGGCAGTTCGATCTCTCTTTCTTTCCTACTGAGAGCAATCAGTCTGTGTTTTTTTTTTAAAGCACCAGGATAAACCATCTTTAATTACGCAGAAAGTTAACTTAAGACTACACATGAATCAGAATGTGATGCACCCCACAATGTAGTTACAATCATATTATCAAATAAACAGGAGTATCTACCTTAAATACAGTATACAAACAATATATACAAATTTACATATCCTTATTACTAAAGAAGTGGAAATTTCTGCCGTGTATGGTGGGAAAAGCTTAATAAAGCCAACCCATTGTAGAATATACTGTGGAAGGCATTGAACTGTGCACCCTCAGCTCAACGACAGCAGAATGACACGGCAAAGTTTGTATGTCTGTGTGAATGCACGTATATATGGAGTGCATTTACCGAGTGCTCGCCGTCACAGTAATTTACTGGAAATCATCGCATTATTTCAAGCAAGCCTAAATCAGTTTCAGATCAACCATTTTATAGGTGTTGTAGCTGGAAAATCACTAATTCTACATCACCAGCCCACACAATATTAAAATGAAAACTTCTGTACCCAGGTAATTAATGCATTCGAACACACACTCTGCCTTACAAGCATTGGAAGATATCCAAGCAGATACTCAGTTTTAAGGTGGCTACAGAAATCATATTGGTATTCATCTAGGCTTCTATTACACTGATTTAGATCATTTTAATTCAATAGTTCCATTTAATATCAGAGAATGTATATAATATATACATGAAATTCTTGCTCTCTACGGGCAATCTCAAATCAGAAGAAATACCCCCAAAGAATCAATGACAGAGAAAAGACCTAAGAACCCAAAGCCATCTGCCCCACCACCACACAAGTAGCAGCAAGCTGCATCAACCTTCCCCCCTCTCCCCCCTCAAAATTATTCTAGCAGAAAGCATCAGCATTCCCACCACCCACCATACAAGCAACTGCAAAGCCCCCAAAGAGAGACCATGGTCCTCAGTCCATCAAAAATTAACTGTTCACTCCAACATTTTGACATCCCACAGGCTCTCTCAGACAGAGATTTTAATTGGATGATATTATAATGTTTGTAATATTGTTAGCTTTCAGTAGATATAAAAATCAGAATCTGAGGTGATCTTGGCTGTTTTATACTACCAAAATTACCCCAGCAAATTTATGATAACAATCACATTAAATCACAAGTATTTTATGTACATGTGCTTAAAAAAGTGTATCTGCTCATAGTTTATTAAAAAGGCACTATCTTTTTATTAACACAATCTATCTTAAATGCATTCAAATTTCTGGTTTATAGTCTTTCTAATTAGTCTTAAATTTATATTATTTTCAACCTTGCTCGTTTCCATTTGATCATTACATGAGCACTCTGCATCTTGCCATGTTTATGTTTCCTTAGCATTTTTTCTAAAAATTGTTTTTAAGATATTTCTTTTCATTGCTGATGTAAGTACTGTTCTTGATTTATATGATTGTCTATGAATTTCACCTTCATTGTCAATGTCCTTCACTCCTACCTAATTTGGTGATTTCTTTCTGCTGTGTCTCTTTAAGCCCATCCTTCACTGGCCCACTCTTTATTTTCCACTTCCTACTTTGCCACTGTTCGTGACCATTTCTTCAATTACTATGCAACCATAAGTTTATCTTTCCTCCCTAAGGTATACCCTCTTCTACTTCCCACAAAGAACTCAAAAGCCAGCAATGAAAATACTGTTCATCTGTTCCTTCACAAGCCTCTTTCGATCTTTTCTTGCCTGTTCACTCAATATTTTAAATATTTACTGTGCATTAGAGTGCTAGAAAACTATAACTGTTAATTAATTGTCAAATAATTACTTCATCTGGTACCTGAGAATGAGCAAGACTTCTAAAAGTATTGAGATCTGATTCTCATTCTAAAGCAGTTTTAATGTTGAGTATTGCAATGAAGCTGAGTAAAAGGTATATGTGGAGCACTTCAGAATTATATCTTGTTAACATTTTTTTTAATTTTATACAAATATTTAGGGAAGGCCCAAATCTCCATGCACCCTTCCCAGATATCAAGATTATCAAGGTATGTTGAATCAATGAAAAATAAATCTTGTCTACTTGCTAATCTATTTTTACGTCCTTTCCAGCAATCGTCATTGTGAACGTATTTGCTTTATAGTCGCCAGAATGTGAGGTACAAATTACAAATGGTGATAGAAAAGGCATGTAAGAAAGGCAATGTTACAGTGGTCATGGAGGGCTATGATATGCAGGTAGACTGGGAAATTCAGGTAGTCATTGGATCCCAAGCAAAGGCATTTGCAGAATGCCCATGAACTGGCTTTTTAGAGCAGCTTATGGTCAAACCCACTAGGGGAAAGTCAATTATAGATTTTGTGTTGTGCAATGAACCAGATTTGATTCGGGAGCTTTAGGTGAAGGAAGGAACCCTCAGGAGACAGTAATAACAATATGATAGAATTCACCCTGCAGTTTGGGAAGGAGAAGCTAAAACCAAATGTATCAGTATTACAGTTGAGTAAAGATAAGTACAGAGTCATAAGGAAGAACTGGCCGAAGTTGATTGGAAGGGGTCTCTTGCAGGAGTGATGGTAGAGCAGCAATGCCAAAAGATTTCTGGGAGTAATTTGAAAAATGTAGAATCATTTCATACCGATGAAGAGGAAGCATTATGAAAGGAGGATGAGACAGCCATGGCTGACAAGGAAAATTAAAGACAACATAAAAAAACATAGGGAGATGGCATACAATGTTGCAATATTACATTGATTTTCAGAAGGCTTTTGACAGGGTGCAGCTAAGCAAGATAACAGCCTATGGTATTACAGGTAAGATACCAGCATGGATAGAAGATTGGATGACTGGCAGAAGGCAAAAAGGAGGAACTTATTTTTGCTGAGGGTGGTATTGGGTCTGCTGCTTTTCACGTTACATGTTAATGATTTGGATGATGGAATTTATCTTGTTACCAATTATGAGGATGATACCAAAATAGGTGGAGGAGTAGTTAGTACCGAGGAAGAAGGGAGTCTGCAGAAGAACAGGTTGGCAAAATGGGCAATGAAGAGGCAGATGGAACACAGTGTATTGGAGCGTATGGTCATGCAGTTTGGTAAAAAGAATAAAGGCTTAGAATATTTAGTAAGCGGGGAGAGAATTCAGAAATCTGAGTGTTTGATGACTCTGGGCCTGTACTCTCTGGAATTTAGAAGGATGAAGGGAGGATTTCATGAAGCTGAATAAATATTGAAAGGCCTAGATAGAGTGAATGAGGAGATAAGGTTTCCACTCGTGGGAAAGTCTGGGCCCAGGGGACCAGTAGGAGACCCTCCATTGATCAAGCTCGACCATGGCTGTTGCGACCAGTCTGTCTACCCTAGCCAGTATGTAAGGTAGTGCAATATGGCGAGCAAGCTGTTGCCTGGGCAGCAAGTTCCTCCTCTCCACGTAGCTGATAAATCCAAAGGAACGGGAGAAGCTGATACAATTTGGCACCAGCGGCATCGCAGGGGTTGCTAGTCAGCGTTAAACTCAACAGAGGACTGTCTTAGGGATTCAGGTTCTGGATTTTTCCTCAGGATTTTCTCCTGCAGCCTTCCCCGTGGATGGGTATAACCACAAAACACTGAGCTATAAGATCAGAATATTCCTTCTCCTAGATAAGCTGCCATCCTTGGCTGACAATCCCCATCTAGCTGAAGCAACTGGTTTTAAGATGCCAATAACCTGTCTTTTCCCCTTCTTTTATCAGTAGAAGTGATTCTACCGGGCTTAGTAGCTACACCACATGGGAAGGCCAGGAGATGGACTTGGTTGTCAGAGGCCATTTAAGATGCACACAATTGGGAGCATTTTATAGGAAGTGGGAACTTATCCCCACTACTATTCCCAGCTATGACAACTTTAAAGAACCAGAAGGCACAGCCTCGGAATAAAAGGACACCCTTTAGAACAATGAGGAGGAGGAATTTCTTTAACTGGTGAATCTGTGGAGGCTAAGTCCTTGGATATCTTTAAAGCAAAAGCTGATAGGTTCTTAATTAGTAAGGGTGTCAAAGGTTACAGAGAGAAGGTAGGGGAATTGGTTGATAGGAAAATAAAATAAATTAACCATGATTGAAAGGCAGTGCAGACTCAATGGGTTGAATAGCCTAATTCAATGATTTTTGGTCTTTTTTGGCCTTTCAGATTCATAGTCAGTAATAGAGACGAGCTACACCAATTGAATAAGTTGGTATTAACATGAGAAAGTCTACTGCCTCTATTAAAGCAAAGCCAGTAAATCCAAGCACTTTATGTATCAAATTAAAAACTTGGTCCCTGTAATCTCCTGCATCACGTTCAATTGTCTGAGACTTTTGGAAAGGGATTTTCCACAGTATTAATTCCTGGGATTTAAACCGTTTGTTTAAGCCACCTGCAAAATAACTTGGCAGTGTAGGGGATAGTTACAATATAGCAGCTATTGTTGAGTGTGAAATAAAATTCTGAATCAGATTTTTTTCCCTGTTTGTTACAGATTTTGGTGGGGGAGGAAAATAAGCTTGAAATATGTTTTTACATATTTTGTATTTCATTAAAATTCAGTGGAGAACATATTAAGGAAAAATAATTAATCTTCCAAGTTCGTCTGAGATATCTAATGAATTTCATCATAATATTTTAAAATTGAAGTTTTGAAATGTTGTCCATCTTAAATAACTGTTTGAAAGTTTAATGCAGTCGCATTAATGTTTTGCAGAAGCTGTGGGTCACCAGGCTTGATTTATGTATAGCTAAATGAGGCATGTGAATTCAGAAACAGATTATGCTGTCACTTGGGGCACTGGTGGTGTTGCTTTAACTTTAGAAGTTGATGTAAATTAGATTATAATCAGAGTGGCTGTATATTATCTACCTATTGAACAGTAACTCAATTTTACTCTTTCCACTAATATTGTTCTGACCTACATTTCACAGGTTTTACATGTTTCATTTGTAATAAATAAGAGATATTTCTTCTATTTTTCTTAAAACGATTTTGTTTTTTCTCTTTTGGCAAAAAGGATATTTAGCTGAAAGGTGAACTCTGTTTCCCTTTCCACTGACCTGCTGATTGTTTCCAGTATTTTCTGCTTTTATTCCATAGTCCCTACCACGAACTATGCAAACGCAATTCCCTTGAAATACAAGTTTTGAAGAAACCTGTTTTAATGGAAGTTTAATGAAATTTCAAGACATGAGAAATTTTGCTGTTTATCTGATGCAGGGTTCAGAACCTGAACCAATTTTGAAGTTTCTATACTATACTGGGAAATAATTATCCCTGTATTTACAGTACATCGTGCTTCACCATAATGTAGGTGAAAATTTGAGACCAAACAGCTTTGGAGTATTAAAATAATATAGTGCAGTTCTCCCACACTGATTCATCCATGTATATCACGTGGTCTGAGATTATGATCACTGTACAGTACAGGTACCATGAAAAGGAGCCACAGAATACAATACTTCACACAGCTATTAGTACTCAGCCGCACAGTTACATGTTAGGGCTTTGGTAATTAAGGGGATTTTCTCCATGCTGACACACCATAACATGATATCAGAGAGGAAGGACGGGGAAAGATGCAAATCCCACTTTACAGTAGAAAGGTTTCTGATGATTAAAATCTGGTCTGGGAGAAAGGTACAGTGTACCTCTCTACTATTTCACCAGGATGAAACTCCATGCAGTATGGAGCAACACTATAACAAGTACCTCAACCATCCAGGATATGGCAAGGTGGGAATCATCTTGCTCATTCATTACCATGACTTCTGCTGCAGCCTCACTCAGGCAGATACTGAAACACATGCCCGTTCTTCAAGACACGCCCATACACTGCAACGCACTCCCCACACTCACTCATTCACCCAAAACCCTAATGAGTGAGCAATGAAGAAGGTGCTTCTGCTTTGTTGCTCAAAGCCAAAGGGATTCGAGGCTGGCTGCCTTGGGCTCAGAGAGTCACCAGGTTAAAGGGAAGGATTATTGCGGCCACCCAAACACCTCTCCAGGGCACGTGGAGTGAGCCACACATTTGAAGATAAGGATTCTGTTGGGCACCCGTGAAAACAGAATATTTTTGGAAAACTCAGTGGATGAGGTGTGTGCAGAAAGGGAAATAGTTAATGTTTCAAGGCCGAAATATGGAACATAGAGCAGCACAGACACAGGCCTTCAGCACATGGTGCTGGGGCTGTTCATTGTGCTAATTTAAATTTCATACCGTAGGTGGCTGCACGTGATCTAAATCCCTTCATTCCCTACCTGTTCGTGCGCCTGTTTAATTATGACTCAGAAGATGTTATCCACCACCACCTCAATCAGTGCATTGCAGGCAACAAACACTCTCCATGTAATAAACTTGACTTGCAAAATTCCTTTGAACTTTTCCCTCTCACCGTAAACCTATGCCCTCTGATGTTTGACATTTCCACCCAGAGAGAAAGACTCTGACTATCTACCTTATCTATGCCTCTTGTAATTTTGTGAACTTCTATCAGGTTGCCCTTCAACTACAGAGCCTCCAGAGAGAAATATTCAAGTTTGCCTAACCTCTTCTTGATGCTAATACTCTCGAACACAGGCAGCCTCCTGGTGAACATCTTCTGCATGCTCTCCAAAGCTTCCACATCATCTCTGTGAAATGGTGACAAGAGCTACACACAATATGTGGCCTAACCATGGTCTTATGCAACTGTAACATGACTTCTTGACTCTCTGAAGACAAATATACCATGCACCACCTTTATTAAGTTACTTACTTGTGTTGCCTCTTTCACAGAGTTATGTACTTGCACCTCAACATCTCTCTATACATCAGTGCTTCTCAGCATCTTGTCATTGACTGTATTCCTTCTAAGGTGCAACACCTCAGACTTGTGCAAATTAAACCTCGTCAGCTATTTCTTTGCCTGTATTTCCTGCTAGTGTTGGCGCGTGGCCAAGTGGTTAAGGTGTTCGTCTAGTGATCTGAAGGTCGCTAGTTTGAGCCTTGGCTGAGGCTGCGTGTGTGTCCTTAACCACACATTGCTCTGCAATGACTCTGCAATGAAGGGTCCTAATGCCCTTCCCTTGGACAACATCGGTGGCACCTCAACATCTCTCTATACATCAGCACTTCTCAGGATCTTGTCATTGACTGTATTCCTTCTTACATTTGACCTTCTAAGATGGGGAGACTTGCAGCTTGGGCAACTGCCGGTCTTCCATAAAAAAAAACCTTGCCCAGGCTTGCGCCCTGGAAACGTTCCAAGGCACAAATCCATGGTCTATCAAGACTAACGGAGGCCTACATACATTTCCTGCTGTATTCATTAATAGCCTTCCTCAATCTTACATCACAACTAAGAAAGTAAAAAACAAGCTTATCTATATATCAGAAAAGATGGAGGAGAGCAAGTGGAACAAAAGAACTATTTTTGATTGGATAAAACAATGTGGATTTTAAGGATTGGTTAAATAGTATAATAGTGTTGTAACATTTAGCCCATTGGGGCCTCCCAGCAGACAGAATATAAAACTGAAAAAATAGGACAGAAGTTTGTGATGGAGAGGGGTTGTGAGTATTGGGGGGGGGGTGGCTGGAAAAATATCCAATCTTGATACAAATGGAAAGAAAGAGCTCATTATGTAAAATTGGAAAACTCAATGTTGAGTCCTGCCAGCTGCGACACGCTGGGCACCAGCTCAGATCCTGGAAGCATGGGGCAGAAGTGAGCAAGGACAGATACCAAGTTTCAGTGGGCTGGATGCTGTAGCCTCTGCCCAGATTTCTAAAGTACTGACATTTAATCTCGAAACAGTCATGGCCGTGTACTACTTTGGAATTTATCAATGTTTACATACTGATTCTAAATGGTAGTCATAACAATGCTAGCCAGAGATTAGAGCATCAAAATAGATTAATCTTTTCCAAAGAACCTTGAGACAAGTGGGAAAATAAATGAGTACAGATTGTTCAGTGAAGCTCCATGCAACAAATGGCAAGTGCTGGTAATTTTAGTTATAGAGTGGGCTGTTGAAAGAGGGCATTAGTTTTGGCAAGAAGAAAAAAGACAGTTTTTAGTATTTGTAGGCTGACGTACTACAGTATATTTTAATGATATTGAAAGAATTTTTTGAAAAATCCCTCTTAAAGCATCATAGACTGCCCCTTTCACCTTTGTCATTTCTAAATATACTTAAGGATAGTAATCTCCCTACGTTATTTTAGAGACTCTACAAAGCTTCGGTGACAAAATATGAGAAACATAATGTTATGGTTGTACTTCATCTTGTTGAGCCCATGGTAATTGATTTGAAATATAAGGAGAGTCCACTGAAGCATGTAGGACATCTTTTCTAGGAAGCTATTTTTTTTCCAATGTTTTATTAAGAGAAGATAGAATGTTGATGAGCTTTGTTTCATAACCTGAGGGAAACAGTCCCATTTACTGAAAGCTGTTCTGCCCACAGAGATGAAGATAATCACTTTAACTTGCAAAGATATCTTCCCAAATTGTATAATGCCACTCATGATTTATTTTTATTTTGTATCTGGTAAAATCGGTAGAGTGATGAGATAACATTGGGATGAAAGGAAAGATAGCATGTTATGCATTATGCTCTCTGCATATTAACTAACTGATGGCTCCTCCCCTTCCAATATTTTTAGATGAAGATTTGTCAGATGTCAGTAGTACCAAGATGGAAACTCCTAATTCCATTAATGGCTGTGATCCTCTGAGTTCAGTGGTAAGCAACTTGCACAACTATTCACAACTTTCACAACTATTTGAAGGCACAAGAGACTGCAGATGCTAAAATCTGGATCAAAAAACATCTTCTGGAAGAATTCAGCAATTCAGGCAGCATCTACGTGGGGGGTGGGAGGGAGGTGGGAGGAATTGTTGAATTTTGTGTGATGCTGAAACATTGACAATCCCTTTCTTCTCCAACAGATACACTTCAAACCACTGAGTTCCTCTAACAGATTGTTTGTTGTTTCACAACTCTTTAATGTCCACTCTGGGCATATTTTAACATCTGGTGTGTTAATGCATTCATAATTATTCTGGTCCTGTACAATAAATTGAGAAATCTTCCATCTTAATAATCAAAAAAAAAATTGAGAGCAAAACACTGGATTGGATTTTTGAAGAGTAGTGACAGTGAAACGATTGATATCTGCTGTTGCTATGCTGCAAATCTGAGAGCAGCTTCAGGAGTCCTTTGCAAGTGTATTCAAATGCAGAAATCCCGAAGCTGCTGTCGGTAATTCACCAAAGGTCTATGAGCTGTGATTCAATACTGAATTCAACACGGTGCTAAATGGGGGAGTGGAGAACTGAGTAAATAACCCTTTACTTACCGAGACTTTATGTGACGATCTGTGCCAGGTTTGAGGAGGTGCAAGCAGTGTTTCCCTATTGATTCTAATAGAAAGAAACAGCTGAATAAGACTTTAATAATAGTTTGTTAATTTTAAAAGACTTTAAAAAATGCCTCCAGGATATATTTTAAATTTATAATCTTTTGCTAGTTAAGATTTTTTTTTAAAATAATTGAAGGTGCTTAAGGCTTTTTTAAAGATTTCTTTTGCTTTGTAAATATTGTAAGTTTTCTTAATGTTCTTTTAGTTCGCACAAATTTTTGAATGTTTCTTTTGAATATCTCAGAAGTACTATAAAAATTAATATACATTAGCTAGAAATATGAAAGCACGACAGTAAAGCGAGTAGGTGCTGCAGAGAGGGGAATGGGAGCCAGAGCACTGGAGCAGATGGTTGAGTAGTTGTGGAGAAAGATGTTGTTAAGCCTACTGTACATATAAAATTGAAAGGTCAAGCAAGGTGGGACTAATGTTCTGAGCTACATATAATTCAATCCAAGGAATATTGTAGGAAAGGCAGATGAGCTTAGGGCATGGAACAGCACGTGGAATTAGGACATTGTAAACATTAGTAGGATTTGGTTGCAGGAGGGTTAGCTTTGGCAGCTCGATGTTCCAGGGTTCTGTTGTTTTAGATGTGGTAGAGTGGGAGGAGTGGCATTACTAGGCAGAGAAAATGTCATGGCAGTCATGACAGACTGGAGAGCTTGTCTAGTGAGGCTTTAAGGGTAGAACTGAAAACTGAATGACCACATTAATGCGATTATATTATTGACCACCATTGCAAGAAACATATGGTTGTGATAGTAGGTGATTTGAACTTTCCACGTCTTGACTGGGACTCCCATTCTGTAAATAGGCTGGGTAGGAAAGAGTTTGTCAAATGTGTTCAGGATTGTTTCCTAAATTAGTACATAGAAGTACCAACTTGAGAGAGTGCAACAGGGTGACAGAGGTTTGTGTAGGGGAACATTTTGCATTCAGCCCATGCCAGGTCTAAAGGACATGAGTTATAATGAAAGACTGAGTAGGTTAGGGCTTTATTCCTTGGAACGTAGAAGACTGAGAGGAGATTTAATGAAGCTATACAAAAGTAAGTGTAGTATAGATAGGATAAATGCAAGCAGGGCTTTTTCCACTGAGGTTGGGTGGAACTACAGCCAGAGGTTATGGGTCAAGGGTGAAAGATGAAAAGTTTAAAGGGAACATGAGGGGAAACTTCTTCAATCAGATAGTTGTGAAAATGTGGAACAAGCTGCCAGTGGAAGTGGTGCATGTGAGCTCGATTTCAATGTTTAAGAGAAGTTTGAACAGGTATATGGATGGATAGATGGTCCCAGTGCAGGTCAATGGGAGTAGGCAGTTTAAATAGCTCGGCATGGACTAAATGGGCTGAAAGGCCTGTTTCTGTCACTCTATCTAGTGATTATAGTGCCATTAGTTTCAAGGTAATTATTGAAAACGATAAGTCTGGTACTTGGTTTGAGATTCTAAATTGGAGAAAGGCCAATTTTGATGGTATTAGAAGGGATGGTATCTGGCAAGTGTGAATTGGGACAGGTTAGTTTCTGGCAAAGGGGTACTTGATAAGTGGAAGGCCTTCAAAAAAGTATTTTGAGAGAACAGAGTCTGTATGCTCCTGTCAGAATAAAAAGTGAGTGTAACAGGTTTCGGGTTTTTGAGAGATATTGAGGCCCTGGTTAAAAAATGGAGGTGCATGCCAGGTATAGGCAGGCAGGAACAAATGAGATACTTTGAAGTATAAGAAATGCAAGCGAACGCTTAAGAAGGAAATCAGGAGGGCTAAAATAACTCGTGAGGTTGTCCTAGCCGACAAGGTGAAAGAGAATCCCAAGTGATTCCACAGATATATCAACGGCAAAAGGATAGCAAGAGACAAAATTGGGCTGCTGAAATATCAAAGGGGTCATCTATGCATGGAGATGAAAGAGATGAGGGAGATCTTAAATGGATTGTTTTGCATCTGTATTTACTCAGGAGAAAGACACAGAGTCTATAGATGTGAGGCAATGCAGCAGCAAGATCATGGACCCTATATAGATTTACAGAGGAGGTGTTTGCTGCCTTGAGGACAATTAGGGTGGACAAATCCCCACCCTATGGGGATGCTTGAACCTTGTGGGAGGCTAAGGCAGTAATTGCAGGAGCCCTAGCAGTGATATTTAAAACATTCTTACCCAGGGGTAAGGTCCTGGAGAATTGGAGGATAGCTAACGTTGTTCCATTGTTTAAGAAAGACTCTCAGAATAAGCATGTGTATTATAGACCAGTGAGACTGACATCAGTAGTAGGAGAGTTATTGGAAGGTATTCTAAAGGACTGGATATATAAATATTTGGATAGACTGGGACTGACTAGGGATAGTCAACATGGCCTTGTGCTTGCTAAATCATGTCTAACCAATCTTATAGAGATTGTTGAGAAAATTATGAGGAACATTGATGAAGGCAAGGGAGTGAATGTTGTCTACGTGGACTTTAGCAATGTCTTTGACAAGGTCCCACATGAAAGGGTGGTCAAGAAGGTTCAGTTGCTGGGCATGAACCAACCAGGGAATGTCTTGCACAGTGAGCAGTAGAGCACTGAGGAGCGTGATAGATCAGAAGGGTCTGGGAATACAGATCCATAATTCTTTGAAAGTGGCATCACGTCCAGATAGGGTCGTAAAGAAAGCTCTTGGCACATTGGCCTTCATAAAGCAATGTATTGAGTAAAGGAATTAGGATGTTATGTTGAAATTGCATAAGACATTGGTGAGGCCTAATTTGGAGTATAAGAATGCAGTTTTGGTCACCTACCTACAGGAAAAATGTAATTAAAATCGAAGAGTGCAGAGAAAATTCACAAGGATGTTGCTGGGACTTGAGGACCTGAGTTGTAGGGAAAAGTTGTATAGGTTAGGACTTTATTTCCTAGAATGTAAAAGATTGAGGGGAGTTTTGACATAGGTATACAAAATTATGAGGGGTATAGATAGGTAAATCAAGCAGGCTTTTTCCTTTGAGGTTGGAGGAGACTAGAACTGGGTCATGGGTTAAGGGTGAAAGGTGAAATATTTAAGGGGAACATGAGGGGGAGCTTTTTCACTCAGAGCATGGTGAGAGTTTGGAATGTGGTGCACAAGCGGTGGATCCAGGGTTGATTTCAACATTTAAGATAAATTTAGACAGACAGACAGACATACTTTATTGATCCCGAGGGAAATTGGGTTTCGTTACAGCCGCACCAACCAAGAATAGTGAAGAAATATAGCAATATAAAACCATAAATAATTAAATAATAATAAGTTAATCATGACAAGTGGAAATAAGTCCAGGACCAGCCTATTGGCTCAGGGTGTCTGACACTCCGAGGGAGGAGTTGTAAAGTTTGATGGCCACAGGTAGGAATGACTTCCTATGACGCTTAGTGTTACATCTCGGTGGAATGAGTCTCTGGCTGAACATACTCCTGTGCCTAACCAGTACATTATGGAGTGGATGGGAGTCATTGTCCAAGATGGCATGCAACTTGGACAGCATCCTCTTTTCAGACACCACCGTCAGAGAGTCCAGTTCCACCTCCACAACATCACTGGCCTTACGAATGAGTTTGTTGATTCTGTTGGTGTCTGCTGCCCTCAGCCTGCTGCCCCAGCACACAACAGCAAACATGATAGCACTGGCCACCACAGCCTCGTAGAACATCCTCAGCATCTTCCGGCAGATGTTAAAGGACCTCAGTCTCCTCAGGAAATAGAGAATTTGTGTAGATACATAGATGGGAGATGTATGGAGGGTTATGGTCCATGTGCAGGTCAATGGGACTAGCCAGATTAATGGATCAGCACTGACTAGGTGGACCAAAGGTTCTGTTTCTGTGCTGTAGTATTCTAAAAAAAATCTAAATTGTCAGGGTTGTTTTTTTCCTGATTGCATGGGCAAAGTTAATTTGGCTATCCCATGTGATGTCCCTATCTTTGCCTTCAGGAGAAAGCAATTGCACACCCCAAAGTCAAATCCACCCAACATTCTCTCATTTACTTTGGGAGGGGAACTGAAGGCGGATACACATTTTTACCCAGAAGTCATTGGTGAGTTTTCATAAGCTCACACCTTCTCACAATGCCCAGGCCTTTGGACTGTGCCTCAGCAGCTTATTTAGAGTCAACCAAGTGTGTTCAAGGAAGCCTGGAAGCAGCACAAGAAATCAGATAAAATTTCTCTAAGCTACAGAAAGAATTAATTTATCAGAAATTTTCTTGGGAGAATTCTCAGCTTTGCCTTCCATTTTGGCGTGAGTGACAGCAAGAATGTAAGTGATACCATATGAAGGAACATTTCCTTCAATCACTCACTCAACATATGCCAGCAATCAAGAAGATTTTTCAGGCAATCTCCTCCTAAAATAAATGTCTAAGTTTGTGCAAGCTTCATTTCAATGAGCCAAGGGTGAAGCTGAAATGAGTTAAGAAGTTATAGCCTTTTTTACACTGGACATTCTGAAGTGTTACAGATTAAACATCAATAAGTGAAGCATAATATTGAACCAAAAAGAACAAACAATGAATAACAACAGTCTACACTTATGAAAAGGGTATTTAATGTTCAAAGTGAGGGAAGTTGGAAATCAATAAGAAGAAAAAGGTTTTCACCTTACAACAGTAACCACGGTTCAAAAAGTTACTTTGTTAACTGTAAATAAGAGAACTAGTGAGCAAATAAAAGGTGATAGATGAATTCATTTTTATATAACATCTACCCAGAGTGTGCTATAGTTTCTCAGCAGCTAAGATGTAAAGGAAAAGAAGTGTTTTCAAAATGGTTTTCCATACTCAAAAATTACTGGCCTTATTTTCTTAATGTCTGTGAGCACGGTCAGACTACAGAAGAATCAAGCATGCCCGGGACTTTTTTCATTACTTACCTATTAGTTTCTGTTCCACTTTATGTAAATTAGAAGAAAACATCTTCCATCTATGAAATCCATGAAAATGAGCAACAATGGAACCTGTCAAGCAATTAATAGCACCTACACAGTGATATTTCATTTGCATGGTTCAATCTCTGTTTTGTCGTCAAACTCCCCTTTCCATCTGTATGATGTTTTATCAGCAGACAGTACATCAAGAGATGCGCTTCTGTATAAAAGCG
This sequence comes from Hemitrygon akajei, assembly GCF_048418815.1. Classification (NCBI taxonomy): domain Eukaryota; kingdom Metazoa; phylum Chordata; class Chondrichthyes; order Myliobatiformes; family Dasyatidae; genus Hemitrygon; species Hemitrygon akajei. The sequence continues at coordinate 37,117,129 of NC_133134.1, read as the reverse complement.
GGAAAATGCAACCATTTCTGTTGTCATGGTGACCAAAACTAAATGGTGCTGACTTCACCAAACACACAGCAACCAATCTGATCATCTATTTTATGTTTGTAAAACCCAAAGCAAAGCAAATAAAGCAATTTTATTTACTCCAAGGAATACAGTGTGTATAAATTTAAATCACAGCTGTTACTCATGTCCTCTTTTATTGGTGAGGTGAATGCTTATGTCTTACCTGGTGATTTTATTCATATTAAATATCATTTGAAAGACGGGGGCATTAATAGTTGAAAAAACAATTCAGTGAGTACAGGGAATGGAAGAGGCGAATGTGTGAGTACACTTTTCCTGTTCAGTTGATTACCTAAGCCATGAATTGCAAGCTAAACTGGAAGCCAGCTGCTTTGCCTGATGATTATGGCTCACATAAATCATTAGTCACAACACTGAGTGTAAGAAAATGCATTTCTAGTTCCAGTATAGTTATGGAAAGATTCGACATCCTACTGATGGCATCCCACATTCTCAAGAACTTGAAGTGATCAGAATTATCTTTCAGCATTAATTCATTTTCCACATTTGGGCTGACCATTCCTTGAGATTAAGGGTGAGGTTTTCAGGTATTTGGAAACACACGGCAAAATAGGCCGAAGTCAGCATCATTTTCTAAAGGAGGGATCTTGCCTGACAAATTTGTTGAAATTCTTTGAGGAAGTAACAGGCAGGATAAAGTAGAGTCAGTGGATGTTGTTTTGCTGGATTTGCAGATGGCCTTCAACAAGGTATCACACATGAGGCTGCAAAACAAGATAAGAACCCTTGGTATTATGGGAAGGATGCTAGCATGGATAGAAGGTTGACTGACTGGCAGACAACAAAAAGTGAGAATGAAAGGGGCCCTTTCTGGTTGGCTGCTGGCAATTAGTGGTGTTCTGCAGGGGTCAGTGTCAAAGTTATATGTTACCGATTTGGATGATGAAATTGATGGCTTTGTGGCCAAGTTTGCAGATGATATGAAGACAGGTGGAAGGGCAGGTAATGTTGAGGATGCAGGGAGAAAGCTGAAGAATTTGGACATATTACAATAATGAGCAAAGAAGTGTCAGATGGAATACAGTGTACGTAGAAGGAATGAAAGCATTCTAAATGGGCAGTGAATTCAGAAATTGGAGGTGCAAACAGTTTTGAGATTCCTAGCCCAGGATTTCCTAAAGGTTAACTTGCAGGTTGAGTCAGTAGTACAGAAGGTGAATGTAATGTTAGTATTCACTTTGAGAGGACTAGAATATAAAAGATTGGTCAGACTATGTTTGCTGTATTGTGAGCAGTTTTGGGCTTCATATAGAAGAAAGGATGGCATTGGAGGGGGTCTAGAGGAGGTATGTGAGAATTACCCCTGGAATGAAGGGGTTAATATGAGGAGTAATTGATAGCTCTGGGCCTGTACTTGCTGGAGTTTAGAAGAATAGGAGCGGATCTCAATAAAACCTACTGCATATTGAAAGGCTTGAATAGAGTGGATGTGGAGAGGAGTGGGAGATCCTAGGATGAGAGGACAAGCCTTAGAATAGAAGGATGTCCCTTTAAAACAGAGGTGAAAATATATTTCTTTGGCCAGAGGGTGGTGAATTTGTGGTGGCCAAGTTTTTGGGTATAGTTAAAATGGTTGATAGATTATTGATCAATAAGAGTGTCAAAGGTTTATGGGGACAACGAAATTGAGAGGAAAAGTAAGTCGACCATAATTGAATGATAGAGCAGACTCAATCAGCCAAACGGCCTGATTCTTCTCCTGTGTCTTTTGATCCTATGGTCTTACAGGGATTGTACAGTAGCGATCACAGTTAAAGAAACTACCAGTGTGTATAGCCAGTGATGACATTCTACCTTTGGGTCCCTGCAGTATATTTTCACTGCACTGGCATCACCTCAGCCATTTCAACTTACTTAATTATCTCTACTTGGGAGTGTTGGCAGTCACAAAAATCAGAGCTGACCCTTATTCTGTTCGTACTGAATGTCCGCACACCACCTTGATTCAGGAGTGAATGTATAACAGCCTCAGCCGGAAAGGTTGACCAATTATTTTTATTCTCTGTATCGTGGAAACACCAGTTCATTTTTCATGCTCACATGGTAACCTGTCTAAGGTTAGCTAATGCATTGATAAAAAGCCAGCTGCACATCAAAGCATAAATCTTCTTGGTTTATTTAATTTAACTGTCTTTTTTGCAGAGATGTTTTCCCATGTTAAAGAATTTCAATAAATGCAAATTATTGTTGTTAGTCATACTTAGATAACTCCCTGGCCAAAATTAAGCACTTATAGTAAAGAAAAGCCTCTTTAACCAGTTTTCTTTAACTTCTGCAATCTCTAACAATTTCTAATATAAAATAAGGCAATTCAGATTTTCAGAAGTAATCCTTGTTTTGATTAAATATTTCTGAGAGTTCCCTGACTCTGTCCTTTGTGTTACAGCAAACTTTGAGACCTCGATTTCCTAGTGTGATGTCAACTACCCCTGAACCACCTTGTAATGATTCAATTCTACGGAGGACCAGGGAGGAAGATCGGGAGATGCCACACAGAAAGTACGAAATGTGCCATGTTTAATTACATTGCAAGTGATATACTGACACATATTGATAGTTCTTTTGTACAAGTAGACCCTGTTAAATGAGCATTTGTTCTATAGCATTTACATTGCAGTCCATGTTCAAACCCTTAGTATATATTCAGAAGGAAAGCTATTTAACACAATGAAGATAGGCTTCATATATCTCTGTCAGGAACAAACTGAGTATGCACCAAAACCTCCTAAATATAGATTAAACAGATGTTGACAAAACATTATATCATCTTGTATTGACATGAGTCTGACCATGAACACACTGTATAGAGGATGCCAAATCTTAAAGGAATAATGGTGTTCCAAGAAATTTTCAATTCTTTCTAAAATTGTTTCCATTTTCTTTATGTACTCTTTCATTTTCCTCTGTTGTTTCTTTCCTTACATCATTGGGCATATTTTTTTTCTCTTTCAAGGCTCCTGAAACTATTTAATTTCTCAACTTCCTAGATTCAACACTTCCACTTCCATCAGACCAAGTGACATAGGAGTAGAATTAGGCCATTTGGTCCATCGAGTTTGCTCTGCCATTTGATCATGGCTGATTTACTTTACCTCTCAATCTCATTCTCCTGCCTTCTCTCTGTAACCTCTGACACCCTTACTGATCAAGAACCTATCAACATCCGCTTCAAATATACCTAATTAATTGGCCTCCACAGCTTTCTGTAGCAATGAATTCCACAGATTTGCAGCCTCTGGCTAAAGAAAATCCTTGGTAAATTGTGGATCTCTCCCCTCTACACCACAACTACCTCTCCACTCCCCCAGATCTGTTAATCTTTCTGCCTACTTTCCTAGAATTTTAATTTCAAGAATAATGCTGACTTCTTGATTACTTTAGTTCTAATTTCTTAATTGCAGCTTTGCTGTGCACTGTTCACAAAGATCCTTCACCCAAGCATATTCAATTACTTCTTTTCAAATAGCTGGACAGTATTAGTCAATGTGCAAATGTTGGCCTGCAGTGTGGAATATTTTTCCTCATCTTTGAGCAGTGTCTAAGTGGATTTAACAGGCAGTTGTTGCCAAAGGACTGGTCTTCAGGGGAGCATTGGCATCCCTTCATTCTGGCTCAGCTTCATACTCTCATTAACCAAGTGTCATAACTAAAAGCCATAGAAGAAATAGTAACATTTTTCCTCAGATTTATCACTTGAAATGTGTTTTAATTGACCTCTTTACTTATTGCTAAATGCCTGTTCACTGCAGGCGTTTGATGTTGTTTAAAATTTGATGTACTAGGACATTTCACTGGAGCTTGGTAGAAAACTGAATTTCAGTGTCAGGAAAGTCTGTTTTTAAATGCATTTTTTTGTCTTGTTCTCACCCCTTAACCATGTTATGTTTATTTGATTGCTAACTCTATAATATTGAAAAACATAGATCTCTTATTTATTTCTGCACATTTATGATGCAATGTATTCTTTATTTTTTTAATGAATATTGTGATTGGAAATGGAAAATGTTAACCTTTACTGTGCAAAGTCACTGAACTCAACTCCAGCAATCTATTTTTCATCTGAGAATCCAGCTCTATAATTCTTTGAAAGTGGCATCACAAGTAGAGAGGGTCAAAAGAAGTTTTGGCACATTGATCTTCATAAATCAGTGTACTGTGTGCAGGAGTTGGGATGTTATGTTGCGTTTGTATATGATGTTGGTAAGTCCAAATTTGGGGTATTGTGTGAAGTTCTGGTCACCCACCTATAGGGAAAGTTATCAATACGTTTGAAAGAGTACAGAGAAAATTTACATGGTTATTGCCAGGACTTGACTTGACTTGAGTTAAAGGAAAAGGTTGACTAGGTTAGGACTTTTTTTTCCCCTAGAGTATAAGAGAATCAGGAGAAATTTGATAAAGGTATACAAAAGTATGAGGGGTATAGATAGGGTAAATGGAAGCAGGCTGTCGCTGAGGTTAAGTAACATTTGAAATGGAAGTAATGGATTAAGGATGGAAGGTGAAATATTTAAGGGGAACCTGAGGGGAAAATTCTTCCCTCAGAGGATGGTGTGAGTGTGAAATGAGCTGCCAGCAGAAGTGGTGGATCCAAGTTTGATTCCATGTTTAAGAGAAATTTGGGTAAGAACATGGATGGGAGGAATATGGGTGACTGTGGTCCTGGAGCAAGTCAATGGGACTTGTCATAATAATATAGTGGCACAGATAGAAGGGCTGAAGGGCCTGCTTGTGTACTTTACAGCTCTATTACTCTACGGCTCTAAACTCAGATGTACTACCTGCTCTGTTGTGGTATAACACCCCTTGTGCAGCAAAAGTCTGATAATACTAGCTTATATCTAATGGGCCTAATAGCACCTAGTTAAGCTGGAACTATTCATAATTTGTTCAAACAGAATCTAGCCAGCAAATCCCCAGGGTGAAAAGAACAATATATCAAATCACTGCCACCTCGTATCTTTTAAAACAGCTGTGATATTTTGTTTCTGGTCAATGCTGTATTTTCTTAGGGAACATCAAGTCATCTGTTGTTTTAGTTTTACCCCCTTCTGCTCGCTTTCGTGCATATTTGAAGAAAGACGGGTAATTTTTCTCCTGCTTTTGTTCTCTGCAATGCCTATACAAATGTTTGTAAGCACCACCTGGGGAGCAATTTGTCTTTGAGTCATTAGCACTATACGCACGTGAATGTAATGTGATGTATTGACATCATGACATTTGACTTCCTTGAAGTTAATAGAGTTACCTCAAACTCCTTGAATTCAAGTTCACATTCACGTTTGTTGTTATCTGACTGCACATACATACAACCAAATGAAACATCATACCTAAAGACCACAAAATGTATATCACACACAGCTAATTAACCAAAATATTACCATAAATAAATTGATAAAATATAATTGAAAATGCATGTAGTGTGCAGCACCAGTAAACAGGAAACAGCTCATTGTCCTAGTGATCAGACTTCAGTGGTAGCAGGGTAATCTTTAGTCTCACAGCCTGAGGGGAGAAGCTGTTATACAGTCTGGCTGTCCTAGTCTTGAAGCTTCTGTACCTCCTTCCTGATGGTAGTGGGTCAAAGAGTTAGAGGGATGGGTGGTAGGGATCCTCGACAATGTTTCAGGCCCTTTGTCTGCAACGCTCCTGAAAAATGTCACAAATGGGGGGAAGGGAAACCCCAGTGATGCTCATAGGGATTTTGCTATCCTCACTTGAGAACAGAGCTTCAGAGTTGAGAGTGAGGCCAGCTGAGAGATCTGGAAATGGCCAGACCATATGTTTCTGAGGTGGAGGCAATACTTTCAGCAGGAATTGGTGGTTTGAGCACTGTGCTGGATGTCTTCTGGATTGTATGCGAATGGATTTGACTTTTTGCTTTCTCATTACAGCTGCTTCTGCGGTCATCTCCCACACCATTTTTTGTTTACTTCTGACTTAACACAAAAAAAAATTCAGGTTCTGAACAGTCATTGGGAACTGTTGTTATCTGTGGAATGTCTGGATTTCTTCATATAACACACGTGTTTAGCTCTAGCAACCAAAGATGGGGTTCCTGCTTTCATGCCATATCCCCAACCAAGAATGCTTAGTGCTTTAGGCTTTTCATGTCTTATTTAAATGTCTTCCTCTCAGGCCATCAAATCCTGTAAACTTAGTCAGGCAGCTTAAGCTGTGAGAAAGTTGAGGCTTGGCATGCTTTTGGGTAGGTGGAAGGGGAATGAGAATGATTGGTGGGACTGCAGAGGGGTCTGGCACAATGTGACAAATTAACAATGGCAAGAAGGAAACTGACACACAAAATACTGGAGGAACTCAGCAAATCAGGCAGCATCTATGGAGGTGAATAAACAGTCAACATTTTGGGCTGAGACCCTTCATCAGGACTTGCCTATCACCTGCTAGCTTGCACTCCTTCCCTCACACCACCATCTCATTCTGGCCTCACCACAACCCCTTCTTTTCCAGTCCAGTTGAATGGTTTCAGCCCAAAATATCAGCTGTTTATTCTCCTCCTCCGCTGCCTGACTCGCTGAGTTTCTCTAGCATGTTGTATATATTGCTCAAAATTTTCAGCATCTGCATAATCTCTAGTGTTAAGGAAGGAAATGAGCCATACCAATGTAAAAGCCAAACTGACAACTGGACAGAATTGCAGACTATTACTTAACTAGAGGCCAAATATGGGTGACAAGGTAGAGAATGGCCTTCAAGGTCTCACTGGCAAGGTGATTGTTGAATTTATTACCATATTTTTCAGCACTGGTTCTGCCACTTAATATATGAACAATGTGAGACCTAATTGGTGGTTCTGTCCCCAGGGTTAATAAGTACACATGTGTTCTCATGCTATCTGAGAGAGTTACACTCAGAACATAGCAGAATACATTTTGTATTTCTGATTCATACTGTTATTTAGCAATGAAAGTATTTTGTATAGAGGAAACAATGCTGTGAATTCTAGGTTTTGTGGCTGTATAATTTTCTACAAGTGCTACCTTTAATATTTCAATTACAGTTTAAAAATATCAAAGATAGTTTTTATTTAGTGTTTATTGGTCCCTTCTTTGCTTTCCTTCCTTGCTGAGGCTTAACCTAATGGTCATTGCACAAACTCTAGTATCTCTTACTGTACATTAGTAACGTGTTAACCCTGACCGTGAGTGGCAGCAAGATATTCCTCCAGCTTTTCTCATTCCCCAACCATTAATTAACACAATAATTGGAAATGTCACATCTTCTGACCAATTGTAACCTGATTGATGGCCTGTCTGTCACTCCATCACAACTACTGTCATTGGGGAAGAATTGTGTAAATATGCAATGTTCTCTTTACATTTACTCCATAATAGGCATTTGGCAAAATATTGTGATAGTTTAATTAAATCAGCTGTCAGGCAACGTTGCTGGCATTTTTTTGCAGACATCTCTGCTTCGAAATGCTGCTGTCTCAGGAAAATATGAATGGGTGGCTTCAGCTATGTAGCTATAAATGCATTCCTGGATGTCTGTCATCAGAAGAGTAAGGAAGTGACCCAGCTTAGAGCATTAGCTGATCTCATAAACTGTGAAAGCAAAATTCAAGGAGTTGTCATCCTGTTATAGATATGTACAAATTTTATAATCTGATCTGAGTAACTGTGCTCCAATGTTCTCTATCTTAATAATTAGTATTTTTATCATTACTTGCAGATGTTTCTGTAAGAACTAGTAATCAAATAGAATGTTGCATTTTGGTCAAACTAAAAGAAATAACAAGCATATTCTGTGTAATATTAAACACCAAAGGAAATCTTTGATTTGGCCTTTCATTCGGTTTCTTGATTGTCTCTGCAGTCTAGACATGTTGATCATTTTCTGTAAGGGAGATCTTTAATGTTGGTGTAATAACAATATGTGGACTGTTGACATGCACAATGTGGCAAGGATGCCTAAACCACTTTCAGACTGAGGCCACGGGAATGCTTTCATGATGAAAGGACCAACAAGACATTGTAATATACCTTAAATTTGACTTGTAATCGAGGAAGGAGTGTGGTGCAGGGAGGGGTTAAGGAGAGAATGGTTTCTGCCAGTTAATTTCTAGAGAACTGATAAGTTTGACTTTAGTTTTCTTGTGATATTGTCAATATTGTATTAGCAATGATGCCACTAAGTTTCCTCTATTTTCTCACACATCACCATATTTGGGTTTCTGACAGTATAACAGAGGAGGACGACGACAGCATCTGCTGCTACAACTTTGATACCAACCAAACAGAGACAGATGGTGAGTTGAGTTTGGTTCCAAATATCCTGATTAGTAAGGTACAGACTGTTAGTGTCAAACATTGTTAATGGATTGAAGGTGAAGAGAGCATACATGATCTACATGCTCTGAGGGATTCCACTTAAATAAAGGTTACGTAGCAGTTGTATAAATCTTCATATAGATCCTACGAAATGCTAAATTTACTTATGGTTACTGGATACCTGAAAAGGTATAAGGCCTTCAAAATAGCCCAGACCAATGCATAAAATCATCTTGTATTTCCTCAATTCCGAAAGATGATATAATGTAGTTACTTACTATAATTAAGGAAGATAATGATATAGATACAAGGAAATTAATTTGTCTTATAGTGAAGTCCGGAGCAGCCTCAAAATTAGAGCCAGGATATTGCGGTGATATGAAAAAAATATTTATTTATTGAGATACAGCGCAGAACAGGCCTTTTCAGCCCTTTGAACCGCATCACTTAGCAACCCCCGTATTTAACCCGAGCCTAATCATGGGACAATTTACAATGACAAATTAACCTGGTACAATACAACTGGTACGTCTCTGGACTGTGGGAGGAAGCTAGCACCTCTTAATAAAAAGTATTACAGTACTGTGGGATCCTCTCCCTCCAAAGCAGGTTTACTGGCAAGTTGGTTTATTATTGTCACGTGTACTGAGAGAATTAGTCGATAGTGAGGTCAGCTGAGAAGATCATCGGGGTCTCTCTTCCCGCCATCACAGGCATTTACACCACACGCTGCATCCGCAAAGCAAACAGCATTATGAAGGACCCCACGCACCCCTCATACAATCTCTTCTCCCTCCTACCGTCTGGGAAAAGGCTCCGAAGCATTTGGACTCTCACAACCAGACTATATAACAGTTTCTTCCCCTAAGCTATCAGACTCCTCAATACCCGAAGGCTGGACTGACACCTTGCCCTACTGTCCTGTTTATTATTTATTGTAATGCCTGCACTGTTTTTGTGCACTTTATGCAGTCCTGGGTAGGTCTGTAGTCTAGTGTAGCTTTCTCTGTGTTGTTTTTTTTATTACGTAGTTCAGTCTAGTTTTTGTACTGTGTCATGTAACACCATGGTCCTGAAAAACGTTGTCTCATTTTTACTATGCACTGTACCAGCAGTTATGGTCGAAATAACAATAAAAGTTGACTTGACTTGAGAATGTGGAAAAATTTTGTTTACATGCCATCCAAGCTGGTCATGCCATACATGGAAGAAAGCAGAAATCGACTGTAGTGTAGCAGCTACAGAGGAAAGTGCAGTTCAGGTGAACAGATACAGTACAAGAATCACAATAAGGTAGAATGGAGATCAAGAATTCAAATTTAGCAAATGAGAGGTCCTTTCAAGATTTTGATAACAGGGTAGAAGCTGTCCCTGACTCTGGGGGTACGTGAGTTCAAGAATTTATATGTTCTTCCCAAAGGGAGAGGGGAGAAGAGAGAATGATCTGGGTGGGAGAGGGCCCCTGATTATTTTGGCTGACTTCACGAAGCAATGGGAAATGTAGTTGGAGTCAGTGGAGTAACCAAATCACAAGCAAGAGAAAATCTGCAGATACTGTAAATCTGAGCAACACACACAAAATGCTGGATGAACTCAGCAGGCCGGGCAGCATCTATGGGAAAGAGTACAGTCGATGTTTTGAGCCAAAACCCTTCGATAATCCTGCTAAAATGTCAACTGTACTTTTTTCCATAGATGCTGCCTGGCCTGCTGAGTTCCTCCAGCATTTTGTATTTGTTGCCTGGAGTCAGTGGAGTCTCGATGACGCACTGGGTTGTGTTCACACTCCACTGCACTTTCATACAGTCTTGAGCAGAGCAGTTGTCATGCCAGGCTGTGACCCGTCCGGATAAAATGCTTTCTCTGGTGCATCTGTAAAAATTGATAAGAGTCAATTTCTTTAGTCTTCTAAACAAGTACAGGCATTGATGTGTTTTTTTTTGGCCATGGTACGATGTGGCTGGACCAGGATAAATTCTGGTGATATTTATACCTGGAAACCTGGAGCTCTCAGCCATCACCATCTCAGCACCATTGATACAGACAGGGGCGTGTACTCCATCCTGTTTCCTGAAGTCACTGACCAGCTCCTTTGTTTTGCAGACACCAAGGAAAAGGTTGCTGTCTTGATACCATGCCAATAGATTTTCTATCTCCTCCCTGTTCTCATTCCTGTTGTTTGAGATCCAGCCCAGTACAATGATACTGTCTGCAAACCTATAAATGGAGCAAATACTGGCCCTGCAATTGAGAGTGCATAGAGTGTACGGTAGAGAATCCGTGAACATGGCCTTCTGGGGTATAAGTGCTAAGGAGGTGGTGTTGTCACTTTACTGATTGTGGTCTATTGGTCAGGAGGTTAAAGATCTGAGAGGTTAAAACTGAGAATGATAAACCAGGGATAAGCATTGATAGAGTTAAAGTACAGATCAGCCATCATATAATTTAATGTGAAACAGGGTCTCAAGGTTAAATGACTCCTTCTGTACGTACATTCCAGTGATGCATTGGTGTCGGTTTTGGTTCGTTATTATCACATGTACAAGGTACTGTGAAAACTTACCTTGCATACAGTTCATATGGATCAGATCATGACATGGTGCATTGAGGCAGAATAAGATAAAACAGTAACAATGCAGCAGAGAATTTAAATTAAAAATAGTAGAACAATTATTTAATAGAAGTAATGAGTAGATCTGCAGGGAGCAGCTTGCAACGAGGTGCCATGCTCTGGGACCATCTTGAAAAGAAAAGTAATTTAAGAATATTTAAAGCAAGGAAATGAAACCTCAACTGATTCCAGTATCCCTGAAGATATGTGTGAGTAGCAATAGCAATCTTGAATAAATACAGGACTACTACGCCATGTCCTCAGGATCTTTTCATATGCTTCCAGTAACTAATTGGTCTATTGTTGTAAACCAGATGAATATCAGGAGAGGACCTCCCATGGACCACCATCTGTCCATTCATCATCATCTTCCTATCAGTCTGAAGCATTAGATGCATGTGATTTGGATCATGTCAACTCCATATTCAGAAAATTCTCCTTGGAAAGGTAAGGGTGAACAAATAATATATTTGCAGGAGTAATCTGAGCATATCTACATCACGCTGCAGTACTCGGGCATAAACATTTTTTCCATTTTCATTTTCTCCATTTATTTTCCTGATTAGCAAGAGCAGCAGCTCTGTTTACACTGTGCAATTGTTGGCAATATCTCCCAATTATTGGTCAATCTTTAATAGACTAATATATTCCCAACCAGATTTAGCTGGTGCAGTGCATCTTGCAGCATACATCATTAGTTAGAAATGTTTCCGCGTTTCTCAGTTCAAAAATCTTTCCACTATAATTTGCTGGAATTGCGTGATGATAATGGGATATTAAAGACAGCAAACCTTGATGAGCAATAGGCTGATGTGTCCATCTCCTCACCCAAACAGACTATGAAAGGAGCTCAAAGTTCAAAGTTAATTTCTTGTCAATGTACTTGTATGTCACCATATACTACCCTGAGATTCATTTTGTTGCGGGCAAGAAATTAATCTCAGAGAAGGGGTAGGCCTATCTCAGTGAAATAGTGTGAATTAGCATCAAATAAGGGACAGAAAGAGAAATAAAGAAAGAGAAAGAGAAAAACATCAGAGGTAAGAACAAAATTTAAAAATTACATTTTAAGAACGCATCTGACAATAATTTATTATCTGAAATCGGTGGAAATTTGTTGAACCTCTAAACTAGAGAGTTTGATTGACAGTTATTCATAATTATCTTTCCAGCAAGATCTAGTTCAATAATTCAGATCTCCCTTGTGTCTTGGTTGAGAACTGATTAAATTCACTAGAAATAACTTTCACCTTGTACAGTAGCGATAATATGTGATTGTGTATGATCATGAATCAGCAATTTTTAACCTCTTCCAAGTTTCTCTCAATTTTAACTTACATTGAGCTCACCATAAATATGAAGGGGAAGATGCAAAACAAATTGTTTTCACCCATTCTCTGCTATTGCACATTACCAATATCAGAGAAATTCTTCTAAGAAAGCTACAAATGTGATGTAATAAGGCAGGCTCATTTGGCAATACTTTTACTCTCTCCATGTCAAAATGATTAAGACTTTTGTATCATTTAAAGTGTTAGTGTATTATTGGAAATGCCATTATTCCAGTGAGACAGTAATCTTGCTAATTAGTCAGATGCCGGTATGGAAAATGTCAGGTAAGGTGTTCAATTGGCTACCAATCTGCATTGTCCATTCTTTGCCTTGAGGTAACTTTCCAGCTCCTGCCATCACTGCCATGATTTGTTATGTAAAACAGTAGAAGAGATGGAAATTTTATTTAATATTAATAAAAATAGATCGTGTTCTGTTTAGCAGTTCCCAGAAGTGATGATCTGAGAAATTTCAGATCTATGAACTACATTTGAAATAATCTAATAAGAATGAGTGATTGGTTATTTTCTCTTTTTCACAATATATCTCTGTAGACCTTTTCGTCCATCTGTGACCTCTGCCTCCCAGATCAGTAACCCTCTGAAACAAATGCTGCATGCAACGCTAGACGGTGACAAGTTGGTGTCAGAAATCTCTTTTGTTGGCGGAAATGAGAGAGGTCTTTTCATCCAGACTGTACAGCCAGCCTCCACGGCCGAGAAGGCAGGACTGAAGGAAGGGCACCAGATGATTTTGGTAGGAATCATTATGTTGAACAATTGGAGAAGAGGCGGGCTTTGAAACCTAGTGCTGCTAACACAGTCCAACAGTACTCTTGTGGCCGAAACAGAGACATGAGGAATTTATTAATGGAAATGCTAATTCACACCTGTGTCAGTATTTAGAACAATGATTGCTTTGGAAATGGAAAATATGACTGCATTTTGAAAACTATACAGATGACTGGATGTTCTTGAGTTCTCTGAGACTATAGGGAAATACTTATTCTCGTGCCGTTACATCTTTGCTGATGGATATATGATATTATTCATAATCCAGTACCAGATACCAATCTGTTCATAAACAACTGTAATTTGAAACCTACCATTTATATTACAAGCAAACTGTCAAAGCTGAGAGCTGGATAAAGTGGGCTCGAGCTATTTCAGCTAGAAAACACTTGAAACGAGCTGTGATCATCCTTTTTCTAAAACTAATCCAAATTCTCACCCACTTTTGGGAACTTCGAGGTGTCTGCCTGGCTCAGAGGTTTGCGCATTGTTCCTGTATGTCAGAGCATTGTGGAATGAACTACTTGAATAGCTACTCTGGACCGATTCTTCAACATGGTACTAAAGGAATTTTACAACACAAGAGGGTCAGTCTTTTGAGATTAAATCTACTTGGGTCCCTATATTTCTAAAGAACAGCAGGCGTTCTCAGAAATTTATGACCCATATTCATCCTTCAATATTGACCATCTCATTGCTACATTTACCTTGCTGAGTACAAATTCACTACCTGTATGTACCCACCTCACAACAGTGATCATACTTTTAAAGTGATTCATTATATGTGAAGTGCATTAGTTCATCCTGATGACACGAAGAACTTGTTGGGTAAATGGGAAGATGGCAAAGTCACTTTCATCCTGCAATGCTTTCACTGAAACAATGCTGGCTTTAATATCTCAACAATAATGACAACACTACATCGCCCAATAATCCTTTCAATCAAACACATTGGCAGAATTTTCCATTTCTTCCTCCCCTATTCCTATCTACATTCTCTTTAAATGCAACCATGTTATTCATTTAAAGTACTCTCTATTGTAGAAAGTTCTACGTTCTCACAATGTTGCAAACTGTAAGTTCTGTGAGACATATCTAAATTGAAGAGTATTTCTGTCCTTCTGACTACAGCTACTACTGCACCTGCCCAAAACCGTAACACATGTCCTTGAAGATGTCTCCTGATAGGTGAAGCCTTTCCTCCTGCTGTATTTGGCAACAAATACTTTGACAGCTGGCTAAACACACCTTCAATTTTACCAGTTGTCAAAACTTCACAAACATTGGAAAAAAATTCCAAAAAAAATTAAAATTATTCATCCTGATAATATTAAAAATGCAAATTGGAAGTAAAAATTTTAGACAATAAACACTTTAAAAAATTATATGCACTCTCTAATTGGAAAAAAAAAGTAAATTACTTCAAATGTATCTTTCTCCTTTAGAACTGTTCTTAAATGGAGTCACAGAACATGCGACTGGTCTCAATACGAGTAGTAGGAAACTGCAAAAGATTGTATTCTATGAAAAGTTCAAAGTTGGGTCTTAATTACGGTGGGAACTCCCAAAGAATATGGGACTTCCCAATTCATGTGATACATATTTCATTTGGCTTGTCAGTCTGGCCTTCCCCATAAAAAGGGATCTGCATTATTTTTCCAAGCACTGTGATTAAAGACATTTCTTCCAAAATTCAGATTGGAATTGGGAATTGCTGTATTTTAGTTAAGGTCCTAATTTTGGTCCACCTGCACCTTTGCGTAAATTGCTAAATACAATCTTTCAATTCTCTTTCACTCTTTTAAGTTTGAGTTTGTACTCTTAATTGTAGAGTTTATAATTAGTTGCCGTATGTTCATTCATACCCTTAAAATCCTGTGCATGCCAATGAGATTTATGACATTTTTCATTCCAAGTAAACACGTATATTTCAGAAAGATTGTTAATAGTATAAATATTTTATCTCTAGCTCACTTTATAATTATTAATTAGATGGGAATTAACTCTTAGCAAAGGTACTTTTATTGCTTAGGAATTTGCAAAGAGGCCTTAATTAATCTTGAAAGACAGGATTCAAAATAGGGTAGGTGATGTATCTCTTTTTCTAAGAGGTTGAAAGTCTTATCTGTGGAATTAAAACTCATTTTCCGTTCAATCCTTCTGCACAGTTTGCTAGTCCTGGGGAAAGCCCCTTTGAGAAATTAAGGCAACTCTACCTTAATATTTATTGCCATAGCAACAATAGATCACATTGCCTTTGCAAAGACCTGTCGATTTTCTTAAACATAATGATGGAAATGAATTGAGTTAGTTCCTCACAGATCTCTTTCTCTTGGGTTTACCTTTTGCAAGAAATACTGATAGAAATACTGATCCACAGCTATTGCAAGTTTAATGTTTAGTATCTTGTGAGGGAAAGTACAAACTGAGTATGGTTAAATAAAGATCCCAGTGTTCCCATCAGATGGCAGTTTTCATGTCTGGGGCTGTTTGTTACAGTTTGTTTTCCATAGTTAAGTTACCAGATTAGTACTTCAGAGGCCTGGACCAACAATCTAAATATTGGAGTTCAAATTCCATTGTACACTACTATGAAATTTAGATTCAGCGAATAATCTGGCATATGGAAAAGCAACATCAATTAACCTTAGCAATGATGACCTAAACATTTTATTAGATTCTTGTTAAATAGGATCTTGATTCACGAATGTCCTTCATGGAGGAATTCTGCCATTCTCTTCTGGACAGGGGTTCCCAACCTGGGGTCCACAGACCCCTCAGCCCATGGCATAATATGGTTGGGAACCCCTGCTCCAGATATTTCCCAGGTGGTTAATGCCAAAATGGCCGAGCATGCTGCTTTCTTGTGCCAATACTCTTATGAGCAGAGGAATAATTAAAGCCTTAAAGCCAAACAGATCATTAGGATAGACCGAGTCACAAAATTAAGTCCCTGCAAAGCTGTATCCAGCCTAGCTGGCAATGCAAAATCCTCTTTTAAAACATCTGGAGATAGGTCACAGCTTGGAGTAGTCCTTGAAGTCCTCTACATTGAAATCAGAGCCCATGCAGTCTCATTGGCATCAGGTTAAACAGGGTCAAAGAAACATAAAGTAATGAAATAAAAACAAAAAATGCTGGAACTATTCAGGATATCAGATCACATCTATGGGCAGGAAAACAGACAGTGTTTCAGGTTGAAGACCTCCTCCTGATTACTACATTTGTCCTCCTCAGCCAATGAACCTGTGCTCCTCCATGGGTTGGAAAAAGTCATGAAACTGGAAAGAGAACAAAATATTCCCTGGGTATTCAATCCAACAGAGGGTTGCTAACACTAGCAATAGCCAAGCTCCTCAAATCCTGAAGGACATCGATGCCAGACCGTAGAATCTTGTGTAAGTGTAGTGTAACTTGTGTAACTTTCAAGAAGCTTGTCACCTGACAAGCCAAACCATTTTGGTTGATTAGTACCACTCCTACCATCCTAAACATTCAATCCTGACATGTGGTGGTTGCCTGTGTATCACTGACCAGTTACTCAGCTAGTTAGCTTTGCTGGCACCTGTCAAACTCACAACCTCCATCACCAAAAAAGAAAGGGCAGTGAGCCATTTATAGGTTCCGCTCCAAATTGCACAAGTCTTTGAAATTCAGCAGAATGATCATCAGAGGATGCCAAAGTCTTCCAGGCTCAAACATTCCTCCTCCCCTGATAATTAGTTAATTATTTCCACCTGTGTCTCGTTTCAGTTACCAGTGGACCTGTGCCTTGTTTTCTCTATTTAAGCTCCCACCATGGTGTTTGTTTTGTTTTGCTCAGCCTTGAGTTTACCTGTCCTGGGTGTGGTGATGCCTGAATTCCCTGTAAGCCAATCTTGTAGTAAAGATTTTTTTTTTGTTCAACTCCATCCTCATCTTTGGTCTTCTCTGCGCTCGAGTTTACCTGGTCTATGCCTCACCTGGTGGTCCATGGGTTAATGAAAACTGAACTTTGCCATAACTTCTTCAGTTCAACCCAGCCAGGCAACCACCCCTTGTTACAGTCCTGCCTTGGTTCTAAATTCTGGAGCTCCTTCCTTAAGAGCACCCGGGTTGTACATTTACCACAAGGACAGCAGCAATTCAACACCGTCATCTTCTCCAGGCATTGATGAATAAATACTAGCTTTGGTAGGGCCAGATCCAAAGTGGGAAATAAATGGATTATAACTAAGTATGACAGCCCTAAGTAATTATAATCTTGCTCTGTCTTAAGTGTGACCCAAGTTTTGGTCATTTTGGTTACAGTTGTATTCTTAAATCATGATTCATAGTCTTTATTCTGCCTGACCACAGTAATAAACTAACAAACAACTTCCGTGCTCACGGGTGCATCATTTTAGTTATTAGATCAGCTAATGTAAACTTGCTTGTATTGCAGTATAAAGAATTGCAAAGTTATCTGATTGAGGTGCTTAAAACATTAGCATTGTTCAAATGAGATATTTATGGAGAAATAATTCCAAAGGCATTATTGTGCAGTGCGGGCTGATGCTTCTTTTTGTTTATGGGATATTGTTTTAAAATTTGTTAGCCTCTGAATTGGCCGTGGTTGTGTTATTTTCTTGTGGGGAAAACACCCCGGAAAAGGCTGCGGATTAGAACAGTATTTAGTGAGGTTGGAACAAAAGTCAGCTGCCAGCAACTACAGTAGGGTTGGGAAATAGCAAGCAGCTGTAGATGGGCACGTAGGGAGAGGGCAGATTATAGCATAGACTATGTGGGTTACTTGAGGAAATGAAAGATAAGTAAGAGACCTTGCAGAGTTGGGGTTACAGCTGTGGCCTTGGTCCTACTCAGGAAAGTCATCTCAGATCTATATTGAAGCATGCTTCACAGACAAAGTGAAAACCTGCTTATTTTGCTCAATGCAGGTATTACAGAAAGTTATGGAAACAGTAGCTAAGCATCTGTGCTGCTGAAAATGTGGAAAGTCCACCATACATTAAACCGTTAGAGGTTCGGGGGAATTGGAGTGAAAATCATTCACCAATTGTGTCCTTAGCAATCAGAAAGATCTGTGGAGGATAACATTAAAAACAAATTGTGTTGGAAGAAAGCAGCCAGTGACATACTGTTCATGTGTGACTGTATGAGAACACAGAATCCAGAATTGGGAGGAATGATACTCAGTGACTTTCAATGCTCAATGCTGCGTGGTGGAAGTAGACCTTCAAAATGAAAATCCCAGATTTTGTACAATTCATTTAAACTCATCAACATTTTCCATAATGTTACATTTTTCATGAAAATTGAATCATGTAGCAAATGAAAACATAGCACTACCCAATATACAGTATTTTCTTGACAACTGTACTTTTGTTAAATTTGCAAGAGTGTTACTCTAGTGTGGCCTCATTGAGATCTTTCTCGTTAAAGCTAGAAGGATGCATCAGGGGAGAAATTCAAACTGTTGCACTGGAGACCTCTACGAAAGAAGAAGCCCATTGGACATTACAACGTTGCAACGGACCAGTGACACTGCACTTTAAATCAAACTTTGAGGGTAAGCCTAAAGCAATTAGTTTAGTGTAATTAATGGATAAAGTATGTAAATCCAAAGGCCAAAAATGGAGTGAACATGCAGTCTCCTTATAACAATTAACCACAAAAATTTCCTTCCAAAGTAAAACCTAATTTCCATGAGAAGGGTCTGATGGAAAACTTTCACAATAGTGTAGTTGGGTATTCAAACTTAAGCTGGGGAAAAAACATTTATTACTGTTGCATCTCTATTGAAAGTGTTTCAATGCTGAATGCAATTTGGGAAATGCTGAAAGTCACCAATATGTCTCCAACTCAGTAAATCATTCGTGTAAACTGTTTTTTCTCAGAACTAGACCAAGATCATGAAATAAGTGTGAGAAATAACATGATGTAAACTACAATATTGCGCTATAAAGTGGGATGCAAGTTGAACCTTGCTTTCATCTTTCACTAAGATATCAAGAAATGAAACAGCAGTCTAGAAGGCATCTTCCATAAAATGAAGGGTCAAGAATGAGAGTATCCATTAGGGACATCACCGGGCCTTTTTATAGCTCGCTATATCCTCTTTCTAGTTTCTATTCGTCAGTAGAATTTTTTCCCCAAGTAGCAAGTTCTGCTCTTGTATTGTATGATTAAGGCAATAGAAGATTTCTAAACTCCTAGTGCATCCTTGGCAACCAGAAGGATATTTGGAGGATAATATGTAACTTCGATAAAAATATTGTATCTGAAAAAAGATGCCAGTAACATGTAAATGTGATTATATAAGAAAACAGAACCCCAGAGTCAGTATAACATTGGACATAAACTCACAGTATCTGTCGTCATGGCACTAGGTAGTCAATTTGATTCAGTTTTGAAAGGCTTGTTGTGCATGTTTCTTGCTGATCACCAGTTCCTTAATGGCGTGCTTGGAACCTAAGCAAAAGAAACAAAATGTTATTCGTGAGTATTTCAAAAATGCTGCAGAAAGTTTCGTCTGTTTACTCAAGCATGGATACAATTTTAAATTTAACCTGTAAACCACAATAGATGAAGTTTTAGTTATAGGCTGAGGTGTGAAACTCCTTATTAAAGCCTATGTATTGAATTTGATAACGTACACTGAAGCATGAAAATCTTTTTCAGAGGTGAATTGTGGTCATGCTTTGTGTGGAGAAAAGACATTTGACAAATCAAAAACAGCAGCAGACACCAAATTCATAACATTCATTTTGGGCTTTGAGAGGGTTAATTATATGATTTCCAATTGGAGGTTGCTGTAATGAGAGTATTCCTTTGAAATCCAAAGGAATTACTTTGTATTTCAGTTGCTTTCTCTTTAATGATACCAAAATGAACTATTTAAATTGTAGTTTCGGAGGAAATCTTCAGAATTCTCTAGTTCTGAGGTGGTGATGGAAGTAAAACTGTTTCTTGAATTTAATTGACTACCTGAATTGATTTGCAATAAAGTTGAAGATGGGTGCAACAGCACAAAACATTGACCCATCACACTTGCAATTTATCACATGAAGATGTTAATCATATTTTACCTGTACTGGAAGGGAAGGAAGCCAAATGCAATACTAAATGGGAAGAACATTGAAAGGAGTTGATGGGACGCCATTCCGTAGTCCCCTTGCATGTACCACAATAGCTGGTTCGTTCCTTATTGGTGCTGTGAAGTACTGATAAGTGGGACACATCAGGCATTTAGGCTGGGCATCAATGTGACAGTGGAAACAATTAAAATATCAGTGGAGCAATCACCAGGAACAAACAACAATATTGGACTTTGTGAGGTTTAGATGATATCAGGTGTAAGGCACTTGGTCATAGTGATTCTGATCAGTTGGAAGCTGACAAAAAAATTTGTGCTTGATTCTGAAGGGTACAAGAGCCTGCAAAAGGATCTGGAAGATGGTTCCATCATGTCTGGTGATTCTTTCTACGTTCGAGTCAATCTAAGTATCTCTGGACAGACAGACAGCTGCTCGATGTGCGTGAAATGTGATGAGATTATTCATGTTTTAGACACCATGCACCAGGGCAAATGCGAATGGCTGTGTGCTCGAGTCGATCTGTTCACTGACAAAGACCTAGAAAAAGGCACTATTCCTAGTTACTGCAGGTAATTATGGCTTGATTCGATGCATCTGATTTACAATGATATTTGAAATGTCATGATTACTGAGATATTCTTGGCCAGACAGTTAAGTCAATGTCTTGAACTGTGTAACCTGAGGACAGAATAGCTGAAGTGGACTCAGGTCAAGTGAAATCCACAGAATGTGAATGGTTGAAACCAATAAGTACCCTTTCTTGCACAAGAGTAAATCAGCTAGTGTTGATTCAATTGGATGCAATTTGGATATTAAGATAATAATAGATACATAATGATAATAAGACATTGTCTTTGATACATGTTAAACTTATGAGATAAACAATGACTGAGATATGAGATTCCCATGGTTCTTCATGAAAAGCTCTTAACTGAAGGTAATGAGACTTGCTCAATTTTCAAGCAGCTATGTGAAGAAGTTGGTCATCTTTGGTCATTATAGATCTCGCTCCTGCAACATTCCTACCCTGTTAAACGGCCACTGAAGTGTAAAAGGGATTAAGTGATGTTAATGTCATAAAACAATGTGGTTCCATGGATGTTTGCTCATGTTGATGATTCAACTGGTGAATGCTTTGCAGATTGTAGACGTGATCCTTAAGGAGCTAAACTGTTGAACATGTCATCCTTGGCCTGCTTGTGGACCTTGTGTTGAGCAACAGCATGGCTAAGTGTACAAAAGCAGTACATCGTACAAGCTAAAATTTGTACCAGTCACACAACATTGAAAGGGCCCCCCTTTGCCGATGGGTGATTAATGGAACTGTTGAACCAGTGGAAGTACCTGATGCCAAATATGTATCTTACAATCCTTTCAGGGACACTTGCCAGCTAATCTGCATACAGTAATCTGAGGGTTAAGTGTTGCTAATGTCACTAGGACAGCTTCGCAGCAAGGAATTGGGCATGGTGAGTGCCTTGGGAGCCCTAAAATGGCACCTCCTGTACAAAAATAACTGTGCAGGCTGTTAAGTTTAGATATGAGTGCCAAATTAACAAGGAAACAATGGAGTTAGGTGTGAGTCTTCACTGATAATAAGTGAATGACAGGGCTGTGGTGAATTAATTGGAATCTGAGGCTAGTGGTGTAATTGTGGCGCTCTACATTGTGTTTACTGATCTTGAGAGATTATTGTCAATGAACAGCATGGTTAGCACTGGCTAGATCAAGAATCTTTGCATGCTGACCTGGCAGCACTGAGCTGGCCACTTGCCTGCATTACAATCAATAGATGCTCTCTATCAGACTTCGGATGCTCCAGACTGTAGCTCTTCCATACTCTTCCATGCCTTGAGATCTTTTAGGCCAGGGAATGGTACAACCTCAATGTACCATTGCATCCCAAAGGGCTGGACTGTAATATTAGTCTAAAACAGTATGCTTAAGTATTTTGAGTAGGGTCTGAACATCTGATCTTTGAAGTTAGTGTTATTCCTGAGTGAAGATTAACACTTCAAAGTAATCCTTTTCATTTTCCCCTGGAAATAGCATATAATAAAAATGAAAGGTGTACGGTGCCTTGAAAAAGTATTCAGCCCCCACAACTAGTTTCACATTTCACTGTCTCATTTTCTAAATTTAAAATATATTGAAGTAGGATTTTTGAGCTTATCTGCAAAACATAGTGCATCATGTCAAATCAAAAGGAAAAGCCTGTGAAGAGTCTATTCAATATTAAAAGCTAAAATTGTGAAGCTGAATGCCTATTCATCCACTTCGTAATTACTAATTTTCCTCAAGTGTGATACTGTGTATTACCTTACCAACTCACCTGGTTTGTTGCTGTAGAAAATTGGAGGATTGCCTGTTTTCAATGAATTCATAAGAATAAGTACCCCCCCCCCACACCCCCCGTAAGGCCCAACAGTATGGTAGATGTTCAACAGACCAAACCAAATTTAAGACAAAAGAGCATTCAAAGCAAGTCAGGGAAATGATAACAGAGAAGCACAAATCTGGGAAAGGGTACAAGATAATCTCAAATATATCGAACGTACCTTGGAGCGCAGTGCAGTCCATTGTGAAAAAGTGGGAAAAAGTATGAAATAACAGCCATACTGCCTAGGTCAGGCTTTCCTTCTAAGCATAGTTGCCGGAGAAGAATGGCGCTTTTAAGAGAGGTTGTGTAATGCCGACAGTCACTCTGAGTGAACTCCAAAACACAATGGCTATGACTGGAGATTACGGCACAGTCTCTAAGGCCTTGCACAAAAAGAGTATTTATGGAAGAGTAGCAAAGAAGAAGCCCTATTTACTAAAAAAAAAGCATATGCTTGTCCTTAAAGACTTTGATAAAAGTCACCTAGAAGATACTGTAAAGATCTGGAAGAAGGATTTGTAGTCAGTTAAAGGGAAACTTCTTTGGCCTCAACACTAAGTGGTATATATGGCATAAATCTAATAGTGTGCATCAACCAGGTAACATCATTCCTACTGTAAAGTATGGTCAAGGTAGCATCAAGCTTTGGGGATTCTTTTCAGCAGCAGCGACTGGAAAAATGATCAGGATTGATGGGAGGATGAATGCAGAGAGATCCTGGATAAAAACCTGCTAGCATCTGTGACAAAGTTTAAACTGGGGAGGAAGTTCAACACTCCAAGAGCAAACATGGAGTGGCTTCAAATGAAGAAAACTGATGTTCCTTGAGTGGCCCAGTCAGAGTTCTGACTTTAACCCAATCAAACAGCCCTAGAAAGACCTCAAGTCTGCTGTCCTCCGTCACTTCCCACCTAACCTGGCACAGCTTGAGCGATTTTGCTAAGAGGAATGGGCAAATCTTGTTCCATCACATTGTACAAAGCTAAGAGACTTATCCAGAAAGACTACTGGCTGTAAGGGTTGTGACCGGTGGTTCAACTAAGGACTGAGCAAAGAGGGTTGAATACTTCTGAACTGCTGCCATTTCAGTCTTTGAATTTTAATTTTTTCATGCTTTACAATTTTCCCTGTTTATTTGGGCCCTACTGTAAAAAGAAAAGGAGCATGTGATTCACAAATAAAAGTTTTCAGTTAAATTGATCAAAATCCTTGTTCCCTCATTTATGTGAATAAAGGGCTGGAGAATGAATATTTTTACAGGGCACCATATATTAAGATACAATTGTAAATGAAAATTCTTCAGAGTTCATTTTTTTAAAATGTTTTAGAAGCCAGATGGTCCTAAGATGCCAATTTAATTCCCCTTTAAGCTGGAAGAAATCAA
The DNA here is from genome assembly GCF_048418815.1 of Hemitrygon akajei. Classification (NCBI taxonomy): domain Eukaryota; kingdom Metazoa; phylum Chordata; class Chondrichthyes; order Myliobatiformes; family Dasyatidae; genus Hemitrygon; species Hemitrygon akajei. The sequence goes on along the minus strand of NC_133134.1, from coordinate 37,093,180 downwards.
TCTGCCAATGTTTGCTATATGCATGATACATCATCTGGGTAAGGACCGTCGATAAAGAGCACTGAATCGGCCAATCAGAACACATTGGGTAATCAAAACAGCAGTCCATTTAAAATGGTTTAAACACAGCTCAGTTGTTGCGTCCTATGGGGGTAGATTAGAAGGAGGCACCATTATAGTCCTGCCGTAGAGTAGGAGACCATTTGGCTCACAAATGCCTGTGCTAGCCCTTTGTAAAAGTGTCATGTTTCTTCCCTTACTCTCTTCTCTTTCCCTGGAGCACTTCAGCATTTTTTCAGATGCATCCACTTTTGAAAGTTACGATTGGACACATAATTGGTGACTGTCAAGAAAATATAATTATCCATAAAGCAAATGAAACCCACACAGAAATAGTTATCTCTCAAAGGTACTGAATATAATTATTGCCTTGTTTAAAAGGTGCTTGTGCATTTAAAAAGGAAGGTAGTGCCACCCAGAGGATAAATAAAGCAGTTCAAATCTGACTTTAATGCTATGTCAAATATTTCCTTACTATTGCCATTTATCTTCAGAATTCTTGAAGTACAACAAAAATAGTCTGTGCACACAGAAAATGGCCTGCTTCATAGCGAATGAATGATTATTTAGGCTTGAGAGCTTTTTATTAATCAATACTAGTTAATAGGATTTCTGACAAGAAAGTGAGATAAACGTTGAGGTTGAATCCCTCTGCTGCTTGGATCTTAGCCTATGTTTTGCTGAGAATATAGTGGGTTGTAGATATATGTATGCTGGATATGGTAGGAAAAATATTCTACTTCATTTTAATTCTGAATTATTACTTTTGAACCTTTTCTTGAAAGCCAAGGGGCATAAAAAAGGCCAAGCCCAACTCACTCAAGTGGTTGGTGGAAGCCTTGCCTCTGAGATGGGAGACTTTGGGGGCAACATGACTTCAGATCAGTTCAGAGCTATGCTATTGATTCAAGCAGACCCTCACCTTCCATTACTAAGCAACTGTTGTGCTGTTGGAAGGGCCGTCCTTTGGATTAGATGTGAAACCAAATTCCCAACTGTTTTATTAGGAGGATCTGAGAGATCCCTTGGCAGTTTGTTTACAAAGAGCAGAGAAATTATCATCAATGCCCTGATCAATATCTATCCCTGAATCAATATCACTAAAACAGCCAAATAAATAATTATTGTGTTGTTGATTGCGGGAACTAGTACTGTGCACATTGATGGTCACTACTCTCCATACATTGACAGCTAAATTTCAAAAGTTTCAAAAGATACTGAAGATGCTTGAAACCTGAAATAAATGTAGAAAATGTTAGAAGTGCTCAGTGGGATGCAAAATATTTCTGGAAAAATTAAAGAACTGATGACCCTTCATCAGAATGCTTCAATTCAGTTTGATTGACTTGATACATTGACTAACCAGAGGTACATAATAAAATAGGCCAAAGTCAGCAGGGTTTCCTTAAGAAGAAACCTTGCTTGACGGATCTGTCGGAATTCTTGAGGAAATAATAGGCAGGATAGACAAAGGAGAGTCAGTGGATGTTGTTTACTTGGATTTTCAGAAGGGCTTTGTCAAGATGGCATAATGAGGCTGCAAAAAGAAGATAAGAGTCCACAGTGTTATAGGAAAGATACTAACGTAGAGAGAAAATTGACTAACTGGCAGAAGACAAAGAGTGGGAGTAAACAGGGCCCTTTCTGGTTAGCTGCTAATGACTATTGGTGCTCTTCAAGGGTCAGTGTTGAGTCCGCTACTTCCTGTCTAACATGATAATGACTTGTATGACTGTGGTGAACTACATATACCTGTCTGGACACGCCCCCTGATGACTGCTCCTGTGGCTCCTCCCACAGACCCTTGTATAAAGGTGATGGAGGTCTGAGCCCGGCTTCTCAGTCTCCAGGATGTAGTATGGTGGTCACTCACTGCTCGTTCCTTCTTCCAGTCAATAAAAGCCGATATCTCGCTTTTACGTCTCAGAGAGAGTTATTGATGGTGCATCAATGACCGAAGTGATGGCTTACATTTTGCAGTTGATACAAAGATAGATGGAATGGCAGGCACTGTTGTGGAAACAGGAAATCTGCACTATGGTTTTGTTCATATTAGAAGAATGGGCACAAGAAACAGTGTGGTTAAGTGTTTGGTCATACACACTGGTAGAAGGAATAAAGGTGTAGAATATTTTCTAAGCAGAGAGTGTATTCAGAAATTGAAAGTGCAGAGGGACATTGGGGTCCTAGGGCAGGATTCCCTAAATGTTAACTTGCAGGTTGAGTCAATAGAAAGGAAAGCAAATAGAATATTAATATTAGTTTCGAGAGGATTAGGATATAAAAGCAAGGATGTAATGCTGAGGTTTTACAAAGCACATTTGGAGTATCGTGAACAGTTTTGGGCCCTATATCTAGGAAAGGATCTGCTGGCATTGGAGAGAGTCTAGCGTAGGTTTAGGAGAAAGATCCCAGGAATGAAAGGGTTAACATACAGTATGAAGTGTGTTTGATGGCTCTGGGCCTATACTTGCTGGAGTTTATAAGAACGAGAGGGAGGGTATCTCATTGCAACCTACTGAATATTGAAATGCCTAGATCAGAGTAGACGTGGAGCAGGTATTTTCAATAGTGCAAGAGTCTAGGGACACAACCTTAGAATAGAAGACGTCCCTTTAGAACAGAGATGAGGAAAAAATTATTTTGCCAGAGGGGGATGAAGCTGTGGAAATCATTGCCACAGGCAACTGTTGAAGCCACGTCACTGGGTCTTGCAGCCTTTTCTTTTCTCCATGGTTCTCTGCATTTTGCTGTATTTTTCCAGTATTTTCTGTTTTTATTTTGAAGGTACTTACTGGCTGTAAAGCACTTGAAAAACAATTGAGAGGCACTTTATAAAAATCTTTCATCTTTTTTTCTAAAATATTCTTTCAGGAGGTATTCCAAGTGACCCTGCTCCAGGTAGTTAGTTGCATGCTTCTATTTCCCTTTGTATCAGTGTCAGTCTACGCTGAGTGAAAACATTTTGACTTCTAATCTGGTCAGTTGTGCATTTTCGTCCTGTTCTGGAGCCTTGAGCATGTATTCTAGACTAAACATCACAGTATTTTTATCTCAGAGGTGCTGTCTAAATGGAGTGTAGCTGGCAATTCCAAACCAACCAACTGGGGGTAGTAATCCTTGCGTAATGCGCCATCTGACCAATCCAGTAATAATGATCCTCGAAGTCAATTGAATGTATTCAATCCTTTATTAGTAAGACATACAATCTTGAAGCAATATAACTTATGAAGCTAAACTAGCGATATTAAATGTACCTAATCAAAGTTAAGTAGTTTAGCACTGTCAAATGTAATTAAGCGAAGTTAAGTAGTTAACAAAAGATATGATATCCGTCAGTCCCCAGCTCTAAAGCTGCCCAGAATAAGGCATGAATATGTAACTTATTCCCTTTGCTTTTACCATGCCCCCGCCCACGTGACTAACTACCATAATAAAAGAAATAAACACAAACACAGAACACAATGCGATAGAAAACAGAAGCATGGCTCTTACATGGAGTATTAAACCAATGTGGAGTTCATTTTATCTGAAAATATTCTTTGTCCCTGCTCAAGGAAAAGCGATCTTTGATGTTAATGCAATTCTTTATCTATAATCAAGCTTTCTCGAAACAGGTTATATGTGCATTATCTGAAATCGGATTGAGGGACCTCGCAGTGTGTAATCAACTGCAGCATTCCACAGATTACAGTAGTGACTAAACCTGAAATGCATCTTTGAGTGGAACTGCTTGGAATATTCTGGGACCAGGACACTATATAAACATGTGTTCTTTATTTCCTATTTTGTGCTTATCAAGAGCAAGCTTCCTCACCAATATTTCCATGCACCAGAGAAGCACAAATGAATAGTACATTTCCAGTGCTATCAGAGTTTATTGTACTTAAGAAAGATGAATTGGGATGAAGTATGGATAGGTCCCAGTACCTTCCCTTTCTGGTGCATTGTTAGTAGACACCATGAGCTGCAGTGGGGTTGACTGTCTCACACTGCGGCAATCCGTAGATGAAGCCAGAATTATAAAGCAACCCAGAGTGGATGTTCTGCAGCACAGCAGTTCTCAAACTTTTTCTGTTCATGGCCCATTTATGACTTTCATTTACCTCTGTGGCCCCCACCCTCCAAAGTCTCCACTGTACTAATCATTTTAATATTCAGTCAATATTTATGTTGTAAAAGGCTATAGGTATTATTTTATGTTAAGTATAATGTTTCAAGTGTATATGAAAAGAAAACAATTTCAAAGTGCTGAATAGGATATGTTATTTATAATAGATATAATATTCTTCCAACCAGTAACAGAAAAAAACTCAATATTGTTACTTTGGGGATTTAGTGAGATCCTTGTAACTGATGAAACCTAGCGACTCTTTGAATATCTGGTTGCAACTCGGTTAAAGATAACCAAATATCACTTCTTTTCACAACATAAAGATGATTACGAGCTTTTTGATAGCAGGTGAAGAGTTTGACCTAAACCACATTCAACTCGATAAAGAGGTGGGAAATTCAATTTAAAACAGCTTTGCTTTTTCCCAGAGCTGTAGAAATTTATTTTGAATATCACCAATTATCCAGAAATTTTGTTTCCTGTGCTTGAATTTTTGTTTTGAGCTGTTATGTCACTCTGCAGCTCAATAAGACATTGTTCCAATGGGGTGTTAACATCATTCACATTCACCCCAAATGGATCCACCACCCAATCCAGAAGATGTATCTCCAGCAGGTCTCTGACTGAAATTCCATATTAGTTGAACAGTTGTTTCAATTGATCAAGATGCACAATCAGATCATCATCTTGCAATTCTATTTTAAGAGTGGCCAGTGAAGGTAATTGTATGGGCATAGGCATCCGTTAGTCTTGTGAGACCATGGATTTGCGCCTTGGAAGGTTTCCAGGGCGCAGGCCTGGGCAGGGTTGTATGGGAGACCGGCAGTTGCCCAAGCTGCAAGCCTTCCCCTCTCCACGCCATCGATGTTGTCCAAGGGAAGGGCACTAGGATCCAAGCAGCTTGGCACCAGTGTCGTCACAGAGCAATGTGTTGTTAAGTGCCTTGCTCAAGGACACAAACACAATGCCTCAGCTGAGGCTCGAACCAGTGACCTTCAGATCACTAGACCGATGCCTTATCCTCTAGGCCACGCGCCAACACAAGGTAATTGTATAAACCTGTGACTTCTAATATTGCCAATATTGCTGCTGAAAAGTTTGAGTTTCCCAAGGAAAGTGGCAATAGACTCATTGCACGATATGCCGCAGTAGACATAGGTAATCAGATATATAAAACAAATTTTAAAAAATAACCGCAAGCACACGCGCAGAGTAACAACAATACAATTGTGTGAGTAGGCTCTCCAGAGCATTCGTAAGTGCTGAATAATTATAAGTATAATCTCATGCGAGTAAGTATCAGTATTGGTTATAAATCTAAAAATAAAACTAGCCTTTTAGGCAGTATTTTTAAGTATTTTAGGCAAATATTTTAAATGCTATTATATATGCAAATTCTAATTGGCAATAAAGGGCATGCAGTCACCAAGAAAAGTGAATTGAACTTTCTTTCAAAATATAATGTATCAAGGATTTAATGGGAGTTACAGTGGTAGATAATGATGCAGTGGAGACTTAAAGCATTCTTGCCTCTCTGCAGTTTAGCTGTTTCTAGCAGATGACCCCACTGCAGTAACTGCAGCCTTCATGTTACATTTTATAAATATTATCCCATGCACATATCTGCGGAAGGCAAAGAGAACCAGTCTCCTGCCGCATACTCGCTGGTTCACCTTGCTGCAGACAGCCCCACCCAATCTGCAGTTTGTGATTTGGGATGGCTGTGGAGCGGATCTCAGCAGACCGCCCTGCAAGGTGTGAACGGTGAATTGTGCGTGGTCAAGCAAGAGTAGAGGTAACGATTGCTGTGGCAAACCCTCCTACCACACACACACACACACACACACTCATTCACTCACTCACTCATTCACTCATTCCACAGGCTAAGCTCTGTTGCTGCTACCTTATTTGCATCATCTAGCATATTTTCCCTTTCATTTCATTAAGGGTTCCTATGAAATCTGGCATGGCCCCCTGGGAGAAGGGTGCACATGCCCTACACTGCTATAATGTACAAACTTTTCCAGGCCTCTTTGTCAAAACTGAGCTTTCGATATCTGTCCTCTCATGTGAAGCAGATGCACACATCCCCACCTGTGACTGATATTTGGACAAAGATTAATATTTTGTTCCAGTTGCTAATGCTAGCAGCAGAACTGGCATGCCTGCAAGATGAAGAAATCTGTTTTATATTTATGGCAACATTTTTCTTGGCACTAGTGGCCATTTCTCATCATGCAGCACATTCAGACAATTTTTGGAGCAGAATAAATGAAATAAACAGCACAGAAGAAAGCTGTCAAGACCATCATGTACCGTGCTAGTCTTTAAATGATCTTTTTAAATTGGTTTCACTGCCACTCCTCTATCCCAAAAGCACAGCAATTATATTTTTCTTTGTATTTATGCAATTATTCATATTTCCTTATTTTGGATATGACATTGTTGACAAGGGCAGCGTTTATTATCACCCTGAATACCCTGGATGAGTGGTGGTAATGTGACTTATTGAACTGCTGCTGTCCATTTAGTGAAGACGTTCCTAGAGTTCTGTTGGGAAGGGAATATCTGGGTTTAGGCCCAATAACAATAAAAAAAAAACACAAAAGAGTTCCATGTCAGGATGATGTACAACTTGGAGCACAACCTACAGATGGAGTGCTTTCATACACCTGCAGCCCATGTTCTTGCTGGTGAAGACCATGGGAGGTATTGTTGGTGTGGCTTAGACGAGTACCTGCAGTGCATTCCATTTTTGCAACACAGTGCAGCTACTGAGAGCAGACAAACGGGTTTCCATCCAGAAGGCCAGCTTGTCCTGGTTGATGTCGGTCTGCGTGAGCGTTGTTGGAGCTGCACTCACACACGTAGGAGACTGTTGCATCATTGCCCTGATCTGTGCAATGTAATTGATGTAAGGACTTAGACATATCAAGAGATAAATCACTTGCCACCGGGTATCCTGCATTTCTTCGTGCAAGTACAACACATAGTAACCGACACGAGGACATCTGCAGATGCTGGAAATTCAAACAACAACACACACAAAATGCTGGTGGAACACAGCAGGCCAGGCAGCATCTATAAGGAGAAGCGCTGTCGACGTTTCGGGCCCAGACCCTTCCAAATTCATTTTAGCCGATTCATTTTAGGAGGTGACTCCCAAAATGTTGAAAGCATGCTGTTTGGTAATGGTACCCTTGAATATCAAGGGTATGTGGTTAGACTACTTATTGTTGGGGATGGTTGTACACTACGACTTTTGAAAATTATTTTTGATTTTTCAACATAGAACAAAGAACAGTATAGGGCAGGAATAGGCTCCTTGGTCCATCATTTCTGTTCTGACCATAATGCCAACTTAAATTGCACATCTGTCTGCATGTGGTCTATATTCCTCTATTCCCTGTTTGTTATGTATAAGAATAAAGCTTGCCTTATAAATCTCTTTTAAACTCTCCCCCCCCGCCCCACCAATACTTTACTTTCTAGTATTTAACATTTTCACCCTGGGGTAAAAAGTTAAAGAGTCTCTGACTATACTCCGTATGTCTGTCAGGTCTCCATTCATCCTCCAATATCTACAAAAAAACAATCCAAATCAGTCCAACCTATCCTTAGAGGTAATACACTCCAATCTAGGCAACATCCTAGAGAACCTCTCTTGCCCCCTCTCCAAAGTCCTCACAGTAATGTGACGAGCAGAACTGCACACAGTGTTTCTAACGCGGCCTAACAGGAGCTTTACATGGCTGTAACATGACTTCCCACTTCTACACTCAACACAGGTTCAGAAGTAAATTCCAGTTAAGTACAAGGTGAAGAATATGTAAAAATATTATTTGTTTCTCAACGTCATTTCCCCGCCACCCCGGTACCCATTCCCCAAAAGCCCTCTGCCTCACTCATATGGCAATTTTGCCTTTTCAAAGAGGTGTTATGAATCTACAGGTTCAGCATATAATTACTGATGCAAGTTTGCCTTCTGCTATTTAGTTAGCTGAACAGTGGCCAGTCAGAACATTAATTTATTGAAAAATTTAAATTGGATTTATAGATACAACTAAGGTAGTACTCAGTTGTAGCATTTGAAAGCCACTGTTTATTTTAAACTCCTTTGTTTAGATCATTTATTGTGTTGGATATGGTGTGAAGAGTTTTGTGTATATGTTGATTTCCTTTCTGGAGATATTTGAGAGATATTGCAAGTGCAGCCTCTTCACTGAGCTGTCAGCTTGAATAGAGTTAAATATATTTCAGAGAGACAGTTACCTTTGCACAGCAAGAACCCCCCAGCAACTTAATGCCCTCACAGCCTGCATCTACTCACTGGAAAACTGCAATTTAAAGTACAAGCGTAAAAGAATCTAAAGTAAGTTACAGAAAATGCATTCATGAATTCATTTTCCTTGGGTATGGTATGCTGTGCAGTATCTTAAGACTGCTGAGAGAATGTGATAGGGAAGGAATTTAACGGAAGAGAATGGAAAAACATTTATTTTACTGCTTTAATGGTCTCAAGTTGTTCTGAGGGCTTTAATGGCCACTGAATTTGCTCTAAATTGCAGTTCCTATGTAAAGTATGAAACAAAGAGTGAAGCAAAATGAATGTTGTTTGATAGAAGAAATGTCGACTACATCCTGAGGTTAATACGCGGACCATTTTGTTCTTGACAGATGGATGAATTGGACTTAAGAATAGGGAACGCAATCGCAAACTTTGCTGATGGCACTAAAGCAGAAACTGCAAAAAATGCTGTTAAATAATTCAGGCCAGCATGGGCAAGTTAGTCAAACAGCTGGCAGATTCAATTTTGTGTGAATATTTGTCAGGTGATGTATTTTTGGGAGGAAAGCATGATGTGCATGCACACTCAATGGAAAGAAACAGAGGAGCACGTTGTGTAAGTTTTATGGACATAATTTCCATAAAGAAGTATGCAGGTATGGAGAGATGAAGTCACACAAACGAAAACATTTTTAATGTTTCATCTTGCCTTTAAAGAGCATCTTCCATCATCTCAGATGGTCTGGTTCCCAGCAAGTGTCTTTGAGAAGATGCAGCAGTCCATTTGTAAACATTTCTTGCAGCTGGCAATGTGATAGTGAATGGATGATCAATTTAAAGCTCTTGAGTATTAACTTGGGCTGAAACAGTAAAGAAGATATGGTAGAAGTTTAAAGTTTGAGGGCAGTTAATATGGTCTGTACATTTTCAACACTATGGAAGTGACATCAGAAAGTGCAGCAGGATGCCAAGGATCAGAATTAATAAATATGAGGAAAGTGCTGAAACACTAGAAACATCTAGGTAGTAAGGATAAAAGATCACTTTAAAATGGTCATTGTTATCGTTATGTGCCATGTCATATAACATGGGTAGTCATGGTCTATGACCATAATTGGTCTTGGCAAATTTTTCAATATAACTAGTTTGCCTTTGCCTTCTTCTGAGCAGTGTCTTTACAAGACAGGTGACCCCAGCCATTGTCAATACTCTTCAGAGATTGTCTGCCTGGCGTCAATGGTCACGTAACCAGGACTTGTGATCTGCACCGGCTGCTCATGTGACCATCCACCACCTGCTCCCATTCACATGACCCTGATTGGGGGGGGGGGTGCTAAACAAGTGCTACACTTTGCCCAAAGGTGGCCTGCAGGCTAGTGGAGGGAAGGAGCTGCTTGCACCTCCTTTGGTAGAGATGTATCTCCACCCCACCACTCAAAAGTGATATGGAAGTTATAAATAGCCTTTAATCAGATGAGTAGGAAAAACTCACAGTAGCAGGAATGGGGTTGGCATGATACTCCAAGTAAGATGAGGGCCAGGTTTTGCTTGCAGGGTCCATTGAGGTATACCGCTATCTCCTGCAATTCAGACAATGAAAAAAAAACATAAAATGAGCCCCCTCCTCCTCTGGGTCTCTCCGTGGCATCATGGACATCTTCAAGAGGTGGTGCCTCAGAAAGGTGGCATCAATCATTAAGGACCATCACCATCTGGAACATGCCCTCTTCTTACTACCATCAGGGAGGAGGTTTGGGAGCCTGAAGACCCACCTGCAATGATTTAAGAACAGCTTCTTCCCTCCTGCCGTCAGATTTCTAATGCATGAAAACAATTTCATTATCCTTTTTTAAAGTTTGCGCAAAACAACGTCATGTCATATGTGAGTGATAATAGTTATGATCTGATTCCCTTCTTGCCCTGCTCCTTGCCACCAGATTGATATTTTGGATGGATGACACTGAGAATTCCCAATTGATGTCTTTAGTTAAAATTCCAGTGTTATCCTGCGAACACAAGAAATGTAATACTCAGTATTCCAAAGAGAACCCCAATCAATTTGAAACACGAGACTCTGCAGATGCTGGCAGTCTAGAGCAACACACACAAAATGCTGGAGAAACTCAGCAAAAGTGAAGCAGCACCTTCAGAGAGCAATAAAAAGTCAATGTTTTGGGCCAAGACCCTTCAGCATGACTGGAAAAAAGCAGGAAGCAGCCAGAGCAAGAAAATGGGGTTGGTGGGGGGGGGGGGGGTGGTGAAGTGCAAGCTGGAAAGTTATTGGTGAAAGCAGGGGTAAGGGAGAAGGTAGGTAGGTGGGGGAGGGATAATGAAGTGAGAAGCTGGAAGGTGATAGGTGGGAAAAGTAAAAGGCTGAAGAAGAAGGGATTTGATAGGATAAGAGAGTGGACCATGGGAGAAAAGGAAAGAAGAGAGGCAGCAGAGGGGGGTGATGGGCAAGTAAGGAGGAGAGGTTAAAGGGAAGCCAGAATGGGGAATGGAAAGGGGGAGAGGGGAACGGGGTAGAAATTACTGGAAGTTGGAGAAATTGATATCGATGCTGTCAGGTAGGATTTGCCAGAGTCTTAATCTCTCCTCGTATTAAAATAACTATCCATAGAAAGGCACTGGAACCTGTGTAGATAAGCTGCATGAGCAGCTTTGCCTCTGATGCTTCTACAGATTGTAGTTACTACCCTTCTTTCACCTTCTTTCAGTTTCTGGAAAAACTGAAGTGTGGTGGGAGGGTTGCCAGTTCTGGATACATTCCTGACTTTCAATATATGGTCTTCAACCATCGGTTCTGATTGCCTTTTCTATTTAACCACCTCATATCATCTTGGTCAGCATCTCAACCTGAAACGTTGACTGTACTTTTCCCTCCATGGATACTCCTTTACCCACTGCTTTTCTCCCCCACTGTTTTGCTTATGCATGCACTTTCTCTTTCCTAATATGACTGAAAATCATTGTTAGTCACCTGTCAATAGTTGACAGTCAAGCACTTTTTTTTTAAAAAAACATTTGCAATATTTTTGCAGCTGATCGATATTTTCAAAAGAATAGGAAAGAAAGCACACTTCTTTTCCGAACTCCTGTAGGATTTTTCTCTTGGTTTTCTTGTTAATGTACCCAGGAGATTAATGTGTAATTCTTGAGACTCCAGGGCAATCCTGGGCTCTGCAGTATATTTCAGGTAAAATACAGGTGAAAGGTATCTAGTCAAGTCATTCAAATTGATTACATGGTCTGGTTGGGTCTTAAAAATGTTGGCTCCTGCTACATAATCAAGCTGAAATGGTTTTTTCATTAAAATAAATTGCAAACGGAATTTTGCCAGCTTTGTGATAAAAGCGTCAGCACAAGCAAACAGCTGCTCTCGTCCCAAGAGTAACATTTCCATCTACTTCTTCACAATGCTGAGCCTCTGATCTCTGGGAAAGAGTCTGGTGAATATCTGTCTGCAAATGCTGAATCAAAAAGTTTTGTGTGTGCGGGTGTTTCATTTGTGATGATTCATGGACTATGGGGGTCAGCAAACAACATCTGAAAAAGTGCCACTGGAGATAGAGATCACTGAGTTTGTAGACTTGATTGTGCTTGTCAGAAATGAAGAGGATGATGTTTTGTCACAGGGATCTAACCAGCAGCATTATTATTAAAGGTGAAACATGCTGAGATCACCTGTACTCAACCAGGGTCGTACAAGTGTAATCCTTGGCCTTCATCTTTCTGTTACAGAGCTCAGCAGCTGCTCTTGGTGAAGATTCAGAGATTGATGTACCGTGGCAGCAGAGATGAGACAGACAATCAATATAGCACACTCCGAGGATTATGGGTCTGTCTTCCTATCACTCTGAATAATTTATACTGTTTTGTACAATCAATTTCTATTAAGTGAATAACCTATTTTGCCTTAAAACTCTGCTATTTATCTAAATTGTTGACATTATAGAAACTATGTATATTTTGGTACAATACTTTTTGGACCGCACAGCAGCAATGCTCTGAAATCTTTTAATGTATAATTGCTGCCTAAATATTAAGTCTAAGGGCAAGAACACTGCTGAATGTGGATTCAAACAGTTTCCAGAAATAAACTACGGTTGTACTTATGCTGAGAAGTTATCTATTTAGCTGTGAGTTGTCAAAAGAAAATAAAAGCTACTGAGAGCTCCATAAGCCTACTCCAGCGTTTTGGTCACCTAGCCAACTCCAACATTTTCAATTTACATATTCTGTCTATTCCCTAACAGTCGAGTTTCTAGACATACAGAGCAATTTGTCAAGTTCCTCCTTAAATCTTTTATTTTCCCCAGTGGAAGCAAACTTGTCTGATGCTATAAATTCCTGACACACCAAGATATGGAAAGTTTTGCGAAAGATATTGAGACAATAACAAGTAAGCGTGACAATGACAATCCAAGTAAGATTTTGTTCAACTAAGGAAAAATGACCCAGCTGAGAGGCAGTAGTGAAGAGTGTGCTGAAAAACTGAGCAAGCCTATAATCCCAACATTTTGCTTAACTCTACTGACTAGCATGAAAGTGAAATGGGAAATAACTGTCAGTATTTGATTTCTTAATGTAAATATCCACTTTGTGAGATTCATTCAGGTGTTGTATTTTGATGTTTTCTGCATTTATATCTCCTATACATACTTACATTTTTGCTATAATCGATTAAAGAAAACTGGATTTTTACAAAATCAAAATCAGAATTGAAATTGGTTTTCACAACTGCTGTAGACATGTAATGATTGGTGGGGGGAACTGCAAGGCACTAACGAAATCAAATGATCGAAATAATGACAAAGAGCCAAATCAGTTTAACTTGCCCACTGAAGTGAGATAGTAATGTATTTGAGTAACCATTGAACTCCCTGAAGATAGCCAGATACTACGTGTAGTAATTTAGCAAGTTCCAAGTAGTGAGACCAGGCAGTGACACCTGTGATTTTTTCTCTCTCTTCCAGAATGTCTTCCAGCCTGAAGAACAGCCTCCTATTGACCCCAAGGCTCCCCGTCTCTCACGAGCGAGTATCTTCCTTGGTCAGATTTTACAGGTGATTATTTCAAATCACGCGTCAGGTTCACCATAGTAACCATTACATTAGGGGTCATGATGTTCAGCACAGCTACAGGACATTCAGTTCCACAAAAACTTTTTCCCACCCTATCAAAGTAAAATTGTTTTTCTCTTGCTGTGATCATACCATATTAAAAGCTTACAGGAAAGAAGGCAGCTATTCCATCGAAAGTGTACGTGCAACCCAAGAAAGAAATGCTCAAGCATATTCCCACTTCCTACCTCTTAATTCATGACACCTATCCTCAATTTGTCATCCATGTACTTTTAAATGTGTTCTTAATGCATCACTCCACCACTGTGCTGCCAGACTGCCCCATTCACATTTTCCTCAATCCCCCTTAAACTCTCCCACCTATTGTCTTAAATCTACATTATTATCTCTGCTGAGGGAAATTCCTCACCCCTTAGATAGTTCAATGTCAACTAACTCTCTCTGCTGTTCTATAGAAAATCATCCCATTGCCTACCTTCTCCACACATCTGTACTGTATCTTTGTTTCTTTCCCTAGATTTACTCATCAATATTTTATGCCCTTTTTTCTTCCAAATTTCCTTTATAATTTAATGACTGCATTTTATCCATCCATTCTGTGATATTGAGATCTTGGTATCTGGCAAAAACTCTATACTTATGCATTATTACACACTGCATGCTCTTTGACATCCATGGAGGTCCAACTTTGGTTGTCGCAACATTAATCAACAGGAATATGCTTGAGCTGAATCATTACTATTTCCTCCTTGAATGCCTCTCACTGTTCTTACACTGGTTTATGATCAGGTCTATTTCCTGTTTTTTACTCACGTATCATCATTTTATTCATTCAAGGGATGTTGTTGACTCGGCATTCTTTTGTTAACCGGTATATCTTTCTCATGTTTTTCTCTCTTATGCATCTTTAAATACACCTATGCCACACTATATGATTGTGAGTTTCACATTTCAAATATTCTCTGCATATAGACCTTTCCTGAGGTCTGCATTCAATTTATTGACAAGTTCCCTATTACTGAAATTTACCGTTGGGGTTAGCACGACGCCTGACAGTACAATCAACTTGGGTTTATTTCCTACCATTGCCTGTAAGGAGTTTGTACGTTCTCCCCGTGACATGTGGGGTTCCTCCTACAGTCCAAAGACAAACTGGTTGGTACGTTAATTGGTCATTGTAAATTGTCCTGTGATTAGGCGAGGATTAAATCTAGGGATTTGCTGGGCAGCGCAGTGCAAAATTCTGGAGGGGCCTTTTCCGTGCTGTATCACAATAAATAAATGAATGAACTGAGCATTGCAAAGCAACTAATTCCTCACTGTATAATATCTCAGAACAGTATGTTTTAAAAAAAGAAGCCCTTTCCCCTTTTGGCATATGACACAGTACATAGCCATGCATAAGTAATGGGGAAAGGCACGACTATTGAACACCTGCAAGATATTCCTACGCAGGGCTGAACAGTATCACAAAGATCAATGCTACATGTCTCACAGTGACAGCTTATTTACATTGAAGAATTATTACAGCAGAATAGTAAATCGTATTTGAAAGGTCAAATCAAATCATGGGTAATTGCTTGAAGAAGGTCACTTCCTACAGAATATCTGAAAATAGATTTTCTGTATCACATTTAATAAAAGAGTTTATATGGAAAGCAGCCCATTGTTTTTGAAAGATGTTTTCATTAGAATCACCAAAGCAGGGACAGATTATAGGAACATTAGACTATTCATTATTACCTGTTTAGATTTTTCTCACGTTTTGCTTCCATTGAAAGACCACCTTTATTAGTGAGCCCTTGCTTCTGAGAAACTTTTATAAATACAATATCTGGTAATGTGGAGGTTGAACAGAAAACCTCATTATTGTTTTTAATCTGTTGTAAACAGCACGTGATCCCTACAGACTACCAAATATCTCGCTATTGGATTAAGCTTAGTCAAACTCAAATGACTATTATTGGAAAAACGTTTATTAGACTAAATTATTTAACTCCCAATGCCCTGACCAAAATCAGTTAAGGAAATTAATTTTATTGCTGCTTAAGGGAGATTTCTATATTTAAATTGGCTACATTATGTCCTATATTACTAAAGCACTTCACAGTGTACTTCATTGGCCGCAGATTGCATTGGAGCATCTTGTGTGTTATGCAAGATGCTAAAAATGGAAACCTTTCCTTTCCCTTTCTGCCTTTCATGTGAAAATTGGCCAATATGTTACATTCCTTTCATCATAGATCGTTGTTCATCATTCAATAAATTTCTATCCAGCATCTAAAGATATCTAATCAAGAGAACTATGATTAGCTGAGATTTAATCTAGCTCTCCAGAGATGTGAAGAAAAACACTTCAGAAACAAATAACATTTGGTTCATTTTAGTGCTTTAGCACACACATATGTCCTGCCGGATGCCTTCTTTGCAGGTAACTCTACGTTACCCAGAAAAGATCTGCATAAGTACCCAGGGTACTTAAAGAGGTGGCTCTAGAAATCGTGGACGCATTAGTAATCATTTTCCAATGTTCTATAGATTCAGGAACAGTTCCTGCTGATTGGAGGGTGGCTAATGTTGTCCCACTTTTCAAGAAAGGAGGGAGAGAGAAAAGAGGGAATTATAGACCGGTTAGCCTGACGTCAGTGGTGGGAAAGATGCTGGAGTCAATTATAAAAGAGGAAATTACGACACATTTGGATAGCAGTAGAAGGATCAGTCTGAGTCAGCATGGATTTATGAAGGGAAAATCATGCTTGACTAATCTTCTGGAGTTTTTTGAGGATGTAACTATGAAAATGGACAAGGGAGAGCCAGTGGATGTAGTGTACCTGGACTTCCAGAAAGCTTTTGATAAAGTCCCACATAGGAGATTAGTGGGCAAAATTAGGGCACATGGTATTGGGGGCAGAGTACTGACATGGATTGAAAATTGGCTGGCTGACAGGAAACAAAGAGTAGTGATTAACGGGTCCCTTTCGGAATGGCAGGCTGTGACCAGTGGGGTACCGCAAGGTTCGGTGCTGGGACCGCAGCTGTTTACAATATACATTAATGATTTAGATGAAGGGATTAAAAGTAACATTAGCAAATTTGCTGATGACACAAAGCTGGGTGGCAGTGTGAAATGTCAGGAGGATGTTATGAGAATGCAGGGTGACTTGGACAGGTTGAGTGAGTGGGCAAATGTATGGCAGATGCAGTTTAATGTGGATAAATGTGAGGTTATCCACTTTGGTGGTAAGAACAGGAAGGCAGATTACTATCTAAATGGAGTCAAGTTAGGAAAAGGGGAAGTACAATGAGATCTAGGTGTTCTTGTACATCAGTCAATGAAAGCAAGCATGCAGGTACAGCAGGCAGTGAAGAAAGCTAATAGCATGCTGGCCTTTATAACAAGACGAATTGAGTATAGGAGTAAAGAGGTCCTTCTGCAGCTGTACAGGGCCCTTGTGAGACCCCACCTGGAGTATTGTGTGCAGTTTTGGTCTCCAAATTTGAGGAAGGACATTCTTGCTATTGAGGGAGTGCAGCGTAGGTTCACAAGGTTAATTCCCGGAATGGCGGGACTGTCATATGTTGAAAGATTGGAGTGACTGGGCTTGTATACACTGGAATTTAGAAGGATGAGAGGGGATCTGATTGAAACATATAAGATTATTAAGGGATTGGACACACTGGAGGCAGGAAGCATGTTCCCGCTGATGGGTGAGTCCAGAACTAGAGGCCACAGTTTAAGAATAAGGGGTAGGCCATTTGGAACAGAGATGCCGAAAAACTTTTTCACCCAGAGAGTTGTGGATATGTGGAATGCTCTGCCCCAGAAGGCAGTGGAGGCCAAGTCTCTGGATGCATTCAAGAGAGAGTTAGATAGAGCTCTTATAGATAGCGGGGTCATGGGATATGGGGAGAGGGCAGGAATGGGGTACTGATTGTGTATGATCAGCCATGATCACAGTGAATGGCGGTGCTGGCTAGAAGGGCCGAATGGCCTACTCCTGCACCTACTGTCTATTGTCTATTGTCTATTTTGGCTTTGATGCATTTGTGCTCCTCACTGACCCCCCCCCCCCCCAAACATTTATTTTGTTCCAATTCAGTAGATACACTCTACTGGTCATCTCCATGGTGCTGAGGCTATGAAGACTGCCCCAGCTGTTGTGCTTTGTGCCCACTAATATGATGAACTGATAAGTGAGGCTTTGGGCCTACTCCAGGCTGCACCAGGGTTCTGACCTGTGGACTCAGTTTTGGTTCGGAATGCTATTGTTGTTCCCTTCAATTGTTTGCATGATTTGTTTTTCTTTCTCTTGGGCATTGAGTGTTGGCCTTTGATTTATATTTTTATTCTTTTTTCTTTAATTGAGTTCTTTTGGGTTTCTTGTCCTTTGGCTACCTATGAGCAAGCAAATTTCAGGATTGTGTAATTTAAACATTCTTTGATAATAAATGAACCTTGAGTCTTGAATCTGTTAAACACAGACTTGACTAGGAGCCCACGAATGGGAGATTTCCTGACTGTCTGTGTAAGAACTCTGCTGTAATGCCCCAACATGACATCATTATTGGTTTTATGTTGAAGATGGGGCAGCACAATGGCATAGTGGTTAGCACAATGCTTTAAAGTACCAGTAACCCAGGTCAATTCCCACCACTGTCTGTAAGGAGCTTGTATGTCCTCACCGTAACCATGTGGGTTTCCTCCAGGTGCTCCGGTTTCCTCCCGCAGTCCAAAGGTGTACCAGTTAATCATTTAATTGGTCATTGCAAATTGTCTCATGATTAGCTAGATTAAATTGGAGGATTGCTGGGCAGTGCAGATAATGGCGTATTCCGCACTGTATCTCCGCAAGTAATTAAATAAACATGCAGGTACCACCTTCATATCATCACCCCCTATTCTTTATAACTCCTTTGTGAAACCATGCTGGTGCATATGTGAACTTCAGGTTGAAGGTAAAGTTTGGCCATCAGAGTGTTGACATTTGCTGGCATTCTGTATGTGGCGGGGAGATCCATGAACAGGTTGCATTAATAAGTTCAGTTAAGAATGCAATGTTGAACCATTTTCTAGAATCTCTTTAATCCATGTGGTGCACCTATTCCCATGTTGCTGTCTAATGTGATTTTACAGATTTTGCCCCAGAAATAATTACAGTGTCAATGGAAAAAAAAACATGATTTGTATTTAAATGACAAAGGTAATTTAAAAAAAAGTCTTGAGGCACCTCATGGGAGTAATGGCAGACAAAATAACAAGGCTATAAATCTGCTCAACCATGGTCCTATGAAATGAGGTGCAGGTCTGAAGAGCTGAATAGCCTACTCCTGCTCCTCATTCATTTATCTATAAAATTTTACACTGATTCATATCAGAAGATATTGAAACAGAAGATGGAGGAGGGGTACAAGGATAAAACCAAAACTTTGTAAAAGTAGTAGGTCTTGAGGCAATTCTCAAAAGAGGAGAGTGAAGTAATGGAGGCTAGTGAAGGATTTACTGAAGTAGGTACAGCTCCGCACACCAGAGAGATTAGAAAGGTTGGGACAGATGTCATTAAGGGACACAAAAATAAGAATGATGGTTTTATTATTTGTTTTGGATTAAGAATTAGTGCAGGTGAATAAACACAGGAAACGTGAACAGATTTTTGACTGCAGCTCACTATTCAACACAATCATATTCTCAGTTCTAATCAACAAGCTCCAAAACCAGAGCCTCTGTACCTCCCTCTGCAACTGGATCCTTGACTTTTTCACCGGGAGACCAGTCCATGCATCTCCTCCTCACTGACAATCAACACTGCTACACCTCAATGATGCATGCTTGGGATACTGCTCTACTCTCTCTACGCCCATGGCTGTGTGGTTCGGCACAGCTCAAACAGCATTTATAACTTTACCAAAGGCACAACTAACTGCAAAGTTTCGGATGGTGATGAGGAGACATACAGGAGCAAGATAGATCAGCTGGTTAAGTGGTGTCACAGCAACAACCTTGCACTCAATGTCAGTAAGACCAAAGAATCGATTGTGGACTTCAGAAAGAGGAAGTCAAGGGAGCCAGTCCTCATCAAGAGATCAGATCTGGAAAGGGTGAGCAGGTTCAAGTTCCTGGGTGTTAATGTCTCTGAAGATCTTGTCCTCGGCACCATATTGATGCCATTATAAAGAGGTCACATCAGCAGTTATACTTCATTAGGAGTTTTAAGGAGAGTTGGTCTTCCACCAAAGACTCTTGAAAATTTCTACAGATGTACCGTAGAGTGTATTCAAATTGGTTGCATCATCGTCTGGTGTGGAGAGGCCACTGCACAGGATCGGAAATGCTGCAGAAAGTTGACATCTTATCCATCATGGGCACTAACCTCTCCAGCATCCAGGACACCGTCAAACGGTGATGCCTCTAAAATGTGGCATCCATCATTAACAACCCCTATCTCCCAGGATATATTTTCTTCTCAACAAGGAGGAGGTACAGGAGCCTGAAGACATACGCAATGTTTCAGGAACCGCTTCTTCCCCTCCGCCATCAGATTTCTGAATGAGCAATGAACCCGTGAACACTACATCAGTGTCCCTCTCCTCTGTCTTAGCATTACTTATTTAATTTAATCTTTTACATATACTTCGTATTGTAATTTATAGTTAGTATTATTATGTGTGGTGATGTCATGCTGCCACAAAACAACAAATTTCCTGACATATGTAAGTGATATTAAACCTGATTGTGATTCTGAACTATAATTCCATTTTCCATTGTAATGTGCGAAGTGAGTTATTTCTATAATATAATCTTTCCATGGTTCTGTATGTTGAAGACCTTCCTGCACAATACGATCTCAGTCTATTCTTTGAAATTAATGGGCCAGTTCTGTTGGTGTGCTTTTCTTGTAACCACTTTGTAAGTTATGTTCTTACTTTGTCCATTTCTTTTGATAGTTTGTCAGCAGGTCTGATAACAAGTACAAAAGACTTAACAGCAGTGAGCGTGTGCGAATTGTCACCAGCTCCTCATCTGGTCCAGTGAAAGCCTCTTTTGAAACTCTGAAATTCGCAGCCGACAAGCAAGATGGTAAAAGAAAGCAACATATTGCATTAATTCTCTCTTTTTTTGGCAGTCTCTTCAGATCAGTAGTGGCTTAATTCCACGGGTGGCTGATGAGGCTGAAGTGGGAATCAGACTCTTCCACAAATATGGCAGGAAGCACCAGACTGAGTAGTGAGGGTCAGTTTGTGAGGTGATATGCTCCTCCTGCTGTTCACACAGGACTTCAGTGTGAACTTAATGTCATTCTTGAATGCTCCTTCTCCATTTTGTCTGGTCATGGGCCAGAGGTTCTCAGTGTTAGTAGGGATGTTGCATTTAACCAAATGCTTTGAGCACACCCATGAATCTTTGCCTTTGTTCACCTTGTAATCCCTTCCCATGACAACTCAGAGTAGGTTGTTGTTTACGAAGCCTGCTGTAGGGTATTTTTTAATGCCACCATTGAGTGTAACTAGAGCCTCAATATCCAGGAGAGGACACTGAAATTAGTTCATTTTTCATTCCAGTAAATTAGAAGGATTTTGAAGGTCTAGATGGAGCGGATGTGGAGAGAATGTTTCCAATATTGGGAAAGTCTAGGATCAGAGGGCACAGTCTCAGAATAGAAGGGAGTCCTTTCAGAACAGAATGAGGAGGAATTTCTTTAGCCAGAGCATGGTGAATCTGTGGATTTCATTGCCACAGATGGCTGTGAAGGCTAAGTCATTGGGTGTATTTGAAGTAGAGCTTGGTAGGTTCTTTACAAGAGCTTCAAAGGTTACAGGGAGAGGGCAGAAGAACGGCGTTGAGAGGGAAAACAGATCAGTCACAATTGATTACTGGAGCAGACTCAATGGGTAATGTTCTCCATAGCAATGGTAGAATCTTCCCAGTGCTTTGAGTGTCTTCTGTAGGTATTCCACATCTCAGAAGTTTATAGAAAATCAGGGGTCATTGCTGTCCATTAGACAATGAGTTTCATGCCTCAATACTGAGGATTTCAACTTCAAATATCCTTTTCCTCAAATATCCAAAGACTGTGCTGGTGCAGTAAAGGGCACTGGTAAATTCTTCACTGATTTCTACTTTCTCAAAAATTGGGAAGCATTTCAGGATCTCGGTAATTCCTAAAATGATCTGTTTATTATTATTATCTTTGTCCATCGGTGAAACTTAAAGTTTATCGGGGCAAAATCCGGAACAGTACAGTGATGTTTCCCAAAGACTGACCTGACAAAAAGGGTTGCCTCTCCCTGCTCTCTCAAGTCTCACTTCATCTTGTCACCTCCTAACTGGCAGTCTTTCAAGTGGTTCAGTTTTCCTCTTCCCCACCACAGGAAGCTGTTCTATTTCCTCATGGCCACTGCAAGGGTCTGGAGCTGCTCCTGACAGTACTTCTCATAGGTGGTTGCAAGAAAGATCATGCACAACTCCAGGCATTCATTTACAGTGTAATAGCGTATTTTTTCCGAATTCCTGCTATTGCTGTAGTGAATAGAGCAGCCAACGTCCATATCACAAAATTGGACAGACAGTATTGAGTTATTGCACAAGTAGTCTGTTTTGTGCCAAATATATATTGAATTGCAAGATTCATGTATGTAAATTAAGATTAATACTACTTCCCCTTTTTAATTCTGTTTTTATTTTTTAAGATGTAGATGCAGAAAGTGACATCAAAAAGAATTTCAGCCTGGTACCATACAGCCTGGTTCATCCATATCACACCCAGCGGAAGCGCCCCGTGTTGTTCTCACCCACTCCACTGGCCAAAATGCTTGTGCATAGGTTACTTAATTCCGGAGAAGCCATGGAATTTGACATCTGCAAACCAGGTAAAGCAAGTTACCTCTTGGTCACAAAGATTTCAGGCAAACAGGGTGGTGAAATTTGCTCATTCGATCATATTATTAAGAGTTTTCTTTATAGATAGGCCATTTCTACTTGACTAGTTCCAAACTGTAAACAAAAATAAAGAGAAAAAAATTCCTCTGGCAGAAGATCAATTAAAGAGAAGAGTGTCAATCTAATTAGCGAAAGAATCTGAGACGAGGTAAAAACAATATAGTCTTGCACACACTCACACAATGCTGAAGGAACTCAGCAGGTCACTCAACACCTGTCATGAGGAATAGACTGCTGATGAAGGCTCTCGACACAAAGCATCAAGTGTGTTACCATGGGTCCCTGCATCTGCAGAATCTCTTGTGTGGAAGAAAATAGTGTGTTGTGGACTCTAGCTCTAGATCGAGAGGATAGCAACATCAGATTTTTCAAAAGAAATTGGATATGTACTTGAAATGGAACATTTTGCAATACCAGGAGGTGAAGAAATTCCATATTCTTAACATACTTCCTCAAACCCCAACAGAAATCCATTTAGAACCAAGCAAGGTTTCAACCAGTCTAGATGTAGCTGTGATTTGTGTTACTCATTCAATGAGAACAATGTAAAATGTAAGAGGAATGCTTTCCCTAGAGGAAGAATGAAATAGAGTAGGAACTGTTTAATAGAGTTTTGGAGAAGTGTGGTCCTGTAAGAAGTGGTCAATCCATTGGTTTCATTGACTGTAGAATAGTCCATACTGTGTTCAGTTCTGGTCACCTCACTACAGGAATGATGTGGATATTTTAGAAAGGGTGCAGAGGAGATTTACAAGGATGGTGCCTGGATTGGAAAGCATGCCTTATGAGAATAGGTTGAGTGAACTTGGCCTTTTCTCCTTGGAGTGATGGAGGATAAGAGGTGCCCTATTAGAGGTGAAAAGATGATGAGAGGCATTCATTGATCGTGTGGATAGCCAGAGGCTTTTGCCCAGCGCTGAAATGGCTGACATGAAGGGGCATAGTTTTAAGGTGTTTGGAAGTAGGTACGAGGGTTGTCAGAGGCAAGTTTTTCCACACAGAGTGGTAGGTGTGTAGAATGCGCTGCCAGCAATGGTGGTAGAGGCGGATACAATAAGATCTTTCAAGAGACTCTTCGATAGGTACATGGAGCTTAGAAAAATATAGGGCTATGCAGAGAATACGTACACAATGCTGGAAGAACTCAGCAGATCAGGCAGCATCTGTGAGAAAAGAGCAGCCAACGTTTCAGGCCGAGACCCTTCATCGGGACCCTTCATTTCCATGCAGTAAGGAAATTCTGGGCAGCTTCTAGAGTGGGTTACATTGTGGGCCGAAGGGCCTGTAATGTGCTGTAGGTTTCTATGTAGATAGATAGATAGATAGATACTTTATTCATCCCCATGGGGAAATTCAACTTTTTTTCCAATGTCCCATACACTTGTATGATATATATATGATATATTGTATATGATAGTGTATCATTCTTTCTTATAAAAACTCAGATTTTCACTGTGATTAAATGAGAAACATATTCACGATTATAATTTACTTATTTACCCATCCGTGGAAATGATATGAACTTATCTTGACCTACAATGATGAGAGATGCATGTTTTTGGCCCTCTTTGCTCAAACAAAGTACAATTTGCATGATGTTTAGTTGTAGCATACTTGTTGAGTTACTCTGGGGTTTGTACCCTGAGGCTACTCAGTGTGACAGAGGCAGGAATATCTACGCTCTCCATGTTCTTTGCCTGCAGGCTCATATTTTTCCATGCCTGAAGACAGAAGCCAATCCATTTAGATGGTTTATTGCCTGGAGGCTGTTTAGCAGACCTAGAGGCATCAGTCTCTCAGTTCTCTCAGGGGCACTCATTGTAGCTGAATTGAAAGAATGCGACACGCTGATTTTTTTTTTCAAAAAATAAACTTCAGCCTTCTATTTCCATGTATATATTATTCATTATCACCATACTGCCTTTCAGGGGGTCACACATGGGTATGAGGTTGCAAGAACATGGTCCTTTGATCATCTTGTTGAGATTTAGCTTTTGCATTGTTTAATTGATTTTTTTTTCCCTAGAGTGCTCCTTCCCTTCAAATACACCTTCATGTACAAATCACAGCTCCGGCTTTCAGAAGGATAATGAATGGAACAGAATGTGGGTTCAGATGTGAATCAAGAGTTCCATCTTCTTGCCCTATCACTGCTGAAGTGATGTGTCTACCTGGTCTTACAAAAGCAAAATAAAGATGCAAGTTGCTGGAAACCTGAAACTAAAGAAAGCAGAAATGTTGCAAAATATCCAGTGAGTTAGACCGTATCCATGAGAAGAGGAGCAGGGTTTCTGTTTGATCAGAAGCAAGAGATTTAACAATGCATAGGTGCAGGCAGATGATAAAGATGAGGTGGGGCAAGGTGAGCGGGAAAGGGGAACAATTGTAGGTCGCTGAAAGGGTGGAGTAGATTTAAAGGCTAACTTTATTTGTCACATGTACAACGAAAGACATCATTGGTATCAAGTCAAATCAGTAAGAATTGTTCTGAGCAGCCCATACGTGCCACCGTGCTTTCAGTGCCAACATAGCATGCTCACAATTTGCTAACCGTAACCATACGTCTTTGGAACGTAGAAGGAAACCCACACCATTATGGGGAGAATGTACAACTCCTTACAGACAGCAACAGGAAATGAACACCAATCTTACAGCGGGTGCAGTAATCGCATTACGCTAACTGCTACACTACCATACCACCCCGAGGGTAACATCAGAATCAGTTGTTGTTCGTCCTTCGGAGTAGAAGACGACCACGACTTCTGTCAGGTGGAGGGTTTGTGACTGTGGTGTCTGGTGAGGCCAATCCGGGCCCTGAAAGCTCGCCTACATGTGGGACACACGAGGGTAGGTGCTGCAGTGGAAGTGGAGGTGGCTCGAGCCTTGCGCACAGCGCGTTTCCTCTGAGCCTCTGCGGTGCGTCTGATTTCTGCTGCATACGCTCCTTTAGTGGTCCTGCTCCACCAGGTTGGGCGGTCCAGAACAAGTGATTCCCAGCTACTGGGATTGATGTTGAGGTCTTTGAGGGACACTTTGAGGCAGTCTTTGAAATGTTTCTTCTGCCCTCCAACTGAGCGCTTGCCCTGGCTCAGCTCTCCATACAGCAGCTGTTTTGGTAGTCAACTGTCAGACATCCTGACGACATGGCCAGCCCATCTGGCTTGGGCTTTCTGTAGGAGGGTGTAGATGCTGTGGGTGCTAGCCCGCTCCAGGACCTCCGTGTCTGGAACTTTGTCCTGCCATCGTACGTGGAGAAGTCTGCGGAGGCAGCTCAAGTGGAAGTGGTTGAGCTGTTTAGCGTGTCTGCTGTAGACAGTCCAGGTCTCGCTGGCATAGAGGAGGGTGGTGAGAACCACTGCTCGGTAGACCTTCAGCTTGGTGGTAAAGCTGAGTCCTCTTCGCTCCCATACATTCTCACGGAGTCTCCCAAAGGCGGCACTGGCTTTGGCAATTCTGTTACTGATCTCTGCATCAATGTTCACCACTCGTGACAGAGTACTGCCCAGATAAGTAAAGCTGTTGACTGCCAGTAGCTTCTGCCCCTTTACTGTGATGTGTGGTTCCTGGTAGGGCTTTCCAGGTGCGGGCTGGTACATAACTTCGGTCTTTTTGGTGCTGATTGTAAGTCCGAAGTTGTCACAGGCTCGTGAGAGGCAGTCCGTTTCTCGCTGCATCTTCTGCTCTGTGCTGGCGTTGAGGGCGCAATCATCAGCGAATAAGAGGTTTCTGACGACGGTCTCCTTTACCTTTGTAACAGCCTGTAGACGCCGGAGGTTGAATAGCCCACCGCCAGTCCTGTATCTGACGTGTATACCATCCTGACAATCGTGGAAGACATCAATCAGCATAGCAGAGAAGACCATGCTAAAGAGTGTAGGGGCGAGAACGTATCCTTGCTTCACACCATTCGTCACTGGGAAGGCTTCTGACTCATCACCATCATCCAAAACTTTCACGATCTTGCCATCGTGGAACTGCTGAACAATCGTGATGAACCTGCTAGGGCAGCCAAGCTTCTCCATCTTGGAGAAGTTTGGAAATGAACACCAATCTTACAGCGGGTGCAGTAATCACATTATGCGAACTGCTACACTACCATAGCACCTCGAGGGTAACATCAGAATCAGTACCAGCTCTGGGAAAGCAGGTTTGGTGATTATGATCTCAACCAGAATTCTGAAAGAAACATAGTTGTCCCCTTAGTTCCTTTGAAAGAGATCAAGAGTGCTAAGTGAAGAGCAGTGGAAATACATTTTTATCATGAATTTGTGTTGGATCATACAAGTCCCAATAAAGTGCATGGCCATTATGGAAATTTTAACTGTATATACACTGTGTACTTTGGAGTCGAGTGACAGGACTCAACAATGGCTTTGCTGCATTTTGTCCTTTGTTGGTGGAAGGAGTTTTGTTGATCTTTTTGACAAAGCAACAAAATGGACTGAGATCTTCTGGACTAACTGATAAAAATCGAGTATTTCACTCAGAGTTGCAGCTTGCACATTCGTGACAGATTCTGGGGTGGGCTCTGACCACGTAACATAGGCTGGAAATGTCACGGCCTGATGGTATTCCAAAATTTGCACTAAAACAAAACTTGCGACCTTTTTTGATATCACAGTCAAAAAAACTCTAGATTAAAATATAAACCGGCTTGAATAAAGTTTCCATGATTTTGGAAGCAATTAGGTTCAGATCTGTCAACAAGAAAAGTGGTATATCAGCTCTCTGTAAGTACAACAGATACATGACTGCAACTTTTCAGAACTGGATTAAGATACAAAACACATAGGGATAGAAAGCCATTCACTATCATATATCCTAAATCTAAAACTGTGCTCCTCTATATTGAATGAAATCTATTCTGAAAACCAGCATTCAAAGCACTTACACAAACATATTGTGCATTTAGCATGTGACAGAAGACTAATTTCTATCCTGTTACAGCAAAAAGCTAGATAAACAATTACAAATTCGTGGAAATAATCCTTTGATCATCAGTTGAATAGGCCCTTTTCACAAGTAAAGAGAGAGTTAAGGAATGACCAGACTGGAGACTTTCTAAGCTGGGGACATGAGAGAGTGCAGATGCTGAACTTTCTATACTGATACAAAGGTTCACTTTGTATGGTAGATATTGAGGGGATCTCTCTTGTAGAAAAGCCTAAAATATGATGCCAATATGATTTAACATAACAAGGAAATTTATTTACATGGATGATCTCGAATGCAGCATAAAGAATAATTGTCTTGAATTTAGCACTTTAAAGCGAAACAAATAAAATCTTTAGAAAGGAATAGAAGTGTCGCTGATGAGGAAATACGTGTGTGGAGCATAAAGCTTGAATTGTTGACCTGAATAATGGCCTGTACTGAATTGTAGTTTTATGTGATAGGTGAAATTTGAGTCAATACAGTATATACATTGATTTACAAGAAAATGATCCTTCCTAATACCTTTCATGAGTCATGTAGCGTAGCAGTTAGCGCGATGCACCTTGGCGTGTTCAGGAGTCTCTGTAGATCCTCTGTGAGATGCATGGGTTTTATCCGGGTGCTCTGGTTTCCTCCCACAGTCCAAAGACCTGCTGGGTGGGTTAATTGGTTATTGTAAATTGCCCTATGGTTAGGTTAAGGATAATCAGGGTTGGGGGATTGCTGGGGTGGTGTAGCTCGAAGGCTGGAAGGGGCCTACTCTGCAGTGTATCGCTAAATGAAATGAATATATAACGTACTTTGCTGAATCCTATAGAAGAATAATGCACTCGCCAAGATTTACTCCTTGAATCTTTATTATTAAAGTAAATGCTGGTGAATCGAATCATCCAATGTTTGCATTTCCAATCACTGTTATTGCTCTCTGCTGGGAACTGTATATTTATGGCTATAAGATTGGATTCTAATGTTTCTGCACGGTTGAGTGGCCTGATGACACTGAGGTTCAACACACGGCCAAGACACTAATATTTAACAAAGTCTTTAATATTAACTAGAGAGAACAAAGGAGAAAATGTAGGGGAGGATAGAATATCAAAAATGTTATATTTAACCATTTTATTAACATCAGTATTTGCCCTTCAGATATTTTAAACAAAGAAGAATATTTACAGAAACAGAAATCTGAGCCAATCATTTTCTCCCGAGAAAAACATTTAAATGCCTTTGAATGCATCTTGCCTGCCAACATCAAAGCAGTAACTACCAAGGTAAAGGAAAGTTTTCTGTCTTTTAGTTTTGTTTATTACATAATGTGGGTTACAAAGCACTTGTTTTACTTCGGTTGCACCATGTCCAAGCATGTTTCCAAGATAAATAACTGGAATAAGAGATCCTCTCGGAGCAACACTCCACTGTACGAATGGGTGATAGAGCAGTGGGAAATAACGATTCAGTAGACATTGTAGTGAAATCAGCAGGGGTTAAACTGCGGAACAACCAAGTTATTATTATTCATTATGTTCTGGTGCTAATTTCACTCCCCTGGTGTTTAAAATAACTATCAAATGAAACTCATTAGGAGGGGATGAAGTTGTATCTTGCTTCACAAATTCCCTCTAATTCAGGGAAATGCATGATTGCTCTACTAGTACGGGCACTACATGATTATTCATGCATAGAAACCCTACAGCACAATACAGGCCCTTTGGCCCATAATGCTGTGCTGAAAATGTACAGTACTTACTTCAGAAATTACCTAAGGTTACCAATAGCCCTCTATTTTTCTAAGCTCCATGTATTTATCCAGGAGTCTCTTAAAAGACCCTATTGTATTTGACTCCACCACCACTGCCGGCAGCCCATTCCACACACTTACCTGGGTTGAACTGCATCTGCCACTTCTCAGCCCAGTTTAGCATTCTATCCATGTCCCACTGTAACCTCTGACAGCCCTCCAGACTATCCACAACACCTCCAACCTTTGTGTCATCAGCAAATTTACTAACCCATCCCTCCACTTCCTCATCCAGGTTGTTTATGAAAGTCACAAAGAGAAGGGGTCCCAGAACAGATCTCTGAGGCACAGCACTGGCCACCAACCTCCATGCAGAATATGACCTTTCTACAACCACTCTTTGCCTTCTGTCAGCTAGCCAATTCTGGATCCACAAAACAAGGTCCCATTGGATCCCATGCCTCTTTACTTCCTCAATAAGCCTTGCATGGGGTACCTTATCAAATGCCTTGCTGAAATCCATATACACTACATCTACTGCTCTACCTTCATCAATGTGTTCAGTCACATCCTCAAAAAATTCAATCAGGTTCGAAAGGCATGACCTGCCTTTCACAAAGCCATGCTGACTATTCTTAATCATATTATGCCTCTCCAAATGTTCATAAATTCTGCCTCTCAGAATCTTTTCCATCAACTTATCAACTACTGAAGAAAGATTCACTGGTCTATAGTTTCCTGGGCTATCTCTACTCCCTTGCTTGAATAAGGGAACAACATCTGCAACCCTCCAATTTTTCGGAACCTCTCCTGTCCCCATTGATGATGCAAAGGCAAATTGCCATAGGCTCAGCAATCTCCTCCCTCACCTCCCACAGTAGCCTAGGGTACATCTCATCTGGTCCCCGAAACTTATCCAACTTATGCTTTCCAAAAGCTCTAGCTCATCCTCTTTCTTAATGTCTATATGCTCAAGCTTTTCAATCCACTTTAAGTCATCCATACAATCGCCAAGATCCTTTTCTGTAGTGAATACTGAGGCATTCGTGTTAGCGGGAAATCCTACCTTTGAAAGAACATAAGGTTATAAATATCACATTACTGTGGAATGAATCATTAATCCTCAGAAACTCAAAGAAGACTTTCAGTTGGGAATGCTTTCCTTGGAATATAGAGGATAAGGTGAGATTTAGTAGAGAAATTAAAAATGTTAAGGGAGTTCTGATAATGTAGATGTAGAGAAGCAAATTCTGGAGTCAATAACCATTGGACAGAAATTTAAGGTTACAGGCAAAAATGTAGGCTAAAATGTTGATTGTTTTGTAATGAAAAGTTTTATTAATTTACAGTAGAAGTATAAAATAGTTGTGGATGGCTTCAAACTATATTACCAATCAACGACAGTGTGACTGATTGTAGAGCTTGGTGCTATCGTACCAGCCCTCTTATATGTAAAAAAGCTTAAAGGGGATATACTAATGACAAACTGAGTGAGTGAACAAGATCACAGAAGTTGAAATATTACACGCATAAATCAAAATGGCACAGTATTTTATAGATGATGAACATTGAGTAATGTTGTTTAAAGAGACTTTGACATTCTTGTTGAAAGCCAATACAGGTGTGCAGCAAGTAATTAGAAAGGCAAATTGCAATTGACATTACATACAGAAGAATTTAAGAACAGGCACTAAGACATCCTACTGCAATTATGCAGTAACACTGCCAAGACAATTGTGTACAGAATATATGTATTTACCCTACCAGAAGTGCAGCAAAGTCTCTGGTTGCAGAGGTAGTGGATTGCTTTATGAGGAGAGATTAAGAAGACCCAAGCATATATTCTCCAGAGTTTAGAAAAATGAGAAAAGATCTCATTAAGACTTTAAAAATTCTTACAGTTCTCAACATGTTGGATGCAAGGATATTTCCTCTGACTGAGTCTAGAAGTAGGGCTTACGTGTTTCGGAAATGTGCAAGATGTTCAGATCTGAGGTGAAGAACTTCTTTCTGTCAAGGGTTGTGAATCTTGGGAATTCTCTGCTCCAGGGGACTGTAGATACTTAATCATTGAAAGAGAAATCGATTGATCGCAGGACAAAACAAACTGCAGGAGGTAATCAGTGGGTCAAGTAGCATCTGTGGAGGCAGAGGATTGGCCAATATTTTGGGCCACGACCCTGTATCAAATGTTGCATATCTCAATATCTTGATGAAAGGCAGAGCAGGCTCAAAAGGGCCGTGCCTAATCTTAATTCTTACGATCATTCCATACCAAGTCAAAAATTTAATGATCTTGTATTTAAATGGACCAACGTGAATAATCATCCTCTGCCTTCATCTGAGCAAATTACAAAGATACACAAATTCCTGAGTAAAGAATTTTCTCCTCATTTCAATACTTAATTGCTTATTCTTTACACTGAAACCAGGGCTTGTAATTCTGTTTCTGTTCAGTATGCTGTCAACTATATTGCCAAGATTTCTTGGAATGTTTGTTCCCTGAACTCTGAACAGCAGAGCTGATATACTCGATCTTTCCTCATAGAACAAGCTTCACATCCCAGTAAACATTCCTGTAATCTTTGTGTCACTGCTTCACATCACTTGAAAAAAAATCTGTTCTTCCCAAAAGAATTAATCTTGCCCATTTTCCCATATTATCTTGCATTATCTCGCCCATTCTACCAAATCTTCCTATATCCTTTGCTAGAGAAACAAATAGGGAATTAAGAGCATGGGGCCAGGGCTGAAAGGACAATTTTTTGTTAATTAATAAAGGAAAAGGGTATGCAGAAAAGGGTAGATTAAAATGACGGAAATAGGGAGGTGCAAGCTAATGAAAGTATGAAGACTTACATCTGAGTGAAGTACCTTTTGGGCGTGCCCTAGAACAGAAAGGATTCATCCTAGTCTCTAGGCCAAAACACACCCCTCGTGCTGTTGAATAGATCATTCACTCACCGTTCTAAGTGGGATGCTGTTGGACACACAATAATGCTGTATTTGCCTACATTATGAGATTGATTGTATATAATGTGCTTCAGTAACTACATGTTACTGGTGGATTAACAACATATTAAACTAGCACAGGGGAATCTCACAGAAGTGCAAAGAAGGCATTGGTCCGTAACAACACAAATTACTTTCATGACATCCCACTCCACCACCCTCTGCTCTAATAATATGCAGCAATAATGTTCTACTGTTCTTTTGGCAGAACTGGCTGAAAATTTGTCAGAATATTGAATGTAATAATTTTATGCTTCACATTACTTCCATTCTAATGGAGTTTAAATATGCCATCATTCAACAGAATCCTGGGTCATCAGAATGTACAGAACAAGATTTTCCTATTTACCCTTTGAGGATCAGTGACAGTGATACTGACTCCCTGGTAATGCCAGCAATCTGGGGATGTTGTTTACATTGTGCCCATGGGCTTTTGGGAGTGAGCCAGTGCAAACTTGCCCTAATCTTTAATCGATGTCTATTTATTTCAGCCAGTTCTGATCACAATGAGAAAACCGAAGCAGGCAAAGCAAATGGCCCCAAGGGTTTTATCTCATTAATCAGTTGTCAGTTTCAATCAATTAACAGCCATTATCCGCCGTAAGCCTTCATTTCCTAGCACATCAATCTGATATCTATCAAAATAGTTGCCTTTACCGTGACTCTCAATCAACAGATTTTGGGGAGTGGTGCCTGTCTTATCAGCACTGTCTTTTCATTTCTGAAATTGAGTTTTAAAACTAGCTTCATGTTCAGTTTTTGCCTCTGTGAGTTCCAGTTCTAGATTCCTCAGCCTGGTACACATCCTCTCTACATATACCCTGTAAAGCCCTTAAAGTTTAGTTTCATAGAGCTCTTTTATTGTTATTATTCTGAACTCAATCTAATGGTAGCTCCGCCAACTTGGTCTCTACTTATGAGTGACCCACCGCCCCAGGTGATTTGTAGCTGTTATCTCTCGAGCAAGCATATGTGTTATCAGGCAAGGACACCAAAGTTACACATCATATGCCCTTACTCCATATGTTGTTTCACAAGGACCCTATACAGTATAATTGTGGTTAAACACCTTTATTCTTCAAATAGCCTTTCTTATTGCTTGCTTGTGCCATTATGTTAGCTTTCAATGACTTGTGTTTAAGGATGCAGTAGGTCTTTTCAACATCAATATTTCTCGATCGCTTACCATTTAAAAATACATCTTTTCTGTTTTCTCTACCCAAGTGGATAAGTTCAAATTTTCTGCATTATAGGACATCTGCCATACTGTTGCCACTCTCTCAGCTTGTCTATATCCCTCTGGGACCCAACTATTTGTGCTCTTTATTTTCTACCTGTTAAACAACTTTCATGCATTCTAGTATATTATCCTTAATTCCACATTCTCCAACCTCATTCAACAAGCTTCCAGTGGGGATCATATCAGAAGCATTCTGAAAATCCATTTACTCTACATTCACTGATCTAAAGAAATGCTCAAGGAACTCTATCTCCAAGAGGGACCACAACCTTGTCGTAGGGTTAGGAGGCTTGCGTGCTTCAGTAGCCTGGAGAGCCATGTTGGCTGGAGTCAGGGCCTTGTGCGTTGACTCTGAGTAGGACCACCAATGCCAAATAGGTCAAAGGATGGAGGCCACCAGTCCTCCATGGTTAGAGTTCTGCTCAGGGCTAGCAACCCTGATTGGTCAAAAAAAATAGTTATGGAAACAGTTGCTGCCCTAAACGCCAGTGGTGTAACAGGCAGTAACTTGTAAAGGAGATTACCATCTATCAAGGATGTCACAACAGGAACTCCAGTTGATTCAATTAAAATGCATAACCTTCCATAAATCTGAACTGATTCTCATCAAAAAGTTTCTAACTGGCTTGAAGTTAAATCTTTGTTCTAAATTCCAGTATTTTCCCAGCTACAAGTGCCTAGTTTCCCATTTTCTCTCACTGCTTTCTCTTAAAGTTAGAGTCATGTTTGCTATCCATAGACGCCTTTCCAAGATTTACAGAATTTTGCAAGTTGAAAACTGAAACATGCATTGTCTCCATGACCACCTCTTTCAAAAGTCTGGATGTGGAGCATCATGTTCTTGGATTTATTGATTTGAAAACTTCTCTAATACGCCATTGTTTATCTTCCACATTTGCACTGGATCCTTCGTTTTCCAGTATCTCTGGAGAGTTTTCTGAAATTGGAGCAAATTCTTTGTTTCTGTCTTTCAACACAGGAACAGAGTTCTTGTTCCAATGCCATCTCCTTATTTCCCCATTATAAATTATCCTGTCTTTGTCCATAAGAAATAATGCATTAAAGTTGCAGTGAAAATTAAACTCAAATAAGTTTACCCACCAGGCAGAGTTCATTGAGAAGAAGAGACACTCAATTAAAAGAAGTGCTTCCTTTTAACGGTAATCAGACTTACAGCAATATAATGCAGGCATTTTCCAATGCTGGCTTGTAGCTCTGGTGCCTCAGATGAAATTATCTTGGGCTCATACGGAGCATAAACTTTGGCAATGGTCCAGGAACAGAAAAGCATTTCAGTGCTGTAAATTCTGTTTTATTCCATGTAATCCACGGATGGAATATTTTCCCTCTGTTCATCTCTTCTCGCTTCAGCATTCTCATATTTCCTCATTTATATGTTTAGGGAAAAGATTAGTACAGGATGCAGAGTGGCTGCCATGAAAGACAATTTTCACCCCTTGTTTTTATTTCCAGTCCCTTTAGTTCTCTCTTTTGAACAAACAAATTACACACATAGTTATTCCAATTGCTATTCTCTCTCTTTGGATAATATGGGCACAGGATACGGATAGTGCATGAATCATGGCATGTCCAACACCTGCAGTGCCCTTTATCCAGTGTTTAGATTGCATTATGGACACTGCAAGTTGGAACAGCTGTTCAATTTCCAGTTTACATATTTCAAAGATGTATATCTGTCATTGCATTCTAAATATAAAACTGGTGGAATGGTGGTGAATGACTAAAAAAATATTTTGTTGACTTTAATCAGATATGGAGCATGGATGAGAGTAATTGCATAATCATAAATCTTTTACTGTCTGACAATACTTCTGTTTAGCAGATCTACTTTAACTGGAAGGCAAATGCAGTTCTTAATGTGTTTCTGAACTCTGTACGAAGAAGTATAATAGGGATAACAATCTAGCCATATCAAAGTATCTCATTTCAAACTCCGGTCTCCTTCAATGTTCCTTGTTGTTGGCTGATCACCTTCAAGAGACTATATTAGAAATGAGGCTACTATTGGCCATTGGATAAGGATGCAGTCACTCAGCAATGGTGTCTTATCGTCCCACCTCCCAGGCCCCTGCCAAATATCCTGGTGACATCTGCTGTCTTGATTGATACATTCCATACAACCATTTGGATGGTTGTCAAACGAAGTATTTCCAATAATCTTCAGGAATTCTGAGAAGAAAATGGGCATGAAAGAATGAAATTGGAAAGTGCATGGTGCTTGAGGGACCTTTTATGTTAATCACTTCGAAGTATAATCCAATCAGTCAGTATTATCAGGCACACGCAGGCTGCTTAAAATATTGACTAAAATGTACCTCATTCCTTTCCCTCTCCCCACTTTGGATTACTTTCTGATGAAGAAAAGTTGTGGAAAGGCTGGTGTGACATTCATTTTTTATTTTCTTTCCTCCTGCACATAGAATAAACATTGTTTACTGGAAGCCGGACTGAGCTGCACAAGAGATTTAATTAAGAAAGACATCTATCCAATTATAATTGTCATTAAAGTCTGTGAGAAGAACATCAAACGATTCAGGTATTGTCTCATGCTTTTCATGCTGCTGCCTTTAATTAGTTAAAGTTGCCACCTCGAATCAATGTTCGTGAATTAAACTTGCCTGAGGATCCAAAGAAACTGAGCTTCTGTTATTAAAAAACACCAGGTTGAGATTCTCACTTTAAATTTTCAATTTCAATGGTTAGTTGAACAATTTCGGTAGTTCTGACAACAGGTTTCAGACAGGAAAGCTGAAGCTCTCTCAGTAAAACATGGTCTGTGATTCACTCAGTCACTTTATGAACATTTTCTATAGCGCTGAATCACTAGGCCTACAAGGCTTTTTTAAAGTGATACAGTGCAAAATAAGCCCTTCAGACCCATTGAGCAGCACGGCCCAGCAACTCCCAAAGCCCCCAATTTAACCCGAGTCTAATCACGGCACAATTTACAGTAACCAATTAACCTTCTAACTAGTACGTCTATGGACTTCCAGGGAGAATGTACTAACTCTTTACAGAGGACACCAAGATTGAACTCTGAACTCTGACACACCAAGCTGTAATAGAGTCGCGCAAACTGCTACACTAGTGTGGCATTTCCCTGCTGGGTATGAGACTGGTGTGGATTTACATGTTCTGATTTGGACAACTTGGCTTATGCCATCTCATATAGAGTCACAGAGTACAACAACACAGAAACTGGCCCTTTGGCCCATCTAGTCCATGCCAAACTATTACTCAGCCTGGTTCCACTGATCTGCAACCCTTTCTATCCAAATTTCTCTTAAATGTTGAAACTGACCACTTCTGCTACCAGCTCATTCTGCACTCTCACCACCCCCTGAGTGAAGAAGTTCCCCCTCATGTTCCCCTTAAACTTTTTATCCTTAACCTAAACTTTTCACCCAACCTCAGTGGAAAAAACCTGCTTGGATTTACCCTCTCTATGCCCCTGACAATTTTGTATACCTCTATCAAATTTTAAGTTAAATTTTTAGGAAGTGTTTGGATGTGGGGAAACAGTATCACAATTTTCAAGGGGTATAAAACTGTATTACTGATTAGTGGATTGTCTACAGAGGCATTGGATGAAATTTAATGCAGTGAAATGTGAATAAATAACCTTCTGAAGGATCCCCACTGAAAGAAAATATAATGAAATGGTGAAAGGATTAAAGGAGCAGGAAGTAATAATGGTTGAATTGCTGCCATTTATGAAAATAGCTGGTAATTGATTTAGGTCTACAGTAATGGAATTGCAAATGTTATAAAGTTGAACATAAAATGAGACAAAAAACAAAGGAAATGATAAACTTTTCCAATTCATTGATTAGTGTTCAGGGTTTAATAAATTATAACACTCAAGCCTTTGATTTAGGAAGTGTGGTTTGAGCGCAAATTGAGGCTGACAAATCCATGCTTCATCTGTGAAGGAAGACCTAGGAAGCTGGGTCCATTTCACCAGAACAGAGTGATCGCGGATTCAAAATGAAGAAGATTTTGATGAAAAAAATAAGAACTACTTCACTGATCTAAGGCTTGAAGGCATAAATTTATGGATGTCAGCCACAGAAATAAGGATGATATTAAGAAAGGAAATTCTCATGAGGCAAAATGTTATATAGAAAAGAATTCTCTACCAGAATAAAGATTGGAGGCAGAACCCAAAATATTAAATAGATTTTTTTTAAAGGTATTAAAGGAAAGGACAGTGTAATGAAACTGGGGGATCATTTTCAGAGCTATCATGGAATGAAGCACTATTTATGCTTGGGAGATTAAGTTTTGGCCAAGTACTCTCCAAAAAGGGAAATAATTTTGAAGAACTCTCCACCAAGGGTATGTTTTTCATTTCTGGTTAATAATTATACACCAGCATAAGGAGAAGCTTAGATCCATACAGTATTTGTATTGCTTTATTATTGTCACATGTACTAAGAAACAGTGAGAAGTTTGTCTTGCGTAGTGTTTAGACAGATCAAATCATTACATGGTGCATTAAGCTAGAATAAAGTAAAACAATAACAATGTAGAATAAAGTGCAAAAGCTACTGAAAACGTGCAGTGCAATTAAATAGTAAAATGCAAGATCATAATGAGGTAAATAGTGAGGCCGAGGGTCTATCTTGTCATACAAGAGGTCAGTTCAAGAGTCTAATAACAGTGGGATAGAACTTGTCCTTGAGCCTGGTCATACAAGCTTCCAGGCTTTTGCATCTTCTGCCTAAACACAAAGTACACTGCAGATGCTGGGGTCAAAGCAACACGTACAACAAGCCGGAGGAACTCCCCAGAGGTGGACTCCCCCCCCCCCCCCCCCCCCACCTTCTTTATAGGGCCCCTGCCCCCTCCCTCTTCAGTTCTAACAAAGGGTCTCGGCCCGAAACGTTGACTGCTCATTTCCACGGATGCTGCCCGACCTGCTGAGTTCCTCCAGCGAGTTGTACATGTTGCATCTTCTGCCTGGTGGGAGATGGGTGAAGAGAAAATTTCTGGGGTGGGTGGGGTGTTTGACGATGTTGCTTTACTGAGGCAGTGAGAAGTATAGAGAGTCCATAGGGAGGAGGCTGGTGTGGGGTATTGCGCAGAGGCAGCATAGACCAAGTGGGAGAGAGTTAGTCCTCTGAATACTATTTCTATTTGAAATGTTGACATATTTTACTGTTGATCCTAAAACAAAACATAAAGCATTCACAAATGGAATGAATATCTCTCATTGCAGGAGGCTTCCAGCAAAACCAGATAGTGGTGAGGAAGAATTATTGAAAAACTGTCGTTCAAATGAGACTGAGCTAGAGGCTCTGCCCTGTTTGTACACCACAGTGGAAACTGATTCATGGAGCAACATTAAAGAGCTCATTAAAATCATCAAGGAGAAAATCATTGAAGAGCAAAAGAAGACGGTTTGGATTGATCAGGATCAGCTCTGAAGTTACTACAAGCCTGCTACCACTAGGCCTTGACCGAGTAATAACGCACCCACCACACCTGGACCTACAAGCAGAAAATCAAAGCTTTGCGAGGTGATAGGTGGGCAGCCAGCCACAAAATAATGCTTTTTTTAAATAAGTGGTTGATTCATCTCAGTGGTCACGTAGATCAGGGACTTGTGTACGTAACAATATTAACTTACAAGTTGCCTCCTCACCTGCCTGTCACCTCCCCTGGTGCCCCTTCTCCTTCCCTTTCTCCCATGGTCCACTTTCCTTTCCTATCAGATTCTTTCTTCTCCAGCCCTTCGCCTTTTCCACCTAACACCTCCCAGCTTTTTACTTTATTCCCCCTCCTGCACCTACCTGGCTTCACCTATCACATTCTATGTTTTCCTCCTCCTCCTCCTCCCCTTATCTTCCTATTCTGGAATCTTTCCCCTTACTTTCCAGTCCTGATGAAGGGTCTGGGCCCAAAATGTCGACTGTTTACTCATTTCCATAGATGCTGCCTGACCTGCTGAGTTCCTCCAGCATTTTGTGTAGGTTGCTCCGGGTTTTCAGCATCTGCAGAATCTCTTGTGTTTATGAAAATTAATATGTTGTCACAGTGGATTCTCTCATTTTGTTCTTTCTGACCCATCTGTGGTGTTCACTTAATTAATCACATCATTCTATATCAACATCCGTCATCAGCTGAAGGGGAGTAGCCTTGCTAGATTCTTCCCTTGGTCCATTCATAGTCAAGTATCTCTACAACTGGCTTGTCTTGCCATCCCTCTATATCCATCTCATTCAACCCCCATCTACTTTTAATTCTAGAATCACGGGATTATTTCTGCCTTCTTACATTTCCTTGGTTGCCTTTGGACATCTGCTTCCATGTATGGTGAGGACACCAATGTCTTCTTTTCAAGTAGCTCTTTTGACCCATTCCCTGCCTTTGTATGGTCTGTCTACTTGTCCAACGTCCATCCATTGTTTAATAAAATTTGGAAAAGATCTAAGCCTTCATTTTCAATACCCACTGTATGCTCTAATTTCTTATCTTCAATACTTTCTAACTCTACAACTACTGTCTCAGATCAACGTCAATTTTTGTAAGATTAGAAACCCTTAAGAATTGAAGCTGAGTTTCTAACTCCAGATCTTTTAAAACTCAATCACTGCTATTTTCTACATTTCATTCTCAAAAACCTACCTCTACAACCAAGCATTCAGTTATTTCTTCTAATACCTTCATTGATTTAGACACAATTTTTATTTGATTGCACTCCTGTGAAGTGCCTTTAGATGCCCCAACATATTAAAGACACTGTATTGATACTGACAAAATTGGTATTAAAATACAATGTAGAAACATAGAACACTGAAATTGCTTAGCAGATCAGGCGGTATCTATAGATTAAATGAATCAGCCACTGGATTGGGGTGGTGCTCTCTAAATTGCATTAGAGGGCTCTAGATTTGAATCCCACTCCAGAAATTTGAGTACAAAAATGTAGGCTGATGCTTTAGTGCAGCATTGGGGAAGTGAATGGGAAAAAGTCCAATAGTACTATTGTGAAGATGATCATGGAAGAAACCCCCAATGTTGTGACCATTGTTTACTCTTCAATCAACATTTCTCACAATAGATTGATAATGCTCTCGCTTGCTGTTCATGGGCTCTAGATTTATTGAGCTCTTTATATTCCAAATGCAACTTCACATCAAAAGTAGTTCATTGACTATAAATGACTTTGGAATATTCTGAAGGGGACATGAAGGGTGCTATATGAACACGTCATTCATTTTCTCAGAGCTCATCAATCTTCTCTACAGATGCTGCTTAAATATGAATGCATGATGTTATGAAAATATATATGAATGCATGTTTTGTTCAACCCAACAGAAATATACTGTATATCAGAAAGTCCTCTTCCAGCCAAATAAAGACTGATGTGATGGGATGCTAAAATAAAGCATAATAATATACATTGTTTTTTTAATGTATCTTGCAAATAAGTAAGTGTTCTTTTGTACTTTAAACCTGTGTACTTGTAACTTATGTGTGTTAATTAAGTGCTGGTTAATAATTCCCAAGTATTGTAGTTACTAATTTGTTTGTGG
Organism: Hemitrygon akajei; assembly: GCF_048418815.1. Lineage (NCBI taxonomy): Eukaryota > Metazoa > Chordata > Chondrichthyes > Myliobatiformes > Dasyatidae > Hemitrygon > Hemitrygon akajei. The sequence goes on along the minus strand of NC_133134.1, from coordinate 37,052,212 downwards.
ATGGATATTAACTTCCTATGAATTTTTCTGAAATGATATGTACTCAAAGCATTGTTTTATGTGTTTGGTATGAGTGGTTCTAAGATTATGAACTGAAGAATGTATAAAATGTGCAGCTTGGGGTGTACTATGTAAGTAATGCAATACGACAAACGACCTGAGAGTGTGTATAATTATTGCCTGTTCCTTGGTAAATCTTAATGTTGCGACAGCATCAAAATGAATGTAGTTTCAGCAATTGTCAAAACCATCTATTGTCACCATTTTCAGTGAGCGCCATTCTCCATTCTGTGAATATGGGTCATATTCTGTCTCAGAAGAAACCATAAAGGGCTTTTCATAACACAAGGGTGCTATTTTAGCAACAACCACCATTTGCTCTCATTTGGCTGGTGTCATTAGATTTGATTCTTTTGCCCTTTTTAAAACAGAAATACTAAATGAGACAACGCATTAAAATTCCATACATGTTCCATTTATTGCCGTAAATCTGTTTTATGCTCGTAGCAGTGCTCTTACACGAAAATGTGAAAACATGATTAATTTGGAGACAACTCACCTCATCATAAGAATATGATTGCTGAAAATTCTCTGGTTTTCCATCATGCCCAGAATACTTTGTGTAACACAATGTGAAACTTTCCCTTCAATATGAATGTAAGCAAGAGCACGCATTCCAATTAATTTCTGTAGCATTATTTGTCACGTGTATGTCAACAAATGAATGTGTTAACAGTGTGAAAATACGCAGAAGGAATTTTCAGAAAATACTCTGTAATGTTAAACAATTTGAGTGTTTGTGGATTTCGTTCATAAGATTTCAGAATCCACTGTGCAAGTCTATTCTAACTGAAGGTTGCTTTTGTGAGTAGCTAAATAATAAGCAAAAATGTAAATCTGAATTTGTGTGATGTGCAATCCTACTACCATTTACAACTCTCAAAGATTTCTGTGCACCTCCAACTTTAGCCTCTTGCAAATCCTAACTTCATTGATCCACCTTTGGCAAATTTCCTTTTAGTTTCCCACATCCTAAGATCTAGAAGTTCTTTCCCAAACCTTTCAATCTAACAACTTCTCTTTACTTTTAAGAAGCTCCTTAAAAACTACCTCTCTGACTGTGTAGTGAACTTCCCTGATGTGATCATTCATAACTCAGTATCAAATTGTGTTTTGATAATGCTTCTTGTCAAATGTCTTGGAATGATTCATTTGTGTTAAAGGCACTATATAAATGCAAGTTGCTATTGTTATATTTAGTAATATTATAATATAGTAGAAGCAATTAACAATTCATAGGCATTTTTTGGAAAAAAAAGTAAAAATTTGACAAAAAGTTTAGTTCTCAAAGGATCCAAGAAACTTACTGTTATGTTACATATCATTTTCTGAAGCCAGTTACAGTCTGAATTAATAGTGATGCTTGCTGTACTGAGATGCCTTTAATGTTAATAAAGAAAATGATAAAGGAACATATCAATTGGAGTAAATGTTATTGCAATTCTTCAAGCTTTCAGAATCTTCCATCCCGTGACCTAGCAGACAATTCTGGGTCAGTTACAAAAATACTTACCAATGTGTTTTTCTTCTGTTGTTGAACAATTCCTTTTTTTAATCAGTATTTGGGTTCGGAAGTAGAATTCTTCAAACAACTACACAACACTTCGAAAACCTAGCTCCAAGTATTTTGCATTCCTTTGGCGAATCAAAAACAATTTATTCAGAGCTCTCCCAAATTCAGTTTACTTATTGATTTTTCCATTCGCTGAAATAAAGAGAATGGCAGCGCTCATTGCAGCAATATTAGCTGTTTATTTTATCATTAGCACTTCTGATGATTCATTAGTCATTAATTAACAAGTACACAAGTAAAAGAAGCACGAGTAGGCCTCATGCCTCCTCAAACATATTCTGTCATTCCATAATAGGCAATCTGACCTAGACATTAGCTCCACTCTCTTGGTCCCTCTCCATTTCTGTTGTTTCTCCCATATCTCAGTGTTACATATATTTAATTACCGCCTCCACACCTCTCTGAGGTAAACTTCATAACCTCCTGAGAGAAGATGCTTTTCCCATATGTGTCTTAAATGGGCAACACTTTATTTTTGAATCATGCCCCAGAATATAATATTACAGGTAAGACTCTTGGCAATGTGGAGGATCTATGAGATCTTGGGGTCCGTGTACATAGGACACTCAAAGCTGCTGCGCAGGTTGGCAGTGTTGTTAAGAAGGCGTATGGTGTGTTGGCATTCATCAACCATGAGATTTTCAAGAGCCGTGAGGTAATGTTACAGCTATATAAGACCTTGGTCAGACCCCACTTGGAGTACTGTGTTCAGTTCTGGTCACCTCTCTTCAGGAGGGATATGGATACTATAAAGAGAGTGCAGAGGAGATTTACAAAGATGTTCCCCAGATTGGAGGGCGTACCTTATGAGAATAGGTTGAGTGAACTTGGCCTTTTCTCCTTGGAGCAATAGAGGATGAGAGGTGACCTGATAGAGGTGTATAAGATGATGAGGGGTGTTGATCATGTGGATAGCCAGACACTTTTTCCCAGGGCTGAAATGACAACCATGAGGGAGCATAGTTTTAAGATGCTTGAAATAGGTACTGAGGGGATGTCGGGGGTAAGTAATGCACTGCCGATGGAAGCGGATACAATAAAATTGTTTAAGAGCCTCTTAGATAGGTACATGGACCTTAGAAAACTAGAGGGCTCCGTGCTAGGGAAATTCTAGGCAGTTTCTCAAGTAGTTTACATGGTCAGCAAATGTTGTGGGCCAAAGAGCCTGCAATGTGCTGTAGACTTCTACGTTCTATGTTCTAGATTCTTCCATGAGGTATAGCATCCTCTCCGCGTCTATCCTGTCAGGTCTCCTTTTAAGAAGATTATCTCTGATTTGATAAACTCCGATGAGACATAACCTGCTGAATCACTCCCCAAAGAAAACACCTTAAAATCACAGGAATCAACCCAATGAACCTCGAAACTGCGTCTAATGTAAATTTATCTCTCCTTCATTAAAGAGATAAATAATCTGCACACTGTATTGCAGATAGTCTCACAAATATAACAAGACTTTCTGCTTTTCTATGTACGGTAGTTCTCTTTGCAATAAAGGGCAAAAATTCTAATGGCTTGCTACGTGCATATTAACTCTGCATTTCATATAGTTCATGCACATGCACGATAACTATTCCTTCCCCTTAATTCACCCTGCTATCTATCTCCTCAAAGAGCTTTAAAAATTTTTGCAAACAAAAGTAACTTTATTATCAAAGTATATTTGTCACCATATACAGCCCTGAGATTCATTTTCTTGTGGGCATATGCAATAAATCCAAGAAACAATAGAATCAGTGACAGACTGCACCTGATAAGATGCACAAACAACTAATGTGCAAAAGACAGCAAATTGCAAATGCAAAAGAAATAATAAATAAGTAATAAATATCAAAACACAAGATGAGGAGTTCTTGAAAGTGAGTTCATAGGTCGTGGGAACAGTTCAGTCATGGAGCGAGTGAAGTTATCCCCACTGGTTTAAGAGCCAGATGGCTGAGGAGTAATAACTGTTCCTGCACCTGGTGGTGTGGGTCCTGAGACTCCTGTTCCTTCTCCCTGATGGAAGCAGCAAGAAGAGAGCATAGCCTGCATGGTGGGGTCCTTGTTGAGGGATGTTGCTTTCTTTATGCTGAGCCTCATAGACATAAGTATGCTGACGTGCTGTTGGTGATTGTGGACGAGAGGTTGTTGGCAATTTGAATTGACTGAGGGGAGGAAGTCAAGGATCCAGTTCCACAAGGAGGTATTGAGGTGAAGATCTTGAAGCTGATTGATTAGTTTTGAGTGGGTGATGGTATTGAATGCCAAGTTGTAGTCAAGAAAGAGCATCCTGAAATATGCATCTTTGCTGTCCAGACATGGCATCTGATGTGGACATTGGTCAGAAAGACTGCAGGAATGGAGGTGACCATTTTGTGAGACTGTCCAAGCGTTTGCGGTTTTTTAAAGTGTTTGATGATCTGATTCCTGCTCTGGAATAATTTAATCAAAGCAATTGAATGTGGACACAGGGAGTTTCAGCTGATGACTTGCTAAGCCTGAGACCATTCTCAGACAAGTAGCTATTTAGTATGTAAAGTGGCAGGCTTGCAGGAGAAGCAATCTGTAATCTCATTAGACTCGGTGTCTGGGTCATCTGATTTGACTGGTTTGAACTAGGAAGAGTTGAAGAGAACAAAAGCATGAGCCTGAGGACAGAAACCATAAAACAATGCTGGTTGTAGTCCTGGAACAGAGCCAATAAGGTTATCCAGGTAGGTCAGTTGACTTTGAGCCAACAGGATGAGAATGTATCATCTGAATTTACGAGGAACATGAGAAGAGTTCAAATAAGAGTTCATTATAAGAGCTTCCATCATGGAGACCAGCCATCATGAATGTGGAGGACATATGGATATCAGAGCAGGACTGCAAGGAACGCATGGTCAGCATTCACTCCTTTTACTGGTTTTGACTGTTCATGGAGGGTCAGGAAATGTCAGTAGGTGTGCACACAGGTGTTTGGTTGTGTAAATTCACGAGCTCTTCCGTTGAGACAATAAAGGTACTTGTTGGCCAATACAGACTCTCTCTATGTCTCTCAAATCAGTAGGAAGAGGAAGGGCCTTGTAATAGAATTGGCATCCCTGGGTGAATCTTGTTTGTGTTCCTTTATTTGGTGTTCATGCAACTGATTTTAGACAGAGCTGGATTCTACACTGGCCATGTGAACTCTGGGTGAAGGAAGTGGAAATCTATGCACCGTTATTCCAGACACAGGACACAGTCACAAGGCTGAAAGCTCAGATCAAGTACCCTGAGGGGATAATATTCAGTTTTTAGGTCCAGTTACTGTGCAGCCCTTGGGTGATGACGGCCAGGTTAGTTCTGTGGGATCACACTCGTGTGAACGTGAGTGGGGTAGTGATATCTGTTGGAGAGGTTATTGGCAAGCTTTTTCCAAAGGATACTTCGATCATTATCTGTTCACGGAACATTGTATTGGGGGAGGGGGGGGAGGAGTGTTCACAATGCAGGTAAGTATCATGAGAATATTTGGATATCCTTAGGTAACCCACCAACACATATTGCTATGAATGGTAAAGGGAATGGGATAGATTTATCAAGATGTCATCAAAAGGAAGGCTACTGGTCTTGTCTGGAAGAAATGACAAAGCAGGAACTTGCATATTGTGGTTTCAGTACTAATGACAATTGTTTGTTGTCCATTTTGCTATGAATAATCAATCTTTCTTACAATATGAATTGGTGGGACAGGCACATTATAGGAGCAGCAGCCACTAGTTATACCAAGGGATGGAAACAGTGCTGTTTGGAAAAATACCATTTTGCTAGAGGAAATGTGAATTTAGAGTTCGCCACTGGAGGACAAACTTTGCCTCAGCCCACAGGAGACACAGTAATGAAGGAGTACTTCAAGATCCAACTCATCGATATGGATCAATATCTGTGGGGACTACGTTGTTACTGAGTTGCCACCAATTCCTCACTTGACTGCAGACTGAACATTTGTTATGGAGGAGGCAAGGGAGAGAATCCATCAATGGACTAAACACACTAAAGTAATTAAAGCACACGCAAATGAAACACTGAGTGACTCAGACTTTTGGAGCAAGTTTTGGAATTGGGGAACAAACGTTCCAGCACATTTGTGGGTGAGAATAATACCACATGCTGCTGTAATACTAACTTTATGTACCCTGATAACTGTATCGCTCAATGTTTATCAACTTAGAAGTTGGAAGGCTGAAATAATGCAAAAATTAGAGTCTGACATTTTTATGAACAGCAGAGATTATTGACAGTATAAAATGTGTGAATTTACTAAGTAAATGTTAGCATTATTTATATAATGTAAGTACTGCACACCTACTGGGCTCCACGGCAGTCCAATGGACAGTCAACAGAAGGAGAGGAGGATAATGATCCTAAGAAGAGGGAGATGTTGGTCAGAAAGAATGCAGGAATGGAGGTGGCCATTTTGTGAGACTGTCAGTGCATCTGCCATTTTGTAAAGTGTTTGAACTGATTCTTGCTCTGGGATAACCTAATAAGAGCAATTAAACGTGGACACAAGGAGTTTCATCTGATGACCTGCTAAACCCGAGATTATTCTCAGACAAGTAGCTATTTATTATGTAAAGTGACAGTTTGCAGGAGAAGCAATCTGTAATCTCATTATACTCAGCGTCTGAGTCACCTGGTTTGAACCAGTCAGAGTTGAACAAAAGCACGAGGTCTGAGGGCAGAGACCATAGAACAATATTTGTTGTAGCCCTGGACTCGAGCCAATAAGGAAGTGACCCAGACAAGTCAGGTGACCTTGACGCAACAGGATGAAAATGTATAATTTAAACTGTTGAGGAACACATTAAGAGTTAGAAACTTCAAATACAGAACAGTAACTCTCCAGAGATCAACCATTAAGGATGTGTAGGACTCAATGGACACATGGAGATCAGAGTGGGACCATAAGGAATACATGGCCAGCATTGACTCCTTTTACTGGTATTGCCTTTTCTATTCTTCGATTGTTCACAGAGGTTCAGGAAGACTTAGTAGACATGCACACAAGTATTTGGTTGTGTAAATTCACGTAGTCTTATATTGAGACAATAAAGGTATTGTCGAAAAGTACCAATTCTCTCTGTGCCACTAATCATTGTTACTAAAGGGTAGATCCTTATAACCGTCTGGGTAGCCTCCAACCTGATGGCATGAACATTAATTTCTCTAACTTCCGTTAATGCCCCTCCTCCCTTCTTACCCCATCCCTTATTTACTTATTATTCCCCCTTTCTCTCTTTTTTCTTTCTCTGCCCCTCTCACAATCACTCCTTGCCTGTTCTCCATCTCCCTCTGGTGCTCCCCACCCCCTTTCTTTCTCCCTAGGCCTCCCGTCCCATGATCCTCTCCCTTCTCCAGCTCTGTATCCCTTTCGCCAATCACCTTTCCAGCTCTTAGCTTCATCCCACCCCCTCCGGTCTTCTCCTATCATTTCAGATTTCCCCCTCCCCCTCCCACTTTCAAATCCCTTACTACCTTTTCTTTCAGTTAGTCCTGACGAAGGGTCTCGGCCCGGAACGTCGACTGTACTTCTTCCTATAGATGTTGCCTGGCCTGTTGCGTTCCACCAGCATTTTGTGCGTGTTGCTTAAATTTCCTGCATCTGCAGATTTCCTTGTGTTTGCAAGAGTATAATTGAAGGCTGCTTGAAGCAAGTGGGTACCTCAGACTGCCAAAGCAAGAAGTTAAAGAAATCAGTTCACACACTAGCCAGTTGATTAGCACAGGTCTTTAATATTTGGCCAGGTACCCCAACTGGGCCAGATGCTCTCTGTAAGTTCACCCTCCTAAAGGATGCTCTCATGTCAGTGTCTAAAAAAACTAAGGGAAATCTTTATCTAGCTGCATGAAATTAGGGGAGGCAAAGACAGAGTGAATTCACACAGTCTTTTTCCCAGGGGAAGAGATTCAAAAACCAGAGGGCATAGGTTTAAGCTGAGAGGGGCAACAATCAAAAGGGACATGAGGAGTAACTTTTTCATGCAGAAGGAGATGCATTTATGGAACAAGTTGCCAGAGAGGCAGGAATGCTAACGACTACATAGGTAAGGATGTGGGCCAAGTGCATGCAAATGGAACTAGTCAACAAATAACCAACAACCACTGTGGAGTTGCTCCCCTCTTCCTAAACAAGAGAAAATTTGCAAATGCTGGAAGTCCGAGCAGCACATACAAAATGCTGGAGGAACTCCACAAGCCAGGTGGCCCAAAACATTGATTGTAATGTTTCCCATAGGTGCTGCCTGGCCTGTTGAGTTCCTCTGTGTGTGTGTGTGTGTTTCCCCACTTCCTAATATTATTTTCATTCTGACCACTGACCGCTGGCAACAATGATGTCAACCAACGGGTTGAAGTTAGGTAGAAACAAGAAAGTGAAAAGCATTGCTATATTAGCAATTTTTTAAGCATTGTTGAGAAAGTGAAATAAAAAATGGTACTGTAATGGAAAATGGGCAGAGTTTTGAGGATTTAAATCAACAAGGGAGAAAGTACACTTCAGACTTGTAAAGGGTGTTTCACTGAAGTATAATAAGTGATATAAAACAGTAAGTAGAAAATACAGTAGGGAAGTCGATAAAATAACATTCTCACAACCTTCTGCTTGTTGGGGACACCAGATTCATGACGGCTGGCTTGCAGAATCTCGAGTCCTCGGCACTGATTCTGATCCCAGTCCAAGAAGCAGTCTGATCAGCTTGCTCTTGTATAATCAAGGAGTCTGACTTCTTTGCTAATCTACAAGTACCGGTCAACAATAACTCTAAAACTAGATGGGCTGAATGGCCTAATTCTACTCTTTTTTTTCCCCTAGAGCATGATTGCTAAATACTAGAGGGCATAGGTTTAAGGAGAGAGGATTATATTTAAGGATAGGTGCAAGGCCTATCTTCTTTTCTTCGCCCACAGAATGGTAGGTGTTTGGAATATGTAGCTGGGGAAGTGACAGAATCAGATGCGGTCGCAATGCTTCTGTGACATTTAAACAGATATGTGAACTGACGTGGAAAAGAGGAACACAGAATGTAGTCAGAGGGTTTAGTTAGATCAAATTCATGGTCGGTGTAGACACGGTCGGGCAAAGGGCCTGTGCTGTATTGGCCTATTTTGAATTAGCGGTGTGCTTCTGCTGGTTTTTCAGAAAAGTTGGTTCCCCAACATCAAGCAATATTGAACAACCAATTTTCATTTCAGATACAGAAAGTTGACAACCATAGTGCCTGTAATGAGAGGGTTAAAAACAGATCTCTTTACTTTTCATGGAGTTGTTTGCTCAGAGTGCTTATAATGAGCAGGTGTGTTAATTAGAAAGATAAGTAAAACATAAGGTTTTGATTAATGGGGTCCATAAGGCCTTGAAACATACAAATGTAAGACATAAAATTCTACGAGATGATAAGATAAAGATGTTTATGGGAGATAAATGAGATTGGTACAGTTGACGTGTAAAGACTTGTTTATGCATCTATCATTAAGAAAAATGACTAGTTTTATACACCATAAGTCGTAAGCGATAGAATTTATTTACTGACATACAGTGCAGAATAGGTCCTTCCAGTCCTTCTAGCTATGTCATCCAGCCATTCCCCCATTTAGCCTAATCATGGGACAATTCATAATGACCAATTAACCTACCAACCAGTACAACTCTGGACTGTGGGAAGAAACCGAAGCATCCGGAGAAAACTCATGCTGTCACAGGTAAACATATAAACTCCTTACAGGTAGTGGTGGGAATTGAAACTGGGTCACTGGTACTGTAAAGCATTGTGCTAACCACTACACTACTGTGCTACCCCTTAACACCTCAAAAACTCCTTAGTTTGTTACAGATGGATCAGACTTCTCGTGCAATCTTTATTTCTCAATAACATATATACAGAACATAGTTCATAGAGCAGTACAGCACAGGAATAGCCTTTCTGCCCATAATGTCTCTTCTGACCAAGATCCCAAATTCAACTAAACCCAGCCTTTAAGCAATCTTTCATTGATTCTTTTATGGCCAATGGTTTTATTGGGTATGCTTGGAAGAAAACGAATCTTGGTTGTACATGGTGACATGTATGTGCTTTGATAATAAATTTACTTTGAACTTTGATCCATATTCCTCCACCACTGCACATTCATGTAGCTGTTGTTGGGAATTTTGATAGATCTGCTTAAATATCTACCATAGCTTATCTATTGTATTACTTTTCATAAATATAAATTGAATTTGCCAGGAATCTCCACATAGACGCTTAGAAACGGCTGGATGATGATATCATTACAGTTTACAGGCAGTCCCCGGGTTAAGCAGCAGTTCAGTTCCTGAGAAATGTTCCTAACCTGATTCACCTGCTAGTCTGAAATACACAATTTCAAAGAGGGTCGTTTCGCATGAACATTTATTATCCTTCCCTGTGTAATTACAATTGTCAGGAATCAGAATATCTCGCTTTCAATGGCTAGTTTCAATGACCTTTAAGTATCAAAGGATAGTATTTTTGACTTTTTTTAAAAAACGAGTGGTAATAGAGATTTGTTTTATCAGTTTGCCAAGTAAATCTCTTAATCAGCCTCGGCTGTGTTCATAAATACAATGTATCAATTTGATTAGTGCAGGAGGCTACCAGTCAATAGTTCTTTCTTGAAGATTCATTGGCATTTGAATTAGCTAGCTGCTAACCCTATTCTGTTAGTTCTTCAAAATGTTTGAATTTCTGTAACTATTCCATCTTTGAAACAACTTTAAAATTTTAATTGGAGAATTTGCATAAAATCAGATTTCCATAATTCAGGTCCCAGGGAGCATCTACAATGGGAACTTAGTATGGGTAACCAGAAGCCTGTGGATATAGGTAGGTGATGATGCCAGGCCCAATGCCTGGGGCCCATCTTATATCAGGCCTAGCTCCCAGTGCCTTGGGACCAAACTGGATCTAGCATCCAGAGATGTCTGAGCTAGTTGTCAAATTGGTGGGCACAGGTCTTACAATGTATAAAACTATGATACTGCATAACATTTTAGTGCAGCATTGGTGGGTTCAAATCTGTTAACGTCTCACAGAGCTGCAATACTGCTGGAGGCAGCTCCAGTACTGTTTAACCACAGTAAGAACAAATCTGGCACCATCAAACTCTGGAGTTATCTTTGCCCTCAGAGTAAATTGTGAACACCTTTCTTTAAAATTAATATAGCTTTTATGTTGATGTTCTGAACACCCTGTTGCCTTTAGTATATATCTGAATGTGTTGGCAGACATCTTGCAGTTTGTTGTGAACAGGTTTCAGGAATGGCGAATTGACAGTTCCATGATTATATTTTCCTTTTCCTTTATCCCTCGTTTGAGATCATTGCATCTAATGTTTGTGATTTCTGGAGTGAGCATGAATTTTACACCATAGGAACAGAACCTCTGGCCCAATTCCTCTGTGCTGACTAAGATATCTATCCAAGCCAACCTCATTTGTCTGTGTTTGGATGTCTATTGAGCCTAGAGTAGAGTAGTCGGAACTCAACTTATAATCTGTCCCTTATTGTTGGGATACAATAAAGGCATTCCCTATAATGTTGGGACAAACATGAGTTTAAAATAGAAATTGAAATATCATGAACAAACTACCAGTAAAACAGTTATTAATTACTTCAAAAATAAAATAATTTTGAAGTGTTTATTCTGAGGGAACATATAAAATGAGTTTTGTTTTTAGGACCATCTTCCTCAATAGTACTTAAAAAGTAAAATATATATTTACTCAGTAAAGTTAATAGGGTTTCCAGGAATTCGATAATGCTTCATGCAAAAGAGGAGGGTGCCATTTACAGCAGCTTCTGCACTGCCATGTTTAATTCAAACATGAGCAGTATTTCTGGAGTTGCTACAAGTATCACAATGAACATTTTCAGTCTCACTTTCATTACAACTGCTGAATCACCGGTCATTACATTACGTAAGGGTATCGAGACCATGCACACTCACCAACAATGTTAATTTGGTAAATTATGTCATGACATGGCATGGTTATCCATGCAAAGGAGTTGCTATAAGTGGAGTTGGTCATCTACTAAAAAAACAGAAAATGCAAGAAACATTCAATGGGTCAGACAGTACTTGGGGAAAGAGAACAGAGTTAATGCTTCAGGTCAAAGATTCTTCATCAGAATAGCCCTTGACATTGACCCACATTGTGATTACTGCCATGTTCAAATGGAAGCAAAGAGAGGCTTTCTGTTGTTCTGCTCAGGGTGGTAGTGGTTTGAGGGAAGTCCCATTATAGAGAAGAGAATTTTCTTAGTGACTATCTGCTCCAAGCACTTCCCCCACATTTCACACAGAATATCATATGATGTAGGATCAGACTGGATTTATTAAAAATCGCTATTCATCTTTTAACATTAGAAAATTAATTAATATTGTTTATACCTCTTCATCTAAAATCCCAGAATGTGTCATTTCCTTAGATGCCGAAAAAGCATTTGATAGAGTCGAATGGTCATATTTATTTAATACTTTGCAACATTTTAATTTTAGTTCAAAATTTATATCATGGATTAAATTAATATATCAGAAACCTTTAGCTTCGGTCTTCACTAATAATCAAAGATCCCCTTTTTTTCAGTTATCTCGGGGCACAAGGCAAGGTTGTCCTTTAAGCCCTTTATTATTTGACTTTGCTTTGGAACCCTTGGCTATAGCTATTCGTGAATCACCCAATATTTCAGGTATTACCCGTGGGGAGACGATGTATAAGGTATCATTATATGCGGATGATTTGTTATTATATATATCTGACCCTGAAAGATCTATTCCTGCTATTTCTTCTTTGCTTGCTCAATTTAGTAATTTTTCTGGATATAAATTGAATTTTAATAAGAGTGAACTTTTTCCATTAAATATGCATACTTCAATTTATAATCAGGTACCATATAGAATTGTTACAGACTATTTTACTTATTTAGGTATTAAAATTACTAAAAAACATAAAGATTTATTTAAAACTAATTTTTTGCCTTTAATAGATCAAATTAAGCAACTTGCTAATAGGTGGTCCCCACTATCTTTGTCTTTGGTAGGTAGAATTAATGCCATTAAGATGATGATACTACCTAAATTTCTATATCTATTTCAAGCATTACCAATTTTTATTCCTAAATCTTTTTTTGATATAGTTGATTCTAAAATATCTTCGTATTTGTGGCAGAACAAAAAACCTAGGCTAGGTAAAAAATATTTACAGAAGCCTAAGAAGGAGGGCGGTTTGGCTCTACCAAACTTAAGATCTTACTATTGGGCAGTTAATATACGGTATTTGATATTTTGGACACAAGAATCGACTATAGTTGCTGGCCCACAATGGGTAAATTTGGAATGTAAATCTGTGCAAGATTTCTCATTGATCTCAATCTTAGGATCTTCACTTCCTTTTTCGTTATTCAAAATGAATAAACAGATAACTAATCCTATAGTCAAGTATACATTACAAATCTGGTTTCAATTGCGTAAATTTTTTGGTTTGAATAAGTTTATGCTGTCAAGTCCTATAATATCTAACTACTTTCTCCAACCATCATCTATAGATCAAGCTTTTCTTTTATGGAAAACAAAAGGTATAACATGTTTTCGTGATCTGTTTTTGGATGATAACATTATGTCCTTTGAACAGTTATCTAATAAATATAATTTATCTAAAACCCATTTTTTTAGATATCTACAAGTTAGAAATTTTTTATATAATGAACTAAAGTCTTTTTCGAAAGAATGTCCATTGGACATTACAGAAAGAATTTTAGCTCTTAATCCTTGTCAAAAGGGCTTAGTAGCTATCATTTATAATATGATTATGAATGTACAACCAGATATATCAGAAAAAATTAAGAAGGAATGGCAGGAAGAATTGCATTGCCCTATATCTATTGAGCAATGGGAAAAAATTTTATCATTGGTAAACTCATCCTCTATCTGTGCTAAACATGCTCTAATACAATTTAAGGTTGTACATAGAGCTCACATGTCTAAAGATAAACTTGCTCGATTTTATTCTTATGTTAATCCAACCTGTGATAGATGTCATTCTGATGTTGCTTCATTGACCCATATGTTTTGGTCTTGTCCTTGTTTACAAAACTATTGGAAAGATATTTTTAATATTATTTCAAGAGTCTTAAATATTAATCTCCAACCACATCCTTTTACCACAATTTTTGGTCTACCAATGATAGATAATAAGCGTTTATCCGCTTCATCCCAACGAATGATTGCATTTGTTACACTAATGGCTAGAAGATCTATTTTACTGAATTGGAAAGAAATTAACCCTCCAACTGTATTTCAGTGGTTTTCTCAAACTATTTCCTGTTTGAGCTTAGAAAAAATTAGAAGTGTGGTTTTTGACTCTTCAGTTAAATTTGAGGAAACTTGGAGACCATTTATTCAACATTTTCATATGAATTAAATGGTCTGATCCTGAACCTTATTGTTATTATCCTGAATTGTGTGGATGGAGGTTGGGAGTCATTGGCACTGCTGTATGTATTTAACATTATGCGATTGCCCATGTTGGTTAGTTTTTTTTTAGTTTTTTTTTTAGTTGTTTTTTTTGGGGGGGGGGTTCTTTTTTTTTCTTAATTCCTTTACATTATACTATGAGTTTGAGAGACTCTGTGTATTGATTAATACATATTTGATTGTTAATTAATCTATTATGTACTCTCAAATGTTTTGTACTAATATTTTTCTTATGTTTTTCTTAAAAAATTAATAAAAAGATTTGAAAAGAAAGAAAGAATATCATATGATGCATCAAGTATCAGTTGTGCAGGTGGTAACGTGGTGCAAATACTAGAGCTACTGTTATACAGCTCCAGCGACCTAAATCAATCTTGGCCTTTTCTGTAAGGAGTCTGCATGCTTTTCTTGTGACTACATGGGTTTCCCTCCAGTGCTCAGCTATCCTCCCAGATGGGTGGGTTCATAGTTCACTGGCAACCACAATTTGTCTTTGGTCTGGAAGTGAATCATGGGGTTGTGTAGGGAGAACAGGTTACAATAAAAATGAGTGCAGGGAATGCAATTGCACGGTGGGCTGGCTTAGCCTCGATGACCACAATGACCTTTATGTTGTAAGGGATATGAAATAGTTGGAGATAATCGAATAACAAAGACAAAATATCCCCTATTTAGCTTTAAAATATATATCTTTAAGAGGAGTTCATTTGCAATTGCCCACAATCAATTATAAATCAGTTTATCAAGCTTAAAAGCCTTAATGCTGCAGATCTGTACACACCAGGGTCCTAGAATGTGCACTTATCGCCCTCTGTTGGTTAACTCGTGGAATTTCAAGATGAATTCTATTCAACACCTCAGGTCTAAATGGAGTAAAATAACTGACTTTTAAGCACAGGTAAACCAAAACCTATTTCCATTTGATAGCTATTGTTTAATTCATTGTTGAATCATTGTTCTCAGTTTTGTGTCATTTTTAAATGACAATTTTGTTGTTTTCAGTTAATTGTCCAGTAAGTACATTAAATGAAATTATCATTTCACATGTTATTTTGTATTCTCTGAAAGCTTACCAGATAAATCAGTCATGTAGCTGACACTACCAGCACAATCTCTTTTGTTGTGTTTCTTTTTCTTTATACCTCCTTCCAGTTTTCTCCCCCAGATGTGTTGGTTCGGGCATTCGATTGTATCTACACAGAAAGAGCCTCCAAGATGGCCACAACCTCATTGTGGTTAGGAGGCCTGCATGCCTTAGTGACCCAGAGAGCAGTGTTGGCTGGAGTCAGGGCTTTGTGCTTTGGCTCTTGGTAGGATCACCCATGACAAACAAGTCAAAGTGTAGAGGCCAAACTAAGAGTGGTCCACAGGTTCAAGGGTTCAACTCAAGGCTAGCAACCCTGACTGGCAAAACAAAATTGTTGCAGAAGCTGCAATGGAGAACCCTTCTACATTTGTGTGCAGCAGCCTTCCACAGTCTCCATCCAGAACTTGCGTGACTGACAGTAGTGAAAACCCAGTTACTGACATGACGAAGAAAGCCCAGAACACTACCAGAGTTGGAGGACCTTCCAATGCTGCCCTAAGCACCTGCAGCACTACAGGCAGCAGAGACACAGAAAGAGAATATATTCCCTGACTTTTTTTATTCTGCAAATTATTCTATGACGACAATATAGACAATTCCCTTTTGAAAATTACCATTGAGACTGTTTCATCCAATTCAATAACAAGGTTTACAGTGGGAATACTTCCCAAATATTTCACTCAAAATGAACTGAGGAACTGAGTAGCGAGAACCAGCGAGTATGATCATTCTTAAGGCTATATCTGTTACTATATACACAAACTCAATTTCTGTGAGCAATGATAATACTTTTTCAATTTATCCAACCAGACTATACTGCATTGACCTCCAGTGAGATAAATTCTAGATTGTCACTCTTGACCAATGAAATCATATCTTTTAATGATTTCCTTAAAAATCTACCATGCATGTATCAGATCAGTATTGCCTTTTCTAACTGCAAATAACTCAATGTTCATTTTATAGTTAATGACTAATAATTGAAATATTATATTGAACCTTGTAATTTTTTCAATTACAACAGCAATACTTCATTAGCTGCAATGAATCTCAGGACACCCTGCGGTGAAAAACACAAGATAAACAAGTTTGTAGCAATACAAAAAGTGCTGGAGGAACTCAGGTAGCATCTATGGAGATGCACAGACATTTAGTCTTTCAGGTCAAGGCCCTTCATCAGGACTGGAAAGAGCGGTGGAACAGGTATAAAAGGGTAGAGGATGGGGTAATGCAAGATCCGGGTGGGGGGTGGGCAGATGGGGGAGAGGGAGAGTGCAGATGATGCAAGAAGCTGGGAGGTGATGGGTGAAAGTGACGAAGGGTTGAAGAAGATGGAGTCTGATAGGACAGGGCAGTGTACCATGGAATGAAGGGAAGAAATTGAAGAGGGGAACCAGAGGAAGGAATGTAGGAATGATGAATCATTAACCATAAAATGAAGACTTAGTCACTTGTAATTAAAAAAGACACTATTGATCGGAGGGGCAGGGTAGGGGAAGATGGAGCAAGAGGGATGATGGAAAATCAAGCAGGGGATCGAGGGCACTAGATGTCAGAGAAATCGACATTCCTGCTATCAGGTTGGAGACTACCAACGTGAAATATGAGCTATTGTTCCTTTAATCTGCATCTAGCCAGCTGGTGTAGGAATAGGAAGTGGAATGAAATTGGTTGGTCACCAGGAGATCCTAGTTGTTACAGTGGATGGAGTAATACTTAGCATAGTTGGAGGGACAAGTATCTGGAAGGCGATTGGTGAGAAGGGTCAAGTAGATAAGGGAGTCACAGAGAGAGCTGAAAGCAGAGAGGGGAGAGGAGGGGAAAATGTAACTAGTCTGGGTTTCCATTGGAGACAGCAGAAGTTCTGGAGAATGCTATGTTGGATGTGGAGGCTCACAGGGTGGTAGGTGAGAACAAGCAGAATTCTTTTCTGCACTTACAAACACAACAGGAATAGGAGTGAAAGCAGACATGAAAACAGAAGAGACGCAGGTGAAGACTACATTGATAGTGAGGAGGAATTCCTGTTTTCTGAAAAAAGGGGACATCTCATTTAAAAAGCCTCATCATGAGAACAGATGCAGTGGAAGCGGAGGATCTGAGGGAACAAAATAGCATCCTTGCAAGAGACAGGGCAGGAAGAGGTGTAGTTGAGGAGACCGTGGGAGGTTTGTAAAAGATGTCGGAGGATAATTTGTCTCCTGCGATGCAGATGGAGAGATCAAGGAAGGGGAAAAAGTTATCAGTGAAGGGCCAAGTAAATTTGAAGGTGGGTGGAAGTTGGCAGGGAAGCTGCTGAAATTGATGAGTTCCACTTGGGTGCAGGAAGCTGCATCACTGCAGCCATGAGAGTAGCAGAGAAATCGGGGCAATGAGTTCGTTATACCTTCCTCCCTTTCCTTTTCACTATCATGCTGTTTGAAATTAATTGAGCAATAAACATATCCAAAATGTTGGCTTAATTTCAGTTGATAACTGACTTTCAGCTTCCCTGATTTTACTGTTGTATTGATCAGTCTTCATCAATAATTTTTAAAAACTCATCTGGGCAGGTATATTCCCATACCATGTGTATTTGATTAAATACCCAGTTCTGAATGATTCCTTATGTTGCAATTCTTTATATAAACTGTCACATAAAACTTTATGTTAAATTATACATTTACCAGTCACTGACATCCACTCAGTTTTAAGCGTCCATTATTATAACCCCCATTGTAGATTGATTGCATTAGTCTTTATGCTATTAAGAACTATAGACCAAATGTTTGTCACTGCTGACAAGAATTTTATCAGGGGAGATAGAGAGAAACTAATTTCAGACTGGGACTTGAACTCACACTAATGGGAGGTGAGAGTGTTAGCTGCTGGCCACAGCTCATGCCTTTTAAGGGACTGCAACAGTGCAATCTTTAAAACAACGTAATTGAACTGGACACCTTTATTCCTCTCCACTGCCTTTGTTACTACACAGAGCATCCCATGAATCCATTGAGGAAATGAATTTACATACTAGTGCTTTCCCAGCATATATTACACACAAACTCTTCTCAGGCTTCCAGCTGTCGATTTTAACCGACGTTTCGATGACAAACTCCGCCATCTTCATCAGGAATGATACCTAGGTACGTAGACTGTATCAACTCACGTCATCCTTCCCTTTTGATTGCTTAATCCTCAACCGATCAGATTTCTGCTGTCTCTTGTTTAAAATCATATTCTAGTTCTTACTTAAAAGGAGTCCTTTGTCTTTGTTGAAATGCTTATTCTCCAGTCTAATTTTAATGGTTTCCTTCACCAGGTGGTCCCAAAAGCCACTGGTATGGCGCAGTAGTTCCGCACAGTAGCACAGTAGTCAATCCTGTGGTCATTGCGTATCTGCAACCGCCGATTTCTCCAGGTACACTTCCTATGCTCCTTATGCTCCCCATGATATATGCTGCTCTGCATTCACAGGGAATCCTGTAAGCGCCAGCTGTTGTGAGTCCCAGTCCATCTTTGATCTGCATAAGCTGGGATTTGAGCTTCCTTACAGGTTTGTGGGTGCTATTTATCCGGTATTTCTTCAGGATCCTGGTGATCCTTCCAGAAACCATGGAAATACAGGGAAGACAGATGGTAGGAGGAAATTGCATATGCAAGGATCACAGGATTGACTTTGATGGCACAGTAAAATCCTGTTTGATTGAGGACAAACCAATGAGGAGGGATGGACGACGGGAGTTGAGTATATATACTGCCAGACTAGTCATGCCTAGGCATCATCTCTGATGAAGATGACAGAGCTTGGCCTCAAAAAGTCAGTTAAAATCGACACCTGGACTCAGCTGGAAGCCCAAGAAGAGTCTATGAACATTAAAATAGATTACTGGCATATATCGGGAATTTTCCGTTATACTGAAGACATTGGCTAACATTGTGGTGCATGAACTTCAACAAAACTTGCAAATATGTTACTTCACTCTCATACCATTGTACCATTCACTATAGTGTTTTCATTTAAGTAAAATAAAACTGCAGATGTTAGAAACCTGAAGCAAAACGGGGAAAAAATTTGCATTAGGTGTTCACAATAGGCTTCCTCAATTTTGAAGACACGAAACACACACTGAATGGCCATAATGTGGAGCACCAGTGCTCAGTGTGCAGGAATACCTAGAGCTTCCAGTTGCCTGACATTCTAATTCACCATCCCACTCCCAGTCTGATCTCTCTGCCTCTGTGGACTCTGACACGACACTCAGCTTAGCCTTGACGAACAACACTTCTGTCTGGATACATCGCAGCCTTCTGGCTTTAGTACTGAATTTTCTAACCTTAGATAACATGCTCTTTCTTCTTGTCCATGCAAGAACCATTTTCACCTTTTGCATATTTTCCTTTTCCTTTTTGTGCATAGTTTGGCCGGATGAATATATCCAGTATGCCAGAATCTCATCAGCAACAAATTGCAGCCATTGTACCTTATTGAATCAGCCATGTATTCACTCTATTAGAGAAATTTCCTTGGATTCATCCGCATTCACTACTACACAGGCCAACTTACTCTGTTTCCTGGTTTCTCAGTTCTGGTGAGTGATCCCACATCCAAAATATTAACTATTTCATTGTCCCATATATGCTGTTTCCACTGCTTAGTTTATCCCACATTTTCCATTTTCTATTTCTCTTATTCTATATACATGAACTCTAGCCCAAAGGCAGATTCCACCATTTTTTCTATAACAATTCATCATAACAATTTTTCTATAACAATTTTCTATACCATCTGAGAAGCTTTGTATGTTGATATCTGTCCCTACAAAGCCATTTTGACTCACCCTGTAACAGACACTCAGACATATCCTTTCCACACCTTTTTTTGCTACTGAAAATTGATTTTCCTTTCTCCTTTTCCCAGTTCTGACAAAGGCTAACTAATCCACAGTGCTCTTTCTCTTTCCACAGACACTGCTCGGTCTGCTGGGTTTTTCCAGCATTTACGGTGTTTGATTATCACTTGTGTTTGGGGTTGGGTGTTGTTGGCAAGGTCATTACATTTTGCTTTGTGGCTAATTGCCCATGTGAAGGTGGCAATGAGCCACCTTCCTGAACTACATTGCTGTTGTGTACAGAACTCCAGGATTTGGACCAAATGACAATAAAGAACTTTCCGAGTTAAGCTGGTGGGCAAACTGGAAGAGATTCAGGAGAAAAGGAGGGATATAGCATTTGGAGGAGATTGTGGAGATAGAAAGGGGTATAGAGACTGGAGGAGATTACAAAGTTTGGGAATGGTATATGAAAAAAAGAACAGGTGAAAACAAAGTTGAGAATGTAAAAGTTGAATATTTGCCTGCCCACAACTTAATATAAGCAATAAGCATTGAAATGATGAGCAAATAAAATTGAAATGTGGGTTTTAAACAAAAGCAAACAGGGTCACTGCGTAAAATAAAATGATAAAGGGACTGAGAATGATGAAAAAAAAGACCTACCCCAATGCTTCATTTCTGAATTTGCAGTACTTGAAATAAGTTAGATGAACTATTTGGGAAATTCGATGGAAAAAATATCAAATAATTGGAATTATTGAGACCAAGGAAAGAAGCTAAATCTACAGAGGTGTTCAAAGCTTAATTAATCTCTCTGCATTTAGCAAATCTGCCTTCAGCTATCAAGGCTCTAAGCTCTAGGATTCACTTCTGAAACTTCTCTGTTCTCTGCCCATCTTTCCTGCTTTAAAATACTCCTTAAAATTACAATTTTAGTAATTCTCCTTAATAAATTATTTGGACTTTTTTGTTTGATAACGTTTCTATGATGCACCTTCAACATGTTTTGCCATGTTAAAGCTCCTGCAAAAAATATTCAGAACAAAACCCAGAATCTTCCGTGGTCCTCAAATTCTTTACCATGAGGTAACTGAACTTTAAAAGTGGAATTATCTTAGATAACCACTCCACAAAACAACCAAAAACACTTTAAAACAATAGATTTTTACCTTATTTCTTAATTTTTTAAATGTTATAGTTTCTTCAAGGCAACTCAGCTAAAGTCCACTTCATTCTGTGTGGCTATTAATTGTTCTAGCACTGCAAAGACATCATTCATAACATAAAATGGCGTGAAATAAGTTGCCTTCTCCTTTTGATTGAAGAGCTTCCTCTTACACTGTGAAATCTACCCAATTATTTAATTAATTGTTCTTTTAAAACATTGAGAAATGATCTGTTGGCAACCTATTGTGGTTAACCATTTCCATTAAAACATTCCTTTCAATTACATATCAACCAATGTCAAAAGCTCTGAGCAAACCACAGAATAATTCTCACTAAGATGAACAACCCGCCACATGGGAGGAACATTAACCCTATACATGCCCATTTGTAACAGAGAAACAACTCTTAGATCTTCTGTTGTAAATGCAGCATGCTATCACTTCAGTGGATTTTTGGTCATGCTCAGTAATAAATAAATGTCAGCACTTCCCTGGTTCATTCTCAGAAAAGAACTGTGTGGCACAGAACGTTTCAGCTCTGATTATTCCAGCAATTCCTTCCCCTGCTAGAGTCAACAGTTTGAACAGCCTGAAGGTCTTCTCTCTAAGTGAAAAGACTAAGAGGTGACATATTAGAAGTCTAAAAATTATAAGGGACTTTTCTTCTTTTGAGAAGATAGTTGTACTATTGGGAATGAGTTCCAGAATATGGCCACAGGTGTAAGTATTTACTAATCAACCCAGTAAGAAACTTGTTTATGTAAAATGTATAAGTGTTAAACTTGCGGCTACCCGGCTACCACGGGGGCTCTTCTGACAAAGATACAAATGTCCATTTCGTTCACATGCAAAGAAACAAAACACCATCTATGGGCGTGAATCAGGAAGTAAAGACATGAAGGTAGAATAGAATTTGCTGAACATTCTCAATTGATAAGGTTATTAATACAATGACAATATATGTGATGAGTCATCACCTCATCAATTAGAAATGCTATAATCAGTGTGTGTATTGATAACACCGGAAAAGGTGGTCACCTGTAGGCTGAGAGTTGCATTGAATAGGCCTCAAATACTTCCTATTCAGAGGCAAACTAAATTAATGGTGGGCAAATATGGAAGATTATTTGAGTTGTGTGGGAGGTAAAATGTTTAGTTGCCAAAAGATACAAACGAGTCCAGCTACGTATCATATTTACAGTCCAGAACTATGTGACAGCAATCAATTGGATTGATTTAGATGGATTGAGATATTGTGTTTCCAGTAAACGTCTTGGGCAGATGGGTGTGTACTAATCCTGCTCAAATAATCCATTGTCAAGTGGTTGAGAATCATTAAGAAGTCTGAAGTTCACAGATAATGACAGCGCAGTAGCACTGGCTTCAGCAGCCTGATCATAAAGAAGAAGGTATACTGTGGGAGGAGAATATGGTGAAGGTAAGCAATCCTTCCTTGGAAATAGAAGACAAAGGTGCAGGTAGCAATGCACCTGTTTCATAACATATGGAGTTTAATTTGAAGAGGGATGTGAACTTTGCATCCAAAAGCAAAAGAAACAGATGAATGAAAGGGTTTCCCCGTAGCAGGTAACCCAGAAGTAAGTCCATTGCATGTAAACGTTGTGCAATGGAGAGCTTACTAGAAGATACAGGAATGAATTTCCAAAGATCGTGGTAAAATCAAATGGTGTATCATTCCAGTGGGTGAATGGCAAATATTAACAGAGGATACATTTTAAGGTATCTATAGAATTGTAAGAATAATTTTGAGTCCCTTTGGAATAATCAGCAGCATAGGCGCAAAAAAAGCCCTGCAAGATCCTCCAAAAGTCTCACCATGGATAAGCAAACCTACAGCAGTGCCTCTCTCACACATTTACCTCACCAAAGGAGAGCAAACAAAATAACTACAGCAGGACAGTGGTCATGAGATATTTGGCATGAAATGTCCATTGTGGAAGCATCTGGAAGCTGCTCCATGAGCTGGAAAGATCAGTGGAGCACAGCATCAAGCCAGTTGGCAAGATATTCCACAGATGGGTCCAGTTTGAGTCACCCAAGCTCATTTTGTCTTTTGAGAAAATATTAGAAAACTATCTGCTATTTTCTAATATATGCATTTCTCAGTACAAACAGCTCAAAAAAGGAATCTGTGTGCAGTTTGTGTGATAAGACGGCAAGGTCACTGGACAGCTATACCATTGAGAAAATCCACTGAGAAGGTAGAATGTGAGAACTTCAGCACAGGGTTCTGCAGAAAGGAGGTCAAATGATTCTGCTGTGGTGGATGAGATTATACAAATCCTGAATATAGTGTTTACAAGGCCCCTATTGTTCATGGACTTTAAATCAGGTTCAAATGGAACTGGATGCCTTGAGGGAAGTTTGTATTGTGATGTGAAGGTGATTTAAAGATCCCATAAATAATGTTACACGTGGGCTAGGCTGACTTATGTTCACTCAATACAACATGGACAAAGTGTTGCAAGAGACATTAAAAGCAATAAAGGCTGAGTTGCCTGCTCTGGAAACAATCCAAAGAGTGAGGTCAGAGGTAATAACTTTCTCACTACAATAAATCAATTGCAATGGTCTAGTGCCCATGGAAAGTCAAGATATGAGTCTGCAAGGGAAGAAAGTAAGGAAGCTTACAAGGTATTCAAATCCGAACATACTATTCATAATTTTATGGCTCTCAGGTATACTGTATATTAGAAATAAAATGCAATATTATTTACTGCAATGGTGAATGAATACATTAGTTTGTCTAAACATTATAACTGATACTTGGAAATGTATGTACTGTACATGATGAAACATGATTATGTGCAGACATGATAACAATACCAATTGTGGATAAAAGATGAGATATATATGAAGTATTTTGGAGAAGTGATCCTTTGAGATATCAGTACTGGGCACAGATACTGTTAGGGATGTTAAATTTAAAGTGTTAAATTTTTGCTGCGAGGTTATGAAACTGTTTAGATTTATGGTTAGTTAGATGTATAGTTGCTGACTGTGTATTTTCATAAATAATTTATATAATTTCAGATGTATGTAAATAATTGATGACAATGTTATTATACACTCAAACTTGCTTTAAAGGGAAAATAGTATTGTATATTCAAGTGTACCATTTGGCATGACTTTTGATGCACCTCTGTACCAACTACTATTGTTAGCTTAGTGTTGACTGCCTTCGGTAAGGGACACTTGTTTAGTCTTTTGTATTGCCACTTCTTATCTACCTTGCTAAAAGAGCGATGTCTGGACGTTACTTCCATAATTTTCAATTACACATGTAACCATGGGTTCTGTGTGCCATTTTGTATGAAACAGACTCATGGCATTGTTCTTCTGTCTGTGATCTAAATGGGAACTACCTGAGCAGACTTCAGGTCAACACAATGAATCTGACTCATTTCAGCCCCCTTTAAAATATATGTAACCTGCTCTCAAATGGGTGCAAGCCCTTCCCACGACCTCTGGAGCAACACCCTCTCCCAACCATCATTACCAACTCTCACTGATATTTCAGCATGCCCTGAAATTGACAAATGATCACACCTTGACCGTCAACTACCAAAAAAAACCTCCAGACTCAACAACCAAGCTTATGTCTTCTCATAAACACGAGAGTTTCTGCAGATGCTGCAAGGGTCTCAGCCCAAAACCTCAACTGTTTAAATCCCCTCCTTGCCGAGCTGCAGAGTTCCTCCAACTCATGTTGTCCTCACTAGGAGTAGCATTGTCTATAATCCTAGATCTTCCCAAAAAAAGACTTGTTAATATCCTCCAACTAGCAATATTATCTCTGCAATGGCAGCCAATGAATCTTTATTCATTGATGCTGCCTACTGATTGGTCCTAATTCTTACCCCTTCCCTTTGCCCCTCAATCACCCCACCCTCTGCCACCACCACCATGAGTAAAGAGTATGGATTTGACTTGAACTGTGGTGATTTCCTTACAACAGTGGAATGAAAGAAAGAAAGGCCTTGTTCAGTGATGCTTGGTACCTTAGAGTCTAAGGCTTAGACCATAAGAACATCATAACCAGGTGAAGTGGGTCATTCAGCACTTTAAAACGGCTCCACCATGCATCAACATGACTGATCTACTCAGTATCAGCTTCCTGCATTATCTCCATATCCCTTGAATCCCAGAAACCTGTTGATGTTTGCTCCTCAACCCGCATTGGACAGAACTCTAGATCCACCACCCTTTTAGTGCAGAAATTTCTCCTCATCTCAGTGACATACAGCCTACCCCTTATTCAGATCTCTGGTTCTCATCACATCAGAGACAGGGCATGTCCTGCTTTCATCCAGCCATGTAAGAATATTGTAAATTTCAAAGAGATCTCCCCTCATTCTTCTATATTCTATAAAACACAGGCGTTGCCTATTCAGTCCATTCTCTAATGGCAACCTAATCATGCCTGGATGCGGTTTAATGAATTTTCATTGTACCCCCTCTATGATAATAAGTACATTCTTTCTAATGTAAGGAGACTAGTACATAATACTCCGCGTGTGGCCTCACCAAAGTCTAATACAAAGGTGATGTAATTTTGTCAATTCCACTTGTGATAAAGGTCATTTAAAATGTGTCTTCCTATTCACATTTTCATATTGGATTTCAGTATGACTTCAATGGAACTATAACTAGAACCCTTTGAATAAAAGCACAAGAAGTTTCTCAACATTTTTTAAAACTCTCCTGCTTTTGCACCAAAATGCATAACTTTAAGATTAGTGTAGAGATATTGAAACATACAGGGAGATGTGTCATTGACCAACACAGTGTGAGGATTGTGCTGCGCAGCCCACGAAGTGTTGCCAAGCTTCCAGCCCCACCACCTACTCACCCTAATCTTGTGCCTTTGGAATGTGGAAAGAAGCCGGTGCACCCAGAGGAAACCCACATGGTCACAGGGAGAACGTACAAACTCCTCACAAATTACAGTTGGAATTGAACCCCAGTTGATGAATGATGGTGCTGTAAAACAATTAATTGTGCTAACCACTGCTCTATCATGCCTCGTTCATACTTTTTCACATCGCATTGCCACATTCTTTTCCCCTCTGTCAACTTGACCAATTCTTCCTGAAGTTTCTTTACATCCTCCTTTGCACTCACAATACATTGTGTCCAGCTAATCAGGAATCGAGACATTTAACCCCCCCCCCCCCCAGCCAAATCATCGATATAGACCGTGAATTATCAGAGTACCTGCAATATTTTATTAGTCAAAGACTGAAAAATAACTTATTTCTATTCTTTGCCTATTGTCTGATAACATATTCCCAAACCATACTAGTACGTTATCCCCAAATTCTGTGTGCTCTAGCCTTGTTGACTAAATCCTGCTGGTTCCACTTTATTCACCAGCACACGATTCTGCAGATGCTTGAAATCTTGAGCAACACCAACACAAAAAATGCTGAAGGATTTTTGGAGCATCCATGGTTGAAATAAATGGCCAACAATAAATGAAAGTCATTGTTGACCATTTATAAAATAAAATAAATGTTTCAGACTGAGAAGTCAACTGTTTATTCCCCTCCATAGATGCTGCCTGACCTGCTCAAGTACTCCAGCATTGCGTGTGTACTCTTTATTCAGTGACCTCTTGGGTTGTTCTGCAAAAAAACAGAACTTTTGAACAGCATTATGATCAAAAGATTCTTCAGTTTGCTGGAAATTGGTTGAATAGTGGACATTAAGAAGCACTGACCAATGTCTGGAAAACCCTCTGCAGCTTTTCTTTGAATTATTAACATTAGAGCTGAATGAGCTAATTAACAGTGAAGTGGCTGGAGATAAAATTCTCCAGCAAAACATCCATTCAGTATGGGAAACCTCAATCACAATGCATTATAAATCATCACGCATTTTCTCACAAGGGTCATGGAATGATCGTTTCAATATTACAATTTCAAAAGGACTGGCTCAGACTTTAGATATATTTAACTCACTGCTTAGTTGAGGAGAACAGACAGATCATAAACAACACTGTTCTTTGCTTATTGATTGCAGAGTTCATACATAGGGCTGTTCTTAGACATACAAGACATGAACAGAGCTATTGTTTTTTCATTCACAAGCTGCTCTTTAAACAGCGAGGTCACACACAAGCTTGATATGTAAATGTGAGACTTTGTCAGAAATGTCTTTCAGCTCAATTTCTGCTGTAACTCAGTGTACTTCTATCTGTTTATTATTAGCTTGACAATAGAAAGTGAAGGGTGAAGATAAATGGAAAATGTCCCGTGCAGGAGGTACTGGATAATAGATCTTGGTTAGCTATTCTTTCATAGGGTTTTGTATTTTGCTGTGGAGGAGGATGAATGTTTGTATACAGTCCAATTTCTAAGTATTGATCAAGCAAAAGCTGGTACAATTATAAGTTACACAAGGCCCATTGGCCAGGGTGTATCAGTTAGCTTTTAACATGGAAGAATACAAGAATGGTGTGTGATCAGTGATCATAATCACTGGATAGCAGCAACCATAATCAATGAATATTGACAAAAGTAAAAAGGATGAGTATTGATCTTACCTAAAAGACTCAAATCAACACAAGGCTTTTATCATCAAAACTAATTAGCCTAAATTTTTGAATAAATGCTGCAATTATTAATGTTACAGGGAAAGTTTCAATGCATTTTCTGGTGGATGGGTGCAGCAATGAGTAAATGCCTTGAATAGGCATCCGTTAGTCTCGTGAGACCATGGATTTGCGCCTTGGAAGGTTTCCAGGGCACAGGCCTGGGCAGGGTTGTATGGGAGATGGGCAGTTGCCCAAGCTGCAAGTGTCATCGCAGAGCAATGAGTTGTTAAGTGCCTTGCTCAAGGACACAACACGCCGCCTCAGCTGACATTCAAACCAGTGACCTTCAGATCACTAGACCAATGCCTTATCCACTAGGCCACGTGCCAACATGAGAAAATGCGTACAGGGGAATCCGCACACTGGTTCCTGCAGCTCTGGTATGCAAAAGTTAATTGAGTCTATTTGAAATAGGTATCCAAGTTTATGGTGATGACAAGTTTACCTGATGTCACAAAAAGGACATTATACTGTGGAGGTGAGCACAAGTTACGGCATTTCATAACTTTATTCTTTTTTGACATTCTTATTCCTTCCTTCCAGTTGTGTGCCCAGAATCTGGATTGCATCAGCTTTTTGAGAATGGAAAAAATGGCTGTGCGCATCTTATTGTCCAATGAGTTCCCGAGAAGTAATCACATAACTGGCCAAAATCTAGTCTGATATGGACATGCAGCATCAAATAATAAAGTGGGATTACTGACTGACTGGCCCTGCTCAGCACAACTGGGGACCTGTTGTTCTGTAGCTATCATAAAAGGACATTAGCTCTTAAAGGAACACCACTCAGCAGAGAGCAAAACCATTTTACATTTGACATGATATCAAGCTCCACAGGCAGGATAATGAAACAAACTCAGATACAGTGGAATAACTCAGCTAGACAGTTCGCCACTCCATAGGAAAAAGAAAGTTAGTGAAGATCCTTCATTAGAATTCAACAAAAAGTGAATCGATATCCATCCTCTCTTCTATTCAGACTCAGGCAGCAGTGGATAGTGAAAAGCTACTCACATTGGAGCCAGCACTTTGCAAACTCAGTGCCTCACTGGGCTGGAGAAAGGCCTAAGAGCCCCAAATTATTTCATAACAGAAGGAATAGAAAACCACCAGATATCAATATTCAGTTGTAATGACTATATCCCCTTTAGATTTCCTGTTAGAATTTGTGCTGCTGAATACTGCAAAGCTACTTCACGTACAACCTCTAGGTGAAACTCTCTTCTATTTTAGCTTTGCATTATTTAAGGATAATCACCCCATCTCCCCTCTCACCAGAACACCGTCACTGTTTGCAGAGGAGCAGAAAAAGATACTAGAAAAAGTGGGGAAGGAAGAGAGAGTGCCCTTGATGTTGATGAAGAGCAGAGTGTGTGCTGTGATTGAGATCCTACAGCACCACCTCTCTTGTAGCCTGGGCAAAACACACACGCAGGACAACCGATACATTTCCAGGTTTTAAATTCCTTTATGTTTTATTGCAAAAAGAGGGTATCAAAATAAAAACAACAAAATACATTTTAAAAAACAGTTCCCGCTATTACAATCTCAGTTTAACTTCAGACCACACCCTTGTTCGGTATACAGTATGAAAATAACTAAAATATACAAAACCAATACACTAGTGGCAATTCAAAACAAAATGCAATGTTAGAGACCTGCCAAACCTGTACCTTATACACAACATCAAAAATATGAATAAATATATCTCATCTTAACTAAGAGATAAACTCACATTTGGCACACACATGCTTAACTTTCAAACATATTTCAACTAGACCGTGAAATGAGTTCTCCTCACTCACACTATGTGAAAAGAGTTTAACACATTCATATTACTCTGTTACATTCACGTTTGGTCAAGAAACAATAAAGAAAGACAAATAAACTTTTACAATATATTGCCTTGTAGTTGAATTACTAAAAAGACTAACCTAGTTGGCCGGTTAAGGAACTTCACCGAAACTCGCAATCCAGCGCTGATCAATTTACTCGTGAAAATCTAAACCATCCACATGCAAAACACGTTAAATTACCGATATTCTAGGTTCACAAACAAGTATAAATGAATTTACATGGATATTATGACATATTATTCACCTTTCCTCACCAGACCTGGGAAAAGCACTCGAACGTCGTTCCCTCTAGAACATTGTAACTCTTCTTTTGACTCGACATGTACAAAATGACGTCACGGTTTTCTCTTAAGGGCACAGGTAGCTACCTCAGTATTACCAAGGTGAATACATAATGGCACTTTAACAGTAAAAAATGATATTCAACGGTCATCTGGTTGCACCTCAGAGACAGGCTCCATGAGAACTGAGCAGATTAGGTTGGAGAAATAAGGGTAATAAGGAAATATATGAGGCACAATTTTGTAGAGGACACAGATTTTAAAAAGACATTTTTGGATAGTTTCATGATAAGGTTGATGACGTACAATGAAAGGGAAAAATCCACTGCTTGGCCATGTGCAAAAGGCAACAGGAAATTAGACATGTCCATCTTCAATGAAGACTGTGTGGAGGCAGGAGACAATGAGGTCCACTCTAAAAGTCATGTGTAATTTACAATGGCTTGGTAACAATTTCATAACACAGAGCTGACTGATGCCGGTGACAATTGCTTAGGAGGTATAGAAGGAAGGCACACAAAGGATTTCAGTCTCGATGTGGTCTTATCCTGATCCAGCTAGAGCTATAGAGTCCTAGGACAATACAGCTCAGAAACAGGCCCTTTGACCCATCAAGCCCATGGGAAACTATTATTCTATCTAGTCTCATCGAGCTGCACCTGGATAATAGCCCCGCATACTCCAGGCATCCATGTACCTATCCAAATTTCTCTTAAATGTTGAAACTGAACCCACATGCACCACTTCTGCTGGCAGCCTGTTCCACTCTCTGACTACTCTCAAGTGAAGAAGTTTCTCCTCATATACCCCTTAAGCATTTCACCTTTTACCTTTAACCCTTGACCTCTAGTTCTAGTCTCTCCCTATCTAAAAAGAGCTTTGACCAGCGGCCAATCTGGACATCAGAAGCTTTGAGAAGAGGGGAGTTCAATCAGGGCCACTGCCCAAGTACAAAAGGTAGCAGCAGGTTGTTACAACAAAAGAAGAGCTTTGACCAGTGACCAATTAGTGTTTGGGATTGATTAGTAATAACGAATTAAAGGAAGGCAAGGGCAAGTGCTGTGGCCTCATTGCAGCAGCCGTCGTCTGAGTGGACAGAGTCGGAGTAGTGATCTTGAGGCTTTAGCTCTTCGAAGTTTCAACAAAAAGAGGCTTCAGTCAGAGAAAGCAAAAAAAGAGAGCTCAAGATTTGTTCCTTCCCTTTTTTATATTTGCTCAGCGAGGGCAGTAGAGATGCCAGACAGGATTGTTGAACACTCCTCTTGCAGGATGTAGGAAGGCAGGGATACCTCCAGTATCCCTGATGACTTCAACTGCGAGATATGTGTCCAGCTGCAGCTTCTAACAATCCACGTTTAGGAGTTGGGGCTGGATCTGGATGAACTCAGGATAATTCTGGAGGCTGAGGCGGTGACTGACAGGACATATCGAGAGTACTTCCACCCAAGGTGCAGGACAAAGGAAACTGGATGACAGTCAGGAAGGGGAAAGTGGTCAAGGAGCCAGTACAGAGTACGACTGTAGCCATTCCCCTCAACAACAGTATATCACTTTGGATACTGTCGGGGGGAATGACCTAACAGAGGAAAATAACAGTGGTCGAGTCTCTGGCATTGAGTCTGCCTCTGTGGCTCAGAAGGGAAGGGGAGAAGAGGCACACTGCGGTGATAGGGGATTTATTAGTTAGGGAAATAGACAAGAGGTTATGTGGGCGAGAATGAGATTCACAGATGGTATGTAGCCTCCCTGGTGCCAGGGTCCAGGATATCGTGGATCAAGTCCTCTGTATTCTTAATTGGGAGGGTGAACAGTCAGAAGTCATGATCCATGTTGGTACCAATGACGTGGGTAGGACACGTGATGAGGTTCTGCATAGGGAGGTCAGGGAGTCAGGTGCTACTTCAAAGGACATGACCTCCAGGGCTGTGATCTCAAGATTGCTACTCGTTCCTTGTGCCAGTGAGGCCAGAGCTATGTAGATTATATAGTTTAATACATAGCTGAGGAATTGGTGTAGGAGGGAGGACATAAGATTTTTGATGTTTGGGCCTGTACAGACGGGATAGTTTGCACCTAAACAGCAGGGGGAGTAATATCCTTGCGGGAAAGCATGTTAATACAGCATGGTGGGGTTTAAACTAGAGTTGCAGGGGGATGGGAACTAGAATGCCAGAGCAATTAGTGGAGATATTGTGGAGGCAGAAGTTGGTAAGACCTCAGACAAAGTCAGGGATCATAAGGTTGATCATGGTGTGACTGGTGTCCAGAGATGCCTAAATGTTAATGTAAGAAGTATCATAAGAAAGCGGATGATAAGGTAGCTGGCTTACAAACAGGCAACATGTAGTGAGGAGAGGTTGTTGATAGGGCAAAATTAAGTCAATGGGAGAGCAGCAACACAAAAGGCAGACAAAATCGAGACGGGTGAATACAGAACTGAAGGTGTTGTATACGAATGCACACAGTTTGTTGAATAAGGTTGATGAACTTGCAGCACAGTTGCAGATTGGCAAGTATAATGTTGTAGACATTACTGAATCAGGCGAAAGAAGGTTATAGTCAGGAGCTTAATGTCCAAGGATACACACATTGTTAAAAAGAACAGGCAGAATGGCAGAGGGGGTGACATTTCTCTGTTGGTAAAAAATGAAATCAGATCATTAGAAGCAGGTGACATAGGGTCAGAAGGTGTTGAATCATTGTTGATAAAGCTAAGGAATTGCAAGGGTAAAAAGACCTTGATGGGAATTGTATACAGACCCCAAAACAGGAGTAAGGATGTGGTCTACAAATATTTCAATATGTAGGCAGATTGGGAAAATCAGGTTGGAGCTGGATTCCAAGAAGGGGGATTTCTAGAATGCCGATGGGTTAGATTTTTAGAATAACTCATGCTTGAGCCCACTAGGAGATCAGCTATTCTGGATTGGGTGTTGTGCAATGAACCAGAATTGATCAGAGAGCTTAAGATAAAAGAACCCTTAGGACCAAGTGATCATAATGTGATTGAATTCACCCTGAATTTTGAGAGAGAAGCTGAAGTCAGATGCATCAGTATTACAGTTAAGGAAATTATCAGAAGACTGAGGGAGGAGTTGGCCAGAATTTATTGGAACACTGGCAGAGATGACAGCGGAGCAGCAATGGCTGCAATTTCCAGAAGCAATTCAGAAGATATATACATTCTAAAGAGGAAGAAGTGTTCTAAAGGCAAAATGACACAACTGTGGCTAACAAGAGAAGTCAAAGCCAACGTAAAAGCCAAAGAGAGGGCATATAATAGAGCAAAAATTAGTGGGAAGTTAAAGGATTGGGAAGTTTTAAAAACCAACAGAAGGCAACTAAAAAGACATTAAGAAGGTAAAGATGGAATACAAAAGCAAGCTAGCCAATAATATGAAAGAAGATACCAAAAGTTTCTTCAGATACATAAAGTGTAAAAGAGAGGCAAGAGTGGATATTGTGCCACTGAAAAATGATGCTGGAGAGGTAGTAAGAGAGGGAACAAAGAAATGGCGGACAAACTGAATAAGTATCTTACATCTGCCTACACTGTGGAAGACACCAGCAGTACAGTGGAAAATCTCTAGATGCTGGAAATCCAAGCAACACACACACAATGCTGGGGGAACTCAGCAGGCAGTCCTGATGAAGGGTCTCAGCCTGAAACGTCGACTGTACTCTTTTCCACAGATGCTTTCTGGCCTGCTGAATTCCTCCAGCATTGTTTGTGTGTTGGTCTGAAGGTAGATAACTCATCGGCCCAGATGGTGTACACCCCAGGGTTATGAAAGAAGGGGCTGAAAAGATTCTGGAGGCATTGATAATGATTCTGGAATGGTTCCGGAAGACTGAAAAATTGCAAATGTCATTCCGTTCTTCAAGAAGGAAGAGGGGCAGAAGAAAGAAAACTACAAGCCAATTAGTCTGACCTCAGTGGCTGGGAGGATGTTGGAGTCAATTGTAAGGATGTGGTTTCAGAGTATTTGGAGGCATATGATAAAATAGGTCGTATTCAGCATGGTTTCTTCAAGGGAAAATCTCACTTGACAAATCTGTTGGAATTCTTTGAGGAAAGAACCAGCATGATATGGATGATGGAATTGATGGCTTTGTTGCCAAGTTTGCAGATGATATGATGATAGGTGGAGGGGCAGGTAGTTTTGAGGAAGTGAAGAGGCTACAGAAGGACTTAGATAGTCTAAGGGAATGAGCAAATAAGTGGCAAACAGAATACAGTTTCAGGAAGTTTATGGTTATTCACTTTCGTAGAAGAAATGAATGGGTTGACTATTTTCTAATTGGAGGTAAAATACAAAAAACTGAGGCACAAAAGGACTTCAGAGTCCTTGTGCAGGATTCCCCAAAGGTTAGTTTGCAGGTTGCAAATTAAAAGCAAAGATGTAATGTTGAGATTTTATAAAACACTAATGAGGCCTCACTTGGAGTATAGTGAGCAGATTTTAGCCCCTTATTTTAGAAAGGATGTGCTGAAACTGGACAGCATTCAAAGGAGGTTCATGAAAATGACTCCAGAAATGAATGGCTTCTCATATGAAGAGCGTTTGATTGGTCTGGTCCTGTATTCACTGGAACTCAGAAGAATGAGGGGTGACCTCATTGAAAATTATTGAATGGTGAAAGGCCTTGATAGTGTGGACGTGGAGAGGATATTTCCTATGGTGGGAGAGTCTACAACCAGAGGATCCAGCCTCAGAGTAGAGGGCCATCATTTTAGAATGGAGATGAGAGGGATTTCCTGAGGCAGAGAGTGGTGAATCTGTGGAATTCTTTCCCACAGGCAGCTGTGGAGGCCATGCCTTTATGTATATTTAGGGCAGAGAGTGATAGATTCTTGATTGGTCAGAGCATGAAGGGTATGGGGAGAAGGAAGGAGATTGGGATGAGAGGAAAAATGGATCAGCCATGATGAAATGGTGGAGCAGACTCGATAGGCCAGACGACCTAATTCTGTTCCTATATCACATGGTCTTATACCCCTCATAATTTTGTAAACCTCAATATAGTATAGAAACCTGGTCTCTGCCACACAGGAGAAGATTCAAGCTCAAAGGAACAGTGATATGCCACTAAGGACATTTGTGCTCAAGAAAGGCTTAATGTTCTCCAGGAACATGACCAGCTAGGAGTTCTGGAGCAGTGGGCTACTGGACATCACCAGAAAGATAACATGCATGAACAGTCATTCCTCTACAGGAGCAGAGAATTGGCACATTATAACGCATCTCTCTTCTTCAGGAACTGAAACATGATTCCCTTATTTACAGGTGAAGCAGCATCTGTGAGAGAGAAAGGTATTATTGATGAAACTCTGCAAAAGGACACTTTTGTACGTCCCAATTCCAGTATCTGCTTTACTTACGTATCTTTTCATTGTAACTGCCTGACACAGAACAGACTAGAGATCTTTTCTGGATGAAAATTTCATGAGACACAACATTGGATTGAATGCTTCTTTCTACTAATTATATTAGCATGCGTGGCAATAGGTGTGCAGCAAGTAATTTAATTTCTCACATTATGCACATTTAAGTCAATCCAGATTGGAGCTCAGAGCTCTACACCACACCATCATGGAACAATCCCAGTAGAGTTGGGGACCATTGTGCTTTTTAGTGGCTATCCTTGTCATTTAAACTGACCCCTTCTGTCATCTGAAGCCCAGACTAGATATACGCAGAAGTGCCCAAAACTACACGGAAACCATCCAAAATACACTGGTTTTTTTCTTCCCCAGCATTTGGCTGCTGAGATAAGCTTGCAGACTGTGACTTGGCAGAGATTCCACTGCCAGCACTCCATTTCCAACATCTGACCCCCAAAGCAGACATTCTGTTCTGAGTTCTATCAAGGGAAATGGTTACTAGTCAGAGAGAGAAAAAATTCAAGGGTTTTCTCAAAGATCATTAGAGAAATGCAACATCCACACTGACCCCTGAGAACCCTTGTCCATTTTGGCCACTTATCAGCACAATGGACTTTGACTGACGAGTTCTCTCTCATAGAAAATGTGATTAATTTACATTTATTTTGTGTTTTTCATGTTAATGCTTTTATGTAATGCTTTTTGGCTGTAATGCTGCTCCAAGTGTGTTTTCATTGCACATATGTATACATGTACTTGTACGCACAACAATGAACTTGACTTCGACCATGACCACTCGGAGTGGAGAAAGAGCATCTTAAGCTCTTCAAAGCATGAACATACCACAGCTTAAAGTGTGTTGCAGCACACCACCTCACAATTTGCTCAGCTGCCCACAGTGATCACTAACCCCCATTGTTCAGAGTGGCTTGGAGGCACTCGTAGGATGCAGTTGAATGGAAGTTCATCTAATTGGTACAGTGCTTAGACTAACTGGAAAATATCACGTTGCCCCACTCCTCATCTTCCCTCGCCTCCATGGCAGTCTTTTCCATGTAAATTAGTTTAAACATATAGTCAACATATTGAAAGTGAGCCCAATTGTGATCAATATACTCTTGTACTGACTGTTTACCTGCACTGCGCTATTTCTGCAGGGTGTTTCTTTGTGGCTGTCTGTGGGAAGACAAATCTCAGGTTGTATACTGCATACATACTTGGATACTAAATGTACTTTGAATCTTTTGAATCTTTGTACAGTACGCAAGACAAGCTTTTAACTGTATCTCAGAACCTGTGACAATAACAAACCAATTCCATTTCCAACTCTGAAATGGAATTATGACAGAAGGCCCAATATGAACCTCACTGTCCTTGAAGCAATCACAGCGGAGTGGAGCAATGAATGCAAGGGTTATATACTCTGGCAGCCATGCAGAGAGTTCTTTGAGCACTGACTTCCAGTTAGCAGTTAGAAAGTCAGTCACACAGCAGATGTGATGTCTGCATACAGGAACATATGAATCCTGTAGCATTACTTTAATTGCATTTTTGCCCAATTCTGTGACTCTAAGAGATCAGGGTAGATGGTTAGCATACGAAAAGAGTTTATACTATAAGTTTCTAGACCTGGCATGGATCTAATTGACTAGTACTTGCATGTCCCTTTAAGACAGAAGTTGATTTCCTCTCTCCCATGATCTCTGTGGGTTTGGTACCATACGGGGGAAAACAAAGATGAAAAGTAGAGAAGAAAAGAGACTGTCAGAAAACTTGGACTATTTTTTCCTGCAAAGCTCAAGGTCATATCTCTGTCATCCTGTGTGTACCACATATTGAAATTTCATCAAGCACACAAATATGACTTACACAATGAAGCATTCAGTCAAATTTTCAGAGTGGCACAAAATAACCTGAAAAAAGTCGCAAACTGGGTTCACTCTGGCTAAAGTCAATTTTCAATTACATAACACTGAAAGAAAATACTGCTGTGCAATTGAATTTCTAGGCTAGCAATTTGAGCTCGGAGTAGGTCAATCAGATTCTCATCTGTTTCAATTCTTTTTGTCATGCTCTAATCCAAAGGATATTAAAGATGCTTAAAGATGCACAGGATCGGAAAAAGCTGCAGGAAGTTGTTAACTCAATCAGCTCCATCATGGACACTAGCCTCCCCATCTTCAACAAGCAATGCCTCAAAAAGCTGGCATCTATCATTAAAGACACCCATCACCTAGGATACGCCCTCTTCTCATTACTTCCAGGGAGGAGGTTAGGAGCCAAAAGGCACACACTCAACTATTACAGTACTCACCCAACCATGCCTGCATCCAGGGGTTTAGATGCTCCCATTCTCCACAGTATGGACAACTGGCATGGCCCCTTTTAAGATTCAGGCCCACTCCACTAATCGGTGGCCATGTTTTAGCGCCAAGGTTTGGATATTTAAAGAGCCCCTGAATTCAGATTTGGTACTCAATCATCAGATCAATTCTGGTTCAGTCTGCGATTGGGTTTAGGGTTGGATTCTCATATAGACTTGTCAGGCTCTTGTCTAGCATCTAGACACTGTTCTTGACTCAGTCTCAAAATCATGCCTTGATTCTAGCCTCAGATATTCCAGCACTTGGGTCCTTACATTCTCACCCAGGCCTCTTGTCACACTCAATGATTCAGCGATGTCTTTGAGTACTGACTTCCGGTTGGCAGTTAGAAAGTCAGTCACAATGAATGAATAGACATTGAACCAATGAACACTATCTCACTACTTCTTTTTGCACTACTTATTTAATTTAACTAATATATATATATACTGTAATTTACAGTCTTTATTATGCATTGCAATGTACTGTTGCCACATAACAACAAATGTCACAACATATACCAGTGAT
Source organism: Hemitrygon akajei (assembly GCF_048418815.1). Lineage (NCBI taxonomy): Eukaryota > Metazoa > Chordata > Chondrichthyes > Myliobatiformes > Dasyatidae > Hemitrygon > Hemitrygon akajei. The sequence continues at coordinate 37,013,982 of NC_133134.1, read as the reverse complement.
ATTAAACCTGACTCTGATTCTGAAATTTGGATGCAATTTGGAGAAGATGGGCAAGTTGAATGCCAACAAACAATGTAAGTGAACAGTGCATGCACACACACACAATGCCGTTCAATGTGCAGTCACTGGCTCCTGACTGCCACAGATTAATGTCCGTGAGAAAGATAATGCCTTGCCTGTTTTCAAAACCTCCAGGAATCAGTAATCAATGGATCAAACAAAACGTTGGAAAAAAAGTTGATAAACAACCTTTAAGACAAAGCAAAGTAGCTTACAAATTTACAGCACATTCCATCTCCATAAAATAGAAGAACAGCTTTTGATGTCAATTTATCTTCTCGTGGAAAGAAGCCAGGCCATGCATCAGTCTTTCCAGTGGAGCATGTATGAAGGCTGTATGTGAAGTTATTTATAAATATGAACTACAGCTAAAAATACCCTTGCTGCTGATTAGTTAGTCAGCAATGTGCAGGTTTGGATAGTTAATTACCTAAGGTCAAAGTAATGTGAAAGCTCATTTTAGTAAGGTTATGATTCCTTTTTTGTTGATTTACGGATTGTTTTTACAAAACTAGATCTATTGTTTAGCCATAAGTTATTTATTGACTGACATAATTTGAGCATGAGAAATATTCAAAGCTTCTTTAAATAAAAAACTACACAAAGAAAGTCATGCAGACATATTTTAGAATATAGATGCTGAGGGGGTTATTGGCAAACAAATTCACAACCTAAGTGAGTGAATTAACAGTTCACTCCTCCGTGTGGCTGAAGAAGATGGTCAGTGTGTTTACCCACCTACAACCTCCTGTCCCGTTTCCCGCTGTCACACCCCCCACCTCCCTTTATTAACTCATTCTGGGTTTAAAGCCACTCAGTTCTAAAGACTGTCTTCAGTCAAAAACATCGGACTAACATTTCCAAATGCTGCTACAATTATGTAGTAACCAGTAAGTCTAAAAGTATCTTGCAGAAGAGTCAGGACAAAAATGAGAATTCATAACTTCCCACACAATGATTTCCCAAGGATAGACCCTTCAGACACAGGAAACCAAGTGGAAAGCAGCACCTGACCATGTCTCTCAGGAAACAATATTATATAGGCAGATCACCTTTTCCAGATTCATGTCGGCAGACTGACAAGAAAGGGAAAGAGAAGGTAAAATGTCTTGCTGCAAAAAAAGTGACTAGTTTACTGTAAGATTATTCTTTTATCTGAAAGTTTTCTACAGTTTTTTCACAATCTATGTCTTCCAAATACTCAATACATTATAGTATTTTCCAAGATCCCAAGAGACTTTTCACTCAACAACTATCACCAGCACTACCCAATACATTCTGGAACTGGGATGCAAATCAAAGCAAGCCAATGCCAGCTGCATAATCATTACAACAGAAGCTCTGATTAATCCACACAACAATCACATTTTATGTGATGTAATTTTGGGTTTTGGCCTCCTTTGCCAGCATACTGACTCTACTGTTTACAGGATTTTCCCTACCTACAGTCTGTATGGAGTCCTGGCATTGTTGAGATGGTTAATAGCGGAAAGAGTGGCATGTTAATCACTGACTTGCTGATTTAACAAAAAAGCCCACAGTGGGAGATGCAAATCTGTGGGGTGAAGACATTTCCTCTGAACATTAATATTAAAAAATTCTAATGCATCCAAACGTAGAACAAGAAAAGCACTTGTCAAGTAGTATTGTTTGGCAAGTCAAAATTAAAGTTCATGTATCCATAACTGAATAAGTTGAGGACAAGACTACATTGCAACATTGAAGTCATATATCCCTGCCTTGACATTCCCAACAATTGTTGGTTTGAATTCATTATCGTTATTAAAATTTGCCAGGACACTAAACATGGCTCTGAAGCAAATTAGGAGGCAAACTTCCAGTTTAAATGAAAAAGGACAAACCAGAAGACTGAGTACAGGATTAATGGTCAGTTACTTAAGAGTGTGGATGAACAAAGGGGACCTTGGAGTTCAAATTATACATCCCTCAAAGTCGCTGCGCAGGTTGATAGGGTAGTTAAGAAGGCCTGTGGGATGCTAGGCTTAATTAATAGGGGGATTGAGTTCAAGAGTAGAGAGGTCATGTTGCAACTCTACAAATCTCTGGTGAGACCGCATTTAGAGTATTGTGTTCAATTCTGGTCACCTCATTATAGGAAGGATGTGGAAGCTACGGAGAGGGTGCAGAGCAGATTTACCGGGAGGTTGCCTGGTTTAGAGAACAAGTCATATGAAGCAAGGTTAGCAGAGCTGGGTCTTTTCTCTTTGGAGAGTAGAAGAATGAGAGGGGACTTGATAGAGGTCTACAAGACTATGAGAGACAGAGATAGGGTGGATAGTCAGTACCTGTTTCCCAGGGCACCAATAGCAAACACCAGAGGGCATATGTACAAAATTAAGGGAGGGAAGTTTAGGGGAGACATCAGGGGTAAATTTTTTACACAGAGGGTTGTGAGTGCCTGGAATGACTTGCCAGGGATGGTGGTGGAGGCTAAAACATTAGGGGTATTTAAGAGCCTCTTGGACAGGCACATGGATGAAAGAAAAATAGAGGGTTATGGGGTAGTGTGGATTTAGTACTTTTTTTAAAGGATCATATGGATCGGCACAACATGGAGGGCTGAAGGGCCTGTACTGTGCTGTAGTGTTCTATGGTTCTATTTGACTGACCTTCTCAGGTATGGTCCCATGGACTCTGGCACACAACTTACCACTCTTTCCCAACCCTAGCCCTTGATGCCAGTTTCCTTCAGGCTACACAGCAACTGACCCCAGCCCTCAATTGATCCAAAGGCAACTGCCACCACCACCCCTCCCCCCTCCACCCTCCAACTCCAACAAGCCAATTGTATCACTGATCATTATTGGCTGGTCACAAAAACTCCCTCTTCCTTTCCAGTCCTGAAGAAGGGTCTCAGCCCAAAACATTGACTCTTTATATATTTTCATAGATACTGCCTGGTCAGCTGAGTTCCTCCAGTATTTTTGATGTGTTGCACCACAGTCTGAAATGTTGAAATGTCCTGGTAAATTGGGACAGCAGTTTTATTATCTACTAAATTTTAAACAAGGCTAAACGAAATAATCATCAGGATCTAAATTATGCCCAAACTGAATTGTTCTACTAATCATTATTTACTAAATTATGTGTCCGTCTCATTTAGATAAGTCATCTAAGATAACTGGGTATTTTCTAGCAATTTTTTATGGGATAACTGGGTCTCTTCAGTATCTGGAAATTTGGATAAACATTCATTACCTGCTTTCCTTCCGAATTACCCTCAGAGGAAAGGTTGCACATGAAGTCTCATAGCACAGACCTCTGATGCCAGACTCTCCCCCTCTGACTCAGAGAAAAGATTGAAATCAACTAAACTTATTTATAAACTCACAAACAAGAGAAAATCTGCAGATGCCCAAAATGTCGACTGTACCTTTTTCCATAGATGCTGCCTGGCCTGCTGAGTCCCTCCAGCGTTTTGTGTGTGCTATTCATAACCTCTTTATTTCCAAGATAAGACATTGCCCTACATTGTTTGTCAATCTGACAATACATCAGTTTTTTTTAAAAACTCAACTTTTTTTATTCCATATACTTCTTGGCTTTAGCTCTCTGTGTCTCTGGTACGTCCTCACTGACCATAAGCCCAACATCAAACCTCTGGTGGTGGGGGTTTTGAGCTTTGGAAATACAACACTCTCAAATATGTAACATTCTCATTCATCTTTGAAGCTTCTTGAAGCTTACAATTTAGAGCAATCTTTTGATCTGCTATAGTAATATCTCCAATGGGCCATTCAAATTCTGCTTGCTCTTTACCCCAGTGAAGTGCGTTGGAACTCAGATTAAAAATAAATGCAGAGTATTGTTGAACTACTGACAAAATATGGGTTCCCTAAATTACAGCCAGTTTCCACCATAATGGGGAATGGAGCTTCCACTACAGGGGTGATTAAAATCTTTTGACCTTCAATGCTACTGGACTTGGAACAGAAGACTGTGACAAACTTTTTTTTGGAAAAAAAATTGATCCTCATCATGCAGTTAACATTGAAGATCAGTAAAATACTGATAACGGTGAAGAGTAAGTGCAAAGCAGACACACACTCAAAATGCTGGAGGATCTCAGCCGGCTAGGCAGCATCTATAGAAAAGAGTACAATTGATATTTCAGGCCGAGACCCTTCAGCAGGACTGTAGTCTTTTGCTCCAGCATTTTGCGTGTGTTGCTTGGATTTCCTGCATCTGCAGATTTCCTCTTGTTTGTGATCTTAAGATCAAAGTCTGATCTCTTGAATCAATGGTGTTCTACTTTATTAAAAAAAAATTGATTCCATCAATGTCAATGGGACCTCATTTCAATGGGCAAATATATTGTGCAATGCACATCTTCATTTGTTAAAGGAACAAGAAGGGTTTTAATGGAATGGTTAAAAAACAAGCTGCCACTATCTGAAAGGGGCTTAGTAATCAAAATATGCTGATAGAAATTATTTGGCGACGATGCCATAGGAAGTTAAGGAGTCTTCTTTTGTTAATCAATGAGTCATAAACAGGAGAATACAGGAATGGACAACTGGGTACACAAGTTTAAAAACTGCAGTTCTCCAGAGAAGAAACAACTCGAACTCACAGAGAACCTTTCGTGTAGCAAAGGTCACTTGTAGCTTTTCAGATGTATCATCAAACAAAAGTTTTACAGAACATCACAAAGATGGAACCTTGTAATGAGGAAGGCAAATGTGATGTTAGCATTCACTTTGAGAGGACTAGAATATAAAAGCAAGGATATAATGGTAAGGCTTTATAAGGCACTGGTGAGGCCCATTGGGGTACTGTGTGCAGTTTTGGGCCCCTTATTTAAGAAAGGATATGCTGACATCAGAGAGGGTTCAAAGGTGATTCATGAAAATGATTCTGGAATTGAATGGCTTATCACATGAGGAGTATTTGATGGCTCTGGGCCTGTATTCACTGGAATTCAGAAGAATGGGGGAGGGGGGAGAGATCTCATTGAATCCTATCAAATGTTGAAAGTCCTCGAAAGAATGGATGTGGAGAGGATGTTTCTCATGGTAGGGGAGTCTAAGACCACAGCTTCAGAATAGAGGGATGACCATTTAGAACAGAGATGAGAAGGAATTTCTTTAGCCAGAGAGTGGTGATTCTGTGAAATTCATTGCCACATGTGGCTGTGGAGGCCAAGTCATTTGGTATCTTTAAGGCAGAGGTTGTTAGTTTCTTGATTAGTCAGGGCATGAAGGGATACTGGGAGAAGACAGGAGATTGAGGCTGAGAGGGAAACTCTCATGATGAAATGGTGCGGCAGACTCGATGAGCCAAATTACCTAATTCTGCTCCTATATCTTATAGTCTTATGGTGTTATGAATATGAGAACAGTTGGCCAAATGCTTGGCTAACAAGGTAAGTTTGAAGAAATCTCTCAAATGGAGTCAAAGAGCTGGAGTAGTTTAGGATGGAAAAAGATTCCAAAGCTTAGAATATCAGCAGCTGAATACTTGGCTGTGAATTGTGGAGCAACGAAAAACAGAGATGCTTGAAAGGCTAGAAATGGGTGATTGAGCAAGAAGAAATTCCAAAAAAAAGGTAATGGGTGAAACCTTGAGAGAGCGTGAAATTGAATATGAGAGATTTAAGATAAAGATAGTGCATTGAGTAGAAGACAAAATTGATCACCTTGGTAAGTTAAAGGTATGAGTTATAACATTACCTTAAGAAATAGAAGCAAGTGTAAGTTACTTGACCACTCAAACTTGCTCTAACATTCAATAAAATCAGGAACAATCTTTTACCTCAGTGCCACTGCCCAACACTGAAGTTATATCCTTTAATTTTCTTAATAACTAAACATTTTGGAAACCTCTATTTTTCAGCCATGTAGACCATGGGAGGTTTGGCTAGACATTCTTTGAAACAGTTGGATCAGTAGATGACAAAGCTATGGATGAGGACTTCAGCAGTAGATGAACTAAGACAAGAGCATTGTAAGATGAGTTTATAAAGATTTATAAAGTGTTCCTGAAGGCAGAGTTCTGTGATAAGAACTCTTCAGTGATCAAAAATCACTGAAATAAATCATCTACTTGGCCTTTATAAAATGTGGCTGAAAGTCAAATTTACAGCATCGTTCCTTCAAATTGAAACATTATTATAGTGCTTGCACTTCAAGCGTACACTATTGACTTGGAAACATATTGAAACTTTCTGACAAAGTGAAAGAGGTTACTTATACACAAATTTGTTCTATTGTCATTCAAAAATGGTTCTTATCAAATCATATATTATTTAATGGTATTTGAAACACTGCTCTTTTAAAAAATCAATTCTGTTCAATGCTTTCTCTCCTCTATCTTTTATTTGTTGCTTTTTTGTTGGAATTCCATAATCAACGATCCAATCCTCAGGACATCACTGCAGAAGTTCTTCAAGACAGTGCTCTATGCCTCACCATATTCAGTTGTTGCATCAATGATCTACTTATCATCATAAATTCAGAAGTAGAGGTGCCAGTGGATGATAACACACTGCTTATTTCTGTAAGACCAGGTCGGCGGCTGAGAATCCTGCAGTGAATGACTTGCCTCCTTCACACTCCAAGGTTTTTCCACCATCCAAAAGGCACAGAACAATGGAATACTTTTCACTTGCCTGGAGCTCCAACAACTCTCAATGCCATCCTAGGCAAAGCATCCCACCAACCACGTTGAATATTCATTCACTCCACCACTACCACACAGTGGCTGCTGTACCACCTATTATACACTCAGGCCACTCATGTGGCACCAACCAAATCACTGACCCTGTCCACCATGGAGCTCAAGGACAGCAGATCAATGAAGCACCGCCAACTGCGGGCTCCCATCCATCTCATATGCCAAATATATCATAGGCACTTCATCAACGCTGGGTTGAAACCGTAAACTCCTTACTCAAGGGCACTTTAGGAGTACCTTCTCTTGAAGGTGGATTGCTTAAGAAAGTGGATTATCATCAGCTTCTCAAGGACAATTAGATATGAAAATAAAGCTGACCTGGCCAGCAAAGCTCAGAGGCTGAAAAATAAATAAAAGAATATCACCATAGACCTCTGCTATTTCCAGAAGATATATTGTGTCTTATTTCATGAACAGAGCATTTATTTAATTTCTCTTATATATCTTTATTCCCCAATATAATCTCCCATGTTTCAGTGTGCAAGAAACACACGATAATTTAGCTAAGCATTTCCTTTACACATATGTATGGTACCTCTTACAATCTGTTTTCATGTCAATGCTTTCGTCCTCCTTTTCCCAATCATCACACTGGCTGCTTTTTCTCTAATCATTATGTCCCTATCCATTTGATCAATACCTTCAATTCCTTTTGATGGTCATGGTTTGGGAATTTTTCCTCAAGAATTTTTTTTTTGCCCTAAGTTGATGAAATTTACATGTTAACTTTAAACACTGGCCATTGTTTCACTTTTTAATGTATATTCCCAATCAACTAGGGCCAGTTTATTCCTCACACCTTTGACATTTGCTTATTTTCTAGTCAATACCCTTTAATTCAAACTTCCAATTGACCTAATACACAAGAGACTCCAGATTCTGGATTATCTGTTGATTCAGTTTGAATTAAATCTCTTCCAATTATTTTTATTATACTTTATCATATTGAAACTACTTTTCTCTTGAAGCCGCTTAACTACTAGATCATCAATTTACACTTTCACATTATACAACATTAGATTTAAAATAACGTGTCCGGTGTTGGTTCCTCAACATGATGATCCAGAAATACACACTCAATGTATAAATATAAATATATACATATAAATATAAATATATACACTCAATATAAACATCCTTAATGTTATCAGTGCACATGCAGAATAGAGAGACCAGGATTTGTATTATCCATGTTACATGCACCTCTAATTCCTTGATTTAGATCATGCCCTGCATTATCATTACTGTTTGGGAGCACTCAGTGTCATGGTCTTACCCTATAATTTTATTTACCCTTTCCAGATTCAGATAGCAATCCAGAGATTGTTATATTAATGGTTCTGCTTTATAAATTTGAATCAAGCTGCTCATATTCTTTCAGTGGAACCTCGTTTGTCTTGATTTTAGTTACATTCAGATAAGCATGTAATTTATTCAAGGTTAGCCTTGTCTCCCCACTGAACATCGACAAGCAGAAGAAGATAAATGGATATCTTAACTTTACTATCCCTATTGAGAATTGGGATAAAATTCTTCAATTAGTTAATTTATCCTCTATATGTGCTAAACATTCATTGATACAGTTTAAAGTTGTGCACAGGGCTCATATGTCCAAGGATAAATTGGCTCATTTTTATTCCCATATAAATCCTATATGTGACAGATGTCATTCTGAGATAGCTTCTTTAACTCATATGTTTTGGTCATGTCCGCTTTTGAAAAAATATTGGAAAGACATCTTCGATATTATTTCCACGGTATTGAACATTGATTTACAACCTCATCCTATTACTGCAATATTTGGTTTACCAATGATGGAGTCAATTCATTTATCTTCTTCTGCTTGTCAAATGATTGCATTTCTTACATTAATGGCTAGAAGATCTATTTTGTTGAATTGGAAAGAAATTAATCCCCCTACCGTATTTCATTGGTTTTCTCAAACCATGTTATGTCTACATTTGGAGAAAATTAGAAGTGTCGTATATGACCCTTCTATTAAATTTGAAAAGATTTGGAGGCCATTTATTCAATATTTTCACATGATGTAATTTGACCCTGTTCCAATCCTATTTGTTTTTCCGGTTTTGATTTTATATATATATATATATACATATATATATATGTTGAGAGGATCGAAGTTGGGGACACTGATGATTTTGTAATTTTTTTAATAGATACTATAAACAGCCCCTTTTTTTTCTTCTTTCCTTCTTTTCTTTTCTCAATAGTTAGCGGTTAGTTTGTTAGTTTAGTTTTTCTTAGGGTATCAATTTTTTTTTTCTTTTTCTCTTTTCTGTTTTTTTTCAACATGAATTACTTAGTTTTTTTTTCGTTTATATGACATTTGTATCATTCATGATTTGGGAAGACTTAACTATATTTTACTTATTGCTTGTGTATCCTTTTATGTTCATTTTAATTTTGTAAGTTTGTAATCCCATTATCTATGTACTAATCTTATCATGTTGATATTAATAATAAGATTGAAAAAGAAAGAAAGAAAAAAGATATTGGTAAGAGCACCAAATTTCTTGGTGTTCACCTGACGAAGAATCTCACCTGGTCCTTCAACACCAGCTCCATAGCAAAGAAAGCCCAGCAGTGTCTCTACTTTCTGTGAAGGCTGAGGAAAGCCCATCTCCCACCCCCATCCTCATCACATTCTACAGGGGTTGTATTGAGAGCATCCTGAGCAGTTGCATCACTGCCTGGTTCAGAAATTGCACCATCTCGGACCGCAAGACCCTGCAGCGGATAGAGAGGTCAGCTGAGAAGATCATCGGGGTCTCTCTTCCTGTCATTACAGACATTTACACTACACGCTGCATCCACAAGTCAAACAGCATTATGAAGGTCCCCACGCACCCCTCATACAAACTCTTCTCCCTCCTGCCATCTGGGAAAAGGCACCAGAGCATTCGGGCTCTCACCACCAGACTATGTAACAGTTTCTTCCCCCAAGCTATCAGACTCCTCAATACCCAGAGCCTGGACTGACACCAACTGACTGCCCTCTACTGTGCCTATTGTCTAGTTTATTATTTATTATAATGCCAGCACTGTTTTGTGCACTTTATGCAGTCCTGGGTAGGTCTGTAGTCTAGTGTAGCTTTTTTTCTATGTTGTTTTCATGTAGTTCAGTGTATTTTTTGTACTGTTTCATGTAGCACCATGGTCCTGAAAAACGTTGTCTCGCTTTTACTGTGTACTCTTCCAGCAGTTATGGTCGAAATGACACTAAAAAGTGACTTGACTTGACTAATCCCAATCTCAAAATTGGAATAGCAGAAACCATCATCAATATTAATCTACACTCATTGAAACTCATCTTACTGTCTTCCGCATCCCTTGATAAATTAAGATGGTAATGTTCCAATGGGAATTTCTATGTGTGACGTAATTTTCTTTAATTCAATTCAGAAAATAAGGACATGTTGTAGTTCAGGTGAAGAAGTGTCAGCTTTTGATGCTGTTTGATTGACTTACGAACATATGAACAATGGCAGAAAGTCCACTTCTGATTTCTGCACAACTACTTACCAAATTCCCTTCAGAATGGCTTGAAACAGCTTTCTAAAATTAAAATATTTTTGCAATGTGACCATTGCTTTAACATAGGAAACTCAGCACTCAGTTTCTGTATATCATTCTCTCAATATGATAATGACTTGATAATCTGTTTCAGCAATGATTGAGTGATTAATTTTGGATGAGACATCAGAGATAACTCCCCAACTTCTCTTCAAAATAGTGTCGTAGGATCTAATACATTTACTGAGAAAATGTGACGGTCTGATCTGCCCAGATCTCTCAGTGGAAAAGCCTACAAGTGAGCATCTTCTGAATGTATACTAATCCTTTAACTAAGCCCGAGGTATCGATGTTGCACGCTGGAGTCCTCAGAGTCTGCCTTGTTTCACAAATAATCAATAGCATTGATGTGCTTCACAGTCAGAGTAGTAAATGTATGTTTATTTACCTTTAGGAATTGAATGTACAATGTAGTTTGGATTTTAATACAGCATCATACAAGCTATGGCTATTTGTTATGACTAAACACACTGACTTCAACAAAGAATGTTCTGTTGATAGAGCCACCTTTTATTTAAAAAAGTAAGCAGAAACAGTAACTGCTGCCACAAAACAACAAATTTCACGACATACAGTTTGTCACTGATAATAAACGTGATGCCAATTCTGATGCTGATGAGGAAGGAGTCAGGCAATAGTCAATTGTGAAGATGTGCAAGTAGAGCATTGACAATGGCAAGTAAGGTGGGTATGTTGGTGAGCTTGAAATATATGACTCAGTAACTGCCTCTATATAAAAACAGTATAAATGTTACAAATATATTAGTGACTATC